>NC_087514.1:162729474-163034493 GCF_963921805.1 Phalacrocorax carbo
GCATATTCTGCTTCTTTGTTAAATAAAGAACGTGGGGAAATAGTTTTAGTTGTGGGTATTTTTTTAATTTCTTGCTTTTTCTGCTCCTTTTGATTTGAGCTTTCTTTAGTGCAAGGTCTGGGGAAGGGGGGAAAGGGAAAGTAATCCTCCAGAGGTTGCAGGAAAAGGAGAAAGACTAATTTCTTAATATCCCTCACCAAGCAGAGATAAGGCTGACTGAACCCTTGCTGACAGCAGGCTCTGCTTTCTTTCCACAGTCTCCATTGAAGATATTCGGGATGTGAGGTCAGGCCATAAAACAGAAGGTATGGAAAAATACGCCAAGGATGTCCCAGAGTATCGCTGCTTTTCCATCATTTTCAAAGACCAGCGGAAAAACCTGGACCTCATTGCGAGTTCAGAGGATGATGCCAACCACTGGATCTCCGGCCTTGGGAAAATCATAGCCCACAGCAACTCCATGAACCAGAAACAGAAACTCCAACAGTATCCTTTGTCTTGTAAAGTGATTAATAACACACAAAGATGCACTTGTCTTTCTCTGTGGGTGGAGATAACAGACTAACCCCCTTTTTTCCTGTTGCCCTGGGCACTGAGTTTTCTCTCACACTGATTTTGCACCCGGGCAAACTCCCTGGTTTCCAGTGCTTCTTTTCCCTGTTTTACAGTGATACAAGCAAGCATGGATTCGGGCTTCACATACCTCCTTAAGCGAAGAATTGCCTCTTTCAGGAAGCTCCAGATAAAACAATCATTATTTTTTGTATTCTTCAGGGGTCTGTTTCACTTGCATTGCAGTAAACTCCAGGACAGGCACTTCTTGGCAAGGCATGAAAAGCCTGTACTGTTTATCATGTTTCTCAATAACACAAGGCGAGGGAACTGATTCTTCTCTTCTGACTGCCAAATTTACCCTGGGGTAGCTCCACTGACTTTGGTGAGATCTCTTCTTATTTGCCTCAGCATTGGAGGAAGTTTTGCCCTGAAAGAATTTGCAATTGCTGTAGTGACAATGCAGAATTGGAAAGGAAAGCTAGCAGAGCAGGAAAGGAGAGTGAATTAGTTGTGAAATGGAGAGTGAATTAGTTATTGGGTGAAATCCTGGCTCTGCTGAATTCACAGGGAATTTTCCCTGGGGCTGCATTTCACTCAATAAGTTGCTTTGTGACCACAGGTCTCACATACATATAAAAAGAGAGAATATCTGTGGGTGCAGTTTTTGATGGATTTTCTGCAGTCCCTGTGTGTCTGAGGCCCTGACCGTGACATATGAACCTGTTGGCCAATTTCACCCTGATTTGACAGAGCCACAGCAGTAATAAAATATTAAGTTCCTTTAAGCTTCACAAAGACAGGCATCCAGCTATCAGAGAGGAAACCAGATAGCGCACTCAGTGAGAGAAGGCTGCGTGAGCTTCATGCCTCGTTCAACATCAAAGCGTCTGTGAAGAGGAGGGGAGATGCCAAAACCTCAGTGGGGGAAATCACAAAGCTAGAGTCTCAGGCTGAGCAGGCACCAGGGAATCTTGCCCCCAGTCAAGGCTTCACTCCATGTGAGTTCCCTGCTGGGTAGTAATGTACTGATGATGAAGGAGATGGCACTTAAATGCTGAGATTTCAACAGGCTTTACTCTTCTATGGATTCTCTGAAGTCTAATAAGCGCTTGCACAACCATAGTGCTGTTCGTTTGAAGGAATCAGACTCCATTAGTTCTGACATGCATGGGATGCTGTGTTTATTTCCTGCACTATGAGTGTCTTTTTGGGTGGTTTTTCAGGCTCTAGGCTGTACGGTCATTCATCAGCAGTGCTATCCGTTGCGTGTTCGTGGTGGTAGGGAACAGTCCCTAGACGAAATCTTGCAACTTTGGTGCAGTTGGAAATGCTGCACCCTGGCAGTTTTCCTTTTAAATGTGAAGGGTCTCCCCACCCCACAGTGTGTGAGGAAAATCTGGGCTACAGGAAGTTGTCCCTGAAGCTTGTCAAATTGAATAAGTTATTGAAAAACTTCCCCATAAGAAGATACAAGATTGCTAAGGGGGGAAAAAATAACAATGGCATTAGCAAGGGAAGAAGGCTGTAAATTTCCAGCATGGAAAAGTGCCTCTCTGTCTTTGGAAAGCAGAATTGAAGCTAAATAGGGTGGGTAGGCAAGCCATATTTCTGGAAGAGTAATTACCGTGCAGTGCTGGCTTCCAATCTGGGATTGTCTCAGGCCGTTTAACGTAACCTGGAATTATAGAACAGCATGATTTCTCATTTGAAATTTGATGATGTTTAATTAAAGCCTGGGATTTTAAATTTAGTCTGTCTTCACTTGGGTTTGCTCGGCAGCGTGGGCTTACTCAGATCTTCCTTAAACCTTAGAAGTGTTCTCCATGTGTGTGAGCACAGAAGGGGAAGGGTCAGTAGATGAGAAGTGTTGTGTCCCCTGCCCGTCCCCCATGACTGGAGAGTTGCCTTGCGGTGTATCTTTTCCAGCCCCCAAAACCTTGCAAAGCAAGTAAGGAATGAGCAAGATTTTGAAAACAAGTATTGAAAGCAAAAACCTTGCTAGTTTCATATGGAGTTTGTTCAGTTTATAAGGTGATGGGGTTGCATGTGGTAGCAAGGGACTTGATTTGGTATCTTTATGTGTCCCTTCCAGTCCTGTATTCCTATAAAGATAAAACTCCCACATACTTTATGAGTATGTCTGATGTTCTTATACATACAGTACTGTTTCATTAAGCCTCAGATTCAACCCTGCAACAAGGTGGCATAGGTTACTTAGCAAATGTTGCAGGTATGTGTGCAGGGAAGACTTTAGACCAGAAAATATAGGCACCTTCTCCTTTGATGCTGAGATTTATGTACGAGCTTTTCTTCTGGTTGCAAATCACTTATCAGAAGTTTTGCAACATTTCTGTTCTGAGCAGTGGGATATCTGCCAGATAGTTTCAGTCATCCCTCTCTGGTTTCTAATAGAAAGCTGGTAGCCCTGAAGCTGGCAGGTCTTTTAAAAACAAAAGGCAGGAAGCAGGCTCTCTCCGGGTGTATACAGGAACGGGAACTGCTTTTTCCTAGTCCACCCAGGCCCAGCTAGGCCTCTAAGGTGAAAGGAAGACCCACAACCAGGGCTGCAAAATGGTGCTTGATTCAGATAAGAAGAATTTAAATCAAAGTGCCTCGTTCATCCAGCTGATGAATCTCTCTCAAACCTGAGGGGATCCAGCTGCATCGGGAGTTTGGGTGTTTTGGGGACTGACACTGCTGTTTGCTGAGGCCCCAGTTGTCTGTAGTCTCTTTTTTCTCTGTTTGCTTCTTGCCCTTGCAGTGAGAAGGGGCCACTGTGTGCCTATGCTCTTCGTGGGCTCTCTGATTTCCCTCCTACATTGCTCAGCCTCCTTAGGAGGGATATAACAGGAACATCCTCCATTCACAGGCAGGACCTGGGCATACTCTTCTGCAGGTGCATTTACTGCCCACATATTGCCTTCCAGAGTCATCTCTGGTTATGTGCATGACCTCTGGGTGCTCATGATCAGTGGAAATGAATTCAGACATTTACAAAAAGGTGGTTTTTTCACAGTGGTTAGAACAAAAAGAGTAGTTTGTACACACAGTTAGTGTTACCCAACCCTGCTGCACACCTCTGGCCGTGACAGACTGGATTTCCTTTTGGCTCACTGGAGTTGCACGTTACTCTTGCCTGTTATTTTTAGGGAAGGCTGTGAAGGGGAGCCGAGGAGTGGGGGTCGGGCATGAATGGGTGGCACCACTGTTGGCACCACGTTGACATGCTGAGCAGACGCTCTTTGGAGCACAGCTGGCGGAGGGGGCGTTCTCCACCCGGGGGTGGATGGTGGTGTGTGGTGGATGATGGTGGCAGAGTGACCTCTGTGCGTGGGAGCTTCATGACTCAAGCTTGGTTTTCTGGGAAGAATTGGTCCAAACCAGACCCTCGTTCAGGGCCCTGGAGTGTCTCTGGGAGCTGGGGAAATGTAGCCTTTCTTTATTTTGGTTTCTGTGTCTAAAGAAGGGGAATATTAATATTACCAGGCTAAGATGGATGGGGTGTGAGGTCATTGCTTAGCACCTGCCAAGAGTTTTTAAAGACAGAAAGTTCAAGTTTCCATGAGACAAACAATACTTACAGTTTACACATATCTCCATAGTTCAGAAATATTTGAATGCAGTGGTACCTGTGGTGAATATTCATCTTCAGGGTTATGCCTACAGCCCCTAAGGCTGTCGGTTAATGCCCTTTTGGGGGGTTATTTTGAAAGACCCACTTAAAATATTATGCTACTATATGCCTCAGCTGGTACTTCCTAATCCTGAGATTTACTCTGCTTAACATCCAGATTGGGCATTTTTTAAAGATTTTTTAAAATGAGTGTGAAGCGATGCTTCCTATGCGGGACATGGAAGGTTACATTCTTGGATCATATTTCTATTGAAAAATAGATTTTTCTGGATTACCTTTCTTATTTGACAGTAAAGCAAATTAGATTGAGACAGTTCCATGATGCAAAAAGCATGGCTTTTTGTTGTTTAAAACTGCAAGGTATCTCAACTGTCTAACATTATTTTCCCAAGAGACTGAAAGAGCATGGGAGACCCAGTTCAGATTAACTAGTATCACATTAAGAAGCTCATTTTATAATAATTACTCCAGATCTATAGATATACTAAAGTTATTACAAACCAAGCTCTTATGAATTATTATCACAGTATGATACAGTAATAGATGCTGTGCATTTCACAAGGGGAAGTCAAGACCCACAAAATTTGGTTTGATTCTGTTCACAACAAAGCTCTTAAGTCATATAGGTAGAAATCCCTAAATTTGGAAGCTGAAGTTGAGTCAAAAAGTTAATATTAATGTTTTCTCTGGAGAATCTCTGCTCAGTGTTTACCTTGATATACTGAATATTGATCAAATCTGTAACATTGAGTTTACTAAGCTCCACTTGGGAGCTCTTTTCATCCTTCCTCTATCCCCTTTTTACTGTCTGGAGCAGAATGCGCTTTCTGTCATAAAAAAGAAATCAGACTGTATCTGGCTGTGGCCAGAAACTCCTACAGGGTAAAGAGAGCTGCTCCAGCCTCCAGCCTTGGCCAGATGGTGAAAAGCTTCTCCCAGGTCATGACTGCTTGCATTACAGCAGATTTTGCTTCTGCCAAAGCACCATTTTGCTCTTTCAGAGCAGAAGGTGAGATGATCTAAGCTGTTCAGTGATAACGTGCTGATTTACAGCAGCTGGAGTGATGGTTCAGAGTCTTTAGAAGAGATTTCTTCCCCACCATGGGCAGCAGAAGGGTGGTATTTAGGTTAGGCACTGACCTGGAAAGATTTCCTTACATCATCCTGCAGCTGGATTCATACCTGCCTGCGGAAAGCTGATAAAAACAAAGACAACAAGATGAGCTTGAAAGAGCTCAAGAACTTCCTGAAAGAAGTGAACATTGAAGTTGATGACTATCATGCCAAGAAGATTTTCCAGGTAATGACAGCAAGCAGATAAAGTATTTGCTGTAGGCTGAGGTCAAGGTCTCCCACAGCTTTCAGCTGTGGCTGGAGACCTAAGCTAAAGTGAACTCCTAGTATGTTTTCTTGTACCAAGGAAGGACTTGTTTTTTGGTGCTCAGCAGATTCCCACTAACACCTAAGTTAGGCCAGCACAATGCTTTTGATGAAGGTGTGTTAAGGTCTTTCTTTACCATTGATGCCCAATTTTGCCAGGATTCAGAGAAGATGAGACGCAAACAGAGACAATGTGAGAAAAAGGGAAAAGCAAAGTTCAAGTGCACGTTTGAGTCCCAGGTATTTCAGGAGTTCTGCATGCCACAACCACATGTCAATGCCTAAGTTCGGCTGAAATTGGTTTGGTTACAATTCTGACCCCAGATCCTCATCTTCTCAGAGGAGGAGGGTGCCAAGTGACAGGAGTAAATGAAAAGAAAGTGCAAATTAGGAGGAAAAAAACCCCAGATTCATGATAGATACATAGCATTGCACCCAAGCCTCGACCAGTCTGATTTAATAGCCTGAGGCATATTTAATCTGGTCAGGTACATACACTACTAAATTCTCAAGATTCAGCTTGCTGGCTGAGCCTATCAGAAGAGAAGAAAGGGATGAAAATTTCTCAGTTGTTAAGCTTTTGGTTTCTCTCTAAAGAAGCCTTCCTGCTGAGATGAGATAAAATGTCTGGATAATTTCCAAACTTCCATCCTGTCTGAAGCAGGATTTGAATTCACAGGTGGGCAGTTTCAGAAATGCTTTTTCTGACCAGCAGGAAACATGTGGGTGGTTTTGGGCACTGGGCAGTAGTTCTCCTGCTCCTTCCTGTAAGCAGATAGCAGGGAAGGTTGGAAAGATCTCGCTAGGACCTTCTCCCAAAGGAGGTGCAAGTTTCCTTGTCCTTGCTTTATGGAGGTCTCTCTCTCTGGAAACTTTGTGAGAATTGGGGGAAGGTCATCAGCAGATCTTAAAGTATTTCAGCTTGCAAAATCTTCCAGCAGTACTGCCCACTCTGTCTGGCATATCCCATGCTTTATTCCCTGCTCAGGAAGACCCTGGAAGAATAGCAATAAGGCTGGGATTCCTCTGATTGAATTAGATGTCTCCAATGCAGACATCTACATTGGAAGTAATCACCAACACTTAACGCTTCCTTTGCAGTCTGTGTAGGTCAAGCCAAAAATGGAGGACACATGTCAGATGAATCACTCCCTACATCTTCAAAGATCAAACATCTGAAAAGACACTTTTTTTTTTTAAGAAGTGTATATCCTCTTCATTCAATGAACCTTTTCTGCTATTACAATAGTTACAAGGAGCTCTATGAATTTCTAGGAGTGGAAACTTGACGCAGTTCAGTTCTCTTTTTGCTTAAGGATTCCAAGTAATTACTAAACCTTGATACAACCCATCTAAATGCAGGCAGCTAGTTGAAGTACCTTCATTAGGCATGTAGTTGTTTTAAGTTTCCTGTATAGCCACTGGAAAGAGAGGATCTTCAGAGGTTAATTAAGATTTCTTGTGGGCTGAATTGCCTCCAGGAAGAGTCTGTCTTACTCCTAAAGTAATTACATTTTCAGTTGACATACTGCCTAAACTTAGATGGACTGGGAGACATTACAGTGTATTAGAAGGGTGATCTTTTCTGTCTTAGTGAGTTTTTCTTCATTCAGTCACAGGAAGGAAGGGTGATCAAGGATTCAAGAGAGAGCTACAGGGCATGTTCTCACATGATTCTTGCTTTTCATCACATAACTCTGTGTCCACATCTAAGTTTTAGACACACCTGAGTAAGACATATGTAATGCAGCTAGAAACTGTGCAAAGCTCCTCTAATCGCTCACTTCATTTCAACCTGAATATTCATTCTGGTGCATCAGAAAGGTTCTGACTTTTTCTGGCAGGCCAAGGTTCATTCAGGACTCATGGCTCATTGTCCATACAGTATTTTGGGTTAAGATTCTCTTTCTAATTTGGAGGTCTTGTAGCCCAGGCAGAAGGAGCACAGTTTTATACCGTGCATCTCATCTGTCCTGAAATATGACTATAATGCCAATGCCATTGCCCTATTTCCATCACAACCTTTAATGGCCACTAATGAACGAAATTCCCAAGGCACAGCAGTTATAATGCCAGTTTTCTAGAAGCAATATGTCATTTTCTCTGTTGTGTCTTAAAGAACGTCTGTCATTCACAGCATCCCTGCAGTCTCCACCAGTTGGTTTCCCTCTTTATATTCCTTTTCCAGTTGCTAAGCAATGTGCTCAGCTTAGCTTGTGAGATCTGCCAAATCCACAGCACAGGATCATACAGACATGGAAGGCAGCAAGGAAAAGAGAGCTCCTTGATTGCTCAAACTTAATTTGAAGGTGTCTGCACTAGTGAGCATTTCACAGGCTGTCCCATTCCCAAGATAAGCCCATAGCTTCTACCCAGCAGCTCTTAAGACAAGACAAACTGAACTTCTTGCTGTCGGTTCAGCTTGTGAAACGCTGTGCCTCATGGTGGTTTTCTTTGGTTTTATATGTACACCATAACCAGATAGTGAAGGACGTTGGTGGAGGATTTGCAGGGGATGAAAGTCCCTCGTTATCATCTTGCTTGGGGCACTGCCAAAGCCACAGTGGCTGTCACAGAGATTATTAGCAGAGTTAGGCTGAGATTAGTACGGTGACTGGTTAAGCTGAAACATGCTTTTTGGTCATAAAACCCAGGACAATCGCTCTATCTGTCATAAGAGGTCAAAAACAGAAAGCAATTTAATTCCTTTGGTTTGACAAGTTACCATCTGTCAGCTAAGTCATCATAACTGATAGCAACTTGTCCATAGCAAGGGTGAAATGAAACATACCACAGCCTCCTCTGAGTGGCCTGGAGCACACTTTCTGTTTCAAGTTCAGGCCTGAAGAAAATAAGTTTTTAGGCCAAAGACTAAGTAAAGCAAGCCATGTCCTGCAGGGGTTTTGGTGTCTATGCCAAAAAGGAGATTTGTCAGACTTACCTGAAATGTGAGTGGGCTCTATGAGATGACAATGCCACTGTTAAGGGTCTGTTTTCTTGCTTTAAATATTGAGAGAGGGTCAATAATCATAATAACAAGACATTAAGTAGAAGTGGGTTGATTGCTGAAATTTGCAGTGTAACATTCCCTACCATCAGTGATTCCTCTAAGACAGGCTCTTGCTTTCCATTGCAGCGTGTTTTGCTCAGCCCATATTTAATGCACAGATTTACATTCCAGAGGTGACTGAAAATTTATTGTTCACTTCTCCATGAAGAATTCTGCTAGGAACAAACAACAAAATTCATATCAGGATTTGCCACAGAAAAACTGTAATTTCTGATGACAAATTGAATCCGGGAATATTTTAAATAAACTGGAAATATTTCTTGTTGGAAAAGCTCTTGTCCTTCATGGAGACACTTGCATATCACAAAATCCTAATCTTTCATGGTCAGTCAAGTCCTTGACAGTGGTGCTCCGTCAGAGCTGTTATCTAGTGAAGAAGTTCAAACCACAGAGGAACATGGGGGCATGAAGAATTTGAATTACAGCTCCTTGAGAAGTTGATATCTGATTTGAAATTTTGTGGACATTTTGTTATTTGGTGGTTTTTGAATGAGAATGGAATAGTTCCATGGAAAAAGGGTGGTTTTTTTCTTCATACCTAAACATGCACAAGTTTAGAAGGGTTTTTTTTAAGGTCAGTTTGGATACCACCTTTGCAACCAGCCCTACTACTAGCCATGACAGTCTTTTGAGGCCTGAGCTCAAACCCTTTTCACTTTACTTACTGGATTTGAGGCCACGGTCTCTATCAATAGTTTAAGATGATTGAGTTAGTTTCCCTATATTCCTCTACCTCTTGAGATCAAAAGGTACGTTCCTCTTGAGCATTGATTTGTACTTAGATTTTCAGGAGCTGTTCTTTTAACTTATGGTTACACAGTATACAGTGCAGTGGAGCTCAAGGCCATGCCTGCTGCTCTTCAGCACACTGATAATATGAGTAAATAATAATAACTGTAACTGTTATATGACCGTTGGCCTTGTCAGTGGGAACCTTTGTCATTGACCAAGTGCTTCTCATTCACTGGCCAGTAACCGTTTCCAATTATTTTGTGTTCTGCGTTGTGTAGCCCTGGTGCAGATTACGGCTGGCATATGCCAGAAGGAAAGAAGGTTTTCACTCCTTCTCCCCTCTACGTTTACAGCACTGTGACAAGTCCAAAACAGAGGCTCTGGAGGATGATGAGATAGAGGAATTTTACAAGATACTAACAGAGAGGCAGGAAATAGACAAGATCTTCCAAAAGTACTCAGATGCAGAAGGGTTCATGTCCTGCCAGAACCTGGTGAGGTTCCTCTATGAGACGCAGCAGGAAGAAGACGCTGTTGTTGCTGCACCGGCCTTAATTCAGAGATATGAGCCCAATGAAAGAGGTAGGTTGGAAACCCTGGCTGGTTTGGTTCAAATTCTTGCTTTCTTGATGAACAATGAACTGCTTTGCTGTTGTTTTCTTCTGCAGCCATATGTGTAATTTTCTCCATGCAGCTGCTTCTAAAGCACTAGTCTTCTAGGGGAACATTAGCAGCTCTTAGAGAGGAGGGCACAGGAGAGCCTGGGAAATATTTCTCTCCAATTTTGGCTTGGGTACACTGAGCAGCTGGAAAGGGGGGATATGGAGTTGGATAAAAGGTGATGAAATTCCTGTGGGAAAAGCTCTGATGGCTTATTCAAATGACAAGACCTCACATAGCTTTGCAAGGTTAAGAACGTAGCAATATTTCTGTTCTCCAGAGGCAGGAGTGGAGGCGAATCTTTTTGAATGTGGGCACCGGAAAAGCCATTGGGTGATGGAACCTCGGAGTAGAGGGCCAAGAAGGTGACAGCTGTTTAGGAGGGCAATCACAAAATTGTCTTTCTGCTCAGAAGTTAAGTGAATCTCCAGTCTGGAGCACCTTGGAGGATATGTTCAAGAAACAAACACAGAATCTTAGGCTGTTTTTGCACTGTCCTGGTATACCTTCAGAAGAGGGATGCTTTGCAGATGTCAGACCTGCAGATTAGACTGAAATCTAGCTTAGACTCTCAAGATGGGGGGACCCCAGTTTCTCCCCAAAGTTGCATTATTTTGCATTTGCTCTTTGCTGATCATTGGATAATCTAGACAGGATTTATCTGGCTATGTTTAGACATCTGACAATTTCTCTGTATTGGCACAAAGGAAGCTTGAAGTGCTCAAATGGAGATTTTTATACTGTAGATCTCTAGACAGAGGTCAGGTAAGTGCTGTCTTTGACACTCTTCAGGTGTTACCAAGGACAGTAAGTGTCAAAAAAAGCCATGCTTGTGAAGGGGTTTTAAAAGCATTTTCAGGCAGATGAAGCTGTCATCATCCTCTGAACAGCCTCAATATCTTTACTATTGGCTAAATGCCTAAGGAGCATGTTCTGCCTTTGAGATCCTCTAGAGTTCAACAGGCATCATGGTGAAGATGATGGCACAACCTGGTGGTGTCAGATTTTCAGTATGGGGTTTCTGTCCTTTTATCTGGCAGCCAAGAAGGGAAACGCCATGACCAAAGATGGTTTCCTGATGTACTTGCTGTCCGATGATGGGAATATATTCAACTCCTCCCACCGTAAAGTTTACCAGGACATGACTCAACCTCTCAGTCACTACTTGGTGTCATCCTCACACAATACCTATCTTATGGAAGACCAGCTCACAGGTCCAAGCAGCACAGAAGCCTATATCAGGTAATGTGTGTGTGTGTGCGCGTACGTGTGTGCGGGGCTGACCTGTTTGTTACAGAAGACATAGGGTGCATCTATACTGCTAGAAGTAAGAGGACCAAGAAGCAATCTCCCACCCTGAGACCAGCTAATGTGAACCGGCCCATGTTCACGTCAGGGTGAGCTGTTTCTAAACCAGTTAGCCATGCTCCCCTTTTCATAGCACTTTGACCTGGGTCTCTGCTAGGCCCCAGGTGTTGTTCACCTGACTGTAAGATGTTCAGTTACTACATCTGGGAGCAGTTTAAAGTATCTGGAATCATGTGGAGGCTAGATTGGAGCCCTCTAGCATGGTGTTTTCAAAGCATGACGCTGAGGGGACCTGTTGCATGCCCTGGAATACGGCATTAGGTCATTTATGCAAGGGACTTGTAGGGTGCAGAGATTTCTGGGCTAGAGGTGCAGGACTGTGTAGAGACTGGAAGGAGCCAAAACAATGCATGCTGTTGTGATGTTTATGATCTGTACTGCCTTTTGGGAGTAGCCCCTGGCATAGACTATCCCTAGAACCATTATTTTGGAGAGAGCTAGTTGGAGTGGTACAAAAAAAGAGGCGGGATGTGAGCTAATGAAGCAGTGTGGATGATTGGGAAACGTATGCCTGGTCTTTCTTTAGCAGTTTAGATGCTTGCACAGCGCCCCTGGACAGAACATTAGGTGTTGCCTGTTTCTGCCTTTAACAATGACTGCTGTCTGGTGTCTCATGGCCAAATGTTTGCAGTGGCCTTTACTAACTTGCACAACCACTGTACATTTCTTGTGCTGTGATCTGTACTTTTATCATGTGATACAATGTTTCCATATGAGCAAGGAAATGACTGCAATTCTGTCTTTTTTTTATTACTTATCTGATTCTTAGGCAACAATGGCTGTCCAGAGTCACAAGCTCAAGAGAGTAAAGAGTGAAACCTGCTACAAGTTGCTTTTCAGTAGCTGTTTGAATTCTTCTTATAGTATCTTAAAAGTACAGAATTATGTTTTGCTTGTAAAAGAAAAGTCCCATGTTTCTTATTGCAATGAGTTAAAGGAGGTGTGTTGTCTGAAATGTATAGGGAATTACTGTAAAAGAGAACAAGATCACCTCCTAGACAGGTAAGTCTGTGCAGGGGAACCTACAGTTGAAAGTAAATTAAAATCAAAGTATGGCTATGTAGAGGCGGGAGTTTCAAGTGGAAATTCAGTCTGCAGATTCAGTTTAGGAAACCGGCCCTCAGCAGTCTCCGCAGCTATAGTGGAGTTCCCACAGTTCCCTCCCTGACAGCTCTGAGGATTAATGTCTTATAAGATCTAGATGAAGAAGTCGCATCATCCAGGCTTCGTGATCTGGCTTCTAAGGCTCACTGTCTTACTGTCTTTCTTCCGGTGCAGCCACTATTGATTTCCTCTTCTCTTCACCATCTTTGCGAAAAGACTTGGGGCACATTCATAGGTGTCTTTTCTCATCGGGCACTCACTATATCTTCTACTTTGGATAATTCTTACCTTGGACTTTCACTATGTCCTTTCTCAAATCCCACTGTGCTCAACCTTGATCTCTCTTTGATGACTGAGCTCTCATGATCTCATCCTTTCTCCATCCACTTTCCTGTTTTTCTAAGCTCCTCTTTTCTCCATTGCTCCCTAAACTTCCCGTCAGCCTTCCCAGGCAATACCTGTGCCTGATGCACCCTCATTTTGAGATGGAGCAGAAGGTTTAGAACCCAACCAGGTCCCTTCTTTATTTCCAGAGCCCTCACCAAAGGCTGCCGCTGTGTGGAACTGGATTGCTGGGATGGCCCTAACTCGGAGCCCGTCATTTATCATGGCTACACTCTCACCTCCAAGATCCTCTTCAGTGATGTCATTAAGGCCATCAAGAACTATGCTTTCAAAGTAAGGATGAGGGACCCTTTAAGATTTCTCATATTGCCCAATCCAAGACTGATAGTAGGTCTCTGCCCTCCGAGCAGAAAGCATAAACAATGAAGATTTCACCTTAGCATTTCTCATGGGTACAAGGTGTGTCCTTCTGTCTGGGCATCCATGTTCTGCTTTCAGAAGAGATCCATTGCTGCGAGTTGCTGGACAGGGAGAACACTGTCTGAGGATGAGTTTGAATATATACCAGCACAGCTGCATCCTGGACCCCACTGAAATTAAAGTGCCCAATATCTTCAGCATACCTGGTGGGAAATGCAAACAAGCCCACGATTTGTGTAGCTTTGACATCTCAGGATCTGTTCCTAGTTTAGAGGAACTAATGTGCATGTGTTTCGGAGGGACTGATGTGAAGGGACTGCTTCTACTCTGCTTTAAAAGAAATTAGCAGGTCTGGAGTCTTGTATGGCAGTGCTGGGCCAGCAGCCTTTAAAAAACCTTGGGTCTGTTCAGACTCACCGGGCTTTCTGCTATTTTCATTCAGTGCACTTGAGAGCTAGTTTCCTTTGGGGCTATAAAGCAGTGACAATGACAGTGCCTTCAGCACACAAAATGACTAGGCAGGGCCACAGGGAACCAGATCAGGCCTATACACGAATGGAGAGAGGGTTTATGTCATCTAAGGATTTGAGCAAATGCAGTGATTTCAAAGCCTCCCTTCCCAAGTCCTTCCTTTGAGGTAGGAAGGTGCTCTGATCCACAGTGCAAGTGGAGAATGGAGGCACAGGAGCTCTCATCAAAGTGCCCCAGCAAGTCTGTGGGAGGCATCCTGACCCAGCCTGGTGCCCTGTCCATTGCATTATCATCTCTGGAAGGCATCAGCAGAGATTTGAGTAGCTAATGTACAGTTAAGTTTGTCCATTTTTAACAAAAGATCATTTTAACAGAATACTAGGCCCTACTGTTGACACACTCATTTCCAGAGAAAACAGCACTGGGGTTTATATCAATTGCTATAGACTGGTGAAATTGCAGAGTTCACTGACAATGCATGTTGCTTTCTTGTTCTAGACCTCACCATACCCTGTTATCATCTCCCTGGAGAACCACTGCAGCGTTGACCAGCAGAAGGTCATGGCTCAGCACATGACAACGATCCTGCAGGACATGCTCTTGGTTGCCCCAGTGGATGGAAACAAATCCCAGTTCCCCTCCCCAGAGGTAAGCAACGCCACTCCAGCACTTTCTGCCTTCTGAGGGTGGGATGAGAGAGACCTGTCTTCTTGCTAGGTGCCAAGTAGCGGACAATATGCCTGAGGACTGGTGGGAACAGAACTTGCTGAGGAACAGAGATTGTCTGTGGGCAGTGGTGGAATAAGAAATAGGAGTATCTAGAAGTAGCCTGTGCACATCAAGCACAAAATGCCCTGTTACTCCTTGCTTGTTGTGTAATGTCTCAGAGGAGTCATCCCTGCAGGACTAAGGATATTCCTGGTCCATTTACTAAGGCCAGAGCATGTCCCTCATCCCATGAGGAGGTTGCTTTTCTGGCTTGTCCCAGAGAAGCTGAATCCTGAGGGTCTGTTTTGTGTCTGCTCCCTACACCCCACAGCTGAATATGACCTTCTTCAGGCTAATCCTCTGAAGTACTGTTAGGTTGCTGCATGGGCAGGGAAGATTAGCACCACAAGGAGTGACTACAACGTGTCTGTGTTTTTAATCCAGCAAGACTTGACACTGCCCGATTTCATGGTAGGTGAGATGTTTTGCTCTCTGCTGAGGGATGTAGCATACGCTCCCCTCCTTCTTCAATGCCTTGGGTGTTCTACTGTGGAGATCCAGACTGCTGATGAGGAAGCGATGAGGGCTGGAAGGTCAGCTGAGATTGCTTGCCCTCAAAACTCAAGGGGGAAACCAGTACAGGCAGTCAAAACTGTATCAAGCACAAAGTGTCCTCCCACTGCGAATCACCTCAGGTGGTGACTGAGAATGGCCTTGGGTTGGTGGGGATGGAGACATCCATGGAGGACAAGGGGAGGCAGGAGGCTGTATAGAGATGCCTCTTCGATTCCCATAAATTAGGGCAGCTGTGAAGCTGGGAGCTGAGCTCGGACCCTACAGGGGGAAGGAGATATACAGCCCTCAAGAGTGGATTGCCACTATAAAATCATTAGCTGACAACTAGAAAAAATTGGAAATGGAATCTTGATATGAAAAAAAAAAAGTTTCCAAACCAGAAGCCAAAATGAAACATTTATCTGTTTCCACCCTTTGGGTTTATGTTTCCTTTCTTTTCTCTTAAGGATTTGCAGAAACAGACTTCTGTGTGGATAGCTGGAGTCCCCTTTAAATTGCATTTCTTTGCTAAAGAAATCATTTGCCAAAAATTGGATGAGCATGCCTAGCCAGAGCTGGAAGGAGTTTGTGGGTGGGATAAAGCTGGCAGTCAGCAGGGGAGAAAGGAGAGGAAAACGATCCACCCAAAACAACTTCTATATTTGTTTTCCCTCCCCCTTTCTCTCTTTTCCCTTTCTGACTTTCCCCTTTTGTTTGGGAGGGTGATGCCTCACTTGATACAGTGCCTAGCACAGAGGGAAGCTGACCTGGGTTGGTCCCTAGCCACCAGTGCAATAAATTAGGATGAATCATAATTTTTAATGCTGCTGCTTCAGCAGGACCTTTGCATTGGCACAGACAAGGTGCCTCCATTTAAGAAGTGACTCTCCCGGGGTGAGGATACACCCAGCACGGAGACAGATCTCTGCAGGCTGTTACTGAGTTGGGAAAAATCGAGGTCTTCAGTGTCACCTCCTGGCTTGCTATTTATCCCCAGCGCAGGATCAGGAAAGCTGCTGATGACTTTTCAAAACTGCCTTGTGACTGGAGGAATGATATTAAAGAAAGAAAGGAGAAACTCCAGGGAAATTAATGGGTGATGTGAGTGTAAGGGAATGACCCCAGCTTCCCAAAGATGTTTTTCCCATTCCTGTGCTCATCTAACCTCCTGCTCTGATTGCCCAGATGGACACGTGGCCCCAGCTGGAACAAAACGGCCCAGATCTACCTTAGTGAATGGATTTAGGCTGATATGCTCCATTGGAGGGACTGATCCATTTAGTTTAAAGGGATGAAAAGAGCCAATGTAGCAGAACCTATCCTTTCCCCTCTGGTACTTCTCTTCTGCCTTCCTGCAATGTGAACTAGGAGAGTGCAAAAGGCTGAACCAATGATTTTTTTTGGTGGAAAACACATTGAAGCCGAAACATTATAGAAGAAAAACAAGATACCAAACCAGAAACCTCTTGGATTTTCCACTTCCTTGTGAAGGTGGCATGGGGAAGCCTGGGACAACATACTATTTTTTATATTAGAAAAAGGGTGGGATCTGTCACTGAAAGGCTATAAATAAAAACAGGAGAAGAATTGCTGCACGTTGTGACAGCAGGACGGTGTCAGTAATTAAAGGAAGATCAACACAGTTTGGATTAATGCTAATGATTCATACCACAGCCCAGGGCAGGCATCTGATTTATTAGGCTCCATTCAGAGACAGTGCTGGACTACACAGAGTGTCTAAATATCTCTCTCAAGCTGCTGTCTTTAGGTTCCAATAGTAAATTAAAAGCCTGTAGGATGAAAGGCCAAAAGCCACACAAACCCAGTCTCTGCTGCTGATTGCTTGTTGCAGGCCCTTCTACCCCTTCCCTGATCTGCATAAGGGTCTTCCAGGGCCCCTTCCCCCTGTCCCCGCATCCCAGCTAGAAATGCTGCAAAAACCCAGCCCTGGAGTGAGTGTTTAGTCCTCTCTGTTGACTCTAAAGGAGGTGTTGAAGGCACAGGAAGTTTGATGAGGTGGATCAGTTTACAAATCTTCTTCTCCCACTGAGATGAAAACTGGGTATCAGACCTTGCCATAGCTTTCAGGTTACTAATAGGAGCAAGAAACTTCTAGGTGTAGGATAAACGTGTATGCGGATCTTTTTGAAGTCGTCTGCTCTTTACAGCTTTGCTCCTTCTGATAAAATCAGCAATGCTTTCTTTTGAGTTGGCTGCCATGTCCCAGTTCACAGACTCACTTGCAGAGCTGGGCTTGTTCAGCATGGAGTAGAAAAGGTGGAAAAGCAGGGGAGCTCCACTTGTGGAAAACTAAGGCAATGTCATTTACAGGGCACGTGAGGAAGGGAAAGAGTTGCATCTATTCCAGCAGGCACTGTACTATATGTTCTCAGTAGAGTCCAGTGTCCTTGTAGCCTTTCCAATTTTCTTAGATTGTATTCAACCTTGGGATTGCCACAGGCAGTTGGAATAGTTTTATGGTCTACTTGGAGAATATTTATTGAGCATTTCAGCTAATGCTTCTTCCTAAGACAAGGGATCTGCTCAACAGAGCTGAACTGATGAGCTGAGTGTCTTTTGCCTCAGGCTAGAGATACTTAATGTCACATGAAGGGGAACCAAGAGAGACTGAACAAGTGCATGTGTGTGTTTGTGTCTGTGTGTATCAGCTTATTTAAAAGCTTGTTAAAAAAGTTAAGCACTCGTATTTAGGACATTGCTTCCTAGCACCCATATTAAATGAAGAAAGACAATGTTTTGGACTGGCAGCTTCGGCAGGGTGGGTTCAGCGAAATGCTGCTATAAAACAGTATGTTCTGCAGGAAATGGAGATGAAAATGCTCTGTTTTAGGGTGAATCTCACCCCTCATTGTCGACCAATAAGCTAATGCATATCCTCTGGAGTTAGGTGGCACATGGTCTGCTCTCCATTGTAGGAACGGTGGAAGTCACCTGCACTGGGGGATACTAAAGCTCTGCAATGCAACACGACCCCAAAAGGAAACCAACTCTTAGATTTCAAGACCAAAGAAGGCCACCATAATCACCCTATGGAGAATCTTGTATAACACAGTCTGGGCTGAGCAGTGTCCCTGTGCCCATGGGGAGCATCTGCAGCATATCCTATGTTTCCCAGAGTAACCACGGTCTAGACAGGATAACAGCACCGAGGACCCAGTGATGGCAGCCCTGATCTGGGCTGTGGTGAGGAGGCAAGGAGGCCCTGTTGCTGTGCCTTCACTGCAGATATTATTCAGCCATCTAAGATGGGTTTGTCCCAGAAATTACACCTCTCATTTGTTGGACTGGCTGTCCTGAACTGGACAAGCTCAAAAAGAGCTAGTAGCCCTACTGGTAATTAAGAATCAACTAACCTGCCCCAGATACCTTTATCCCTAGTTCTCTACTGTTGAGCTGTGAGTTGAGGTGGTAAGGTTTCTTATGGAATATTAGAAAGTAGAGGCAGATAATATATTAGATAGCAGAATGTTGTCTGCAGCCTGTGAAGAGCAAGAAAGACTCTTCTGCTCTCCTCCCCGCTGTCCCCAGGGCAATCCCTCCAGGCTTGTCCATTTGAAGTATCGACAAGAGCATAGCAACTCACACAGAGCTGGATTTCACCATTTACCAGTGGGTGCTGTGGAAGGACAGGGAAGAGCTGGATGTTGAGGGCTGGAGGGTGTTGAGGACATATGTGAGCAGCAGGCTGAAGTGAGACTTTGAGGATGAGCCGACTCTGCTCCCAGCCATGGATGTGCAGAAGCAGGTCACAGCTCTGCCTGGAAGAGGGCTGAGGCACTGGGAGGATGGAGGATGGTCTGAGGATGGGGAGGAGGATACTGCTATGCTCTGGCTGCTCCTTTGGTCCTTTTATTCCTGGTAACTGGTACATTCCTTCCAGCTGCCTTTGCGTAACTTTTGAGTGACAGGGAAAGTGCCTCAATGTAAACAGATCATTTGTGGTTGCTGAAGAAAAATGGTCTTGGCTGCTGCCTCAGGTGCCTTTGTCAAATTTCAGATCAAACCAAGCTTAAGCCACAGCTTAGCTGGGTGGTGAGGAGTTGGACTGGTTTCTGAAAAGACATGATGCAATTTGCTTGCACCCACAAAGGGGGAATAATGTTCTTTGAAAATGCCTGTGTTGCTTTATAAAATGTCCTTGGTTTTCCACAGACCTGCCATTTGAGAAAGTTGCTTTTGCTGTTATGGAAAGGACAAATACAGGGTGTCACTGGGAGGAGGGGAGATACGCTACGCAGAGCGAGGGGTTGTGCTGGCTAATTCTGAGATTGCGTTTTTCTGGAATAACTAGCACCCTCCAAAGCCAGCACTACCAAACACATCCATGTGGCAGCAAATCTCCCACTGGCTTCACTGCAAGGTGCAGAATCTAGGGGTGCTCCTGGGCTGAATTAACTGAGTCTGCAGCATAATTCGCTCACTTGGAGATTGCACCCAGGCAGTCGCCCTTCTCAGTACTGCTCCCTGCTGCCAACATCACTGCTGCCTTGTTTGGGTTCAGAGTCAGCCCTCTCCGGGTGTCAGCCTTCCTCCCACAGTCAGATTTTGCGCAATAGGTTCATCAGTGGTACGGTGGTCTGTGAGCAACCATGCACTGTTGGTGTCTTCTGTCACCTGAGGTTTTATGTGGACTTTGAAAGAGACAGAAGAGAGTTGAATCAGCACAAGAAATATGCTCCTGAGATTAGCCTGGCAGCCAGCTGTGTTATGTTGGCACATGCTGCTGGTTATTATTAGTGTTGTGCCGCGGTAGCAGTTCTTTTCAGAAGAGGAGGTATCCTTGGGAAGAGTCTGGGAACTCTTCCTTAGGCTGTCAGCACCCAAAGGTTTCACCTGCAAGATCCTTATGTATTAAAATCCTGTGTCTGGTATGCACGAGACACCTGTCCAGAAATTAATGGACCTCTCTCCCCATTAAATTGTCTAGTGGAGCAGAGGGCTGCACTGCTTCAGTCTCTGCATGGATCTCATACCGTTTCCCAAGCTGTACACGTGTTTGTAACCATACATTGCAGAGATTGGGTTAGATTAAATAACAGGGCCACGCAGAGAGGCAGAAACAGTGCCACGAATAGCTCCGATGAGGCCTGACCTCCAGGCTTGGTCTTGTTTGCGGGACCACATTCAGTTTTGAAAAAATTATATTTTTATTGCCTCTAGCAGCACAAGGGTTTAAGTTGTGTAGTTGAGGGAGTGGCCAGCTCTGTATCAGAAGGAAATCTGTGGGCTACCTGGAGTTTTCAAACTCATGGCTTGTGGTCTCAGAGACTGGGCAGAGGTAGGGCAAGGCCTCAGTGGAAAAACAGACTTATTTTTTATTTGATTCTATTGATAATAACCAGTGACAGATGCAATTCTAAAAGGCCCTGGCCCTGGTTGCAGCTGTTATATCCTTGCTTCTTCATGGCAGGCCAGAATCTTTTCTAATCACCAACTATTTTTTCCACTTTTTCTTGTGCAGCAATTGAAAGGGAAGATCCTTGTGAAAGGCAAGAAGCTGAGCAGGCAAGAGGACCCCACGGGAACAAATGGGAACAACAACCTGGAGGCTGAGGATGTCTCTGATGAAGATGAAGCCGCTGAAATCGAAGACGAATCTGTGAAGACTGAGATACAGCAGAAGGGGAAGGTAAGTAAAAGAAGTAACTAATTTCCAAAAAGAGGCAGACCTGGAGAGGCAGAAACACTAAAAACTAGATTTTTGCCTGTTGAAGAAGGATCTGAAGTCCTGCATCAGGAAATCCAATCTTATTAGCCTATCCCATGACTCATGCCAGGAAACCACTTTCTAGGTGGGCTTTGTGCGATCCCCCAAAACAACCAACGCAACCAACCCACAACTGAAATGTACTTTTAGTATCTTCCCAGGTGAGACAGATTTCAGTGTGTTTTCAGCTACTCAGCTAAGGATATGGAAGGGTGAATTGTTGAAATTGCTGGAGCTAAGGTTCCTGGTCCTTGCCCAACTTAATGATCTCTGTCCCAAGCACAAACAGAGATCTTGCAGGGCCAGCCAAGCATGAAGTTTGTCTTCTTTCCTTAAACAAGGCTGGAGAACCCTGCAGCTGGGACAGGCCGTGTAGCATTTATGGAATGTTCAATCTATCTCTGTCTGATTTCCCGACAACTGTTTGTCATGGGACCATCACAAATTTGTTACCAGAGGCCTGTGCTATTCTAGTCACATTTTGGGACATACCTGCACCCTCACTGGCCATGTTTTTCTGACCCAGAGGAGGCGGGGAGGGAAGAATGATGGATCTATGGGGAAGGGGTGGTTCATTGACAAAGCATTTGGGGTGGCTATTTCTGGGAGGAAAAGGCTGGCCTTTACACCAACGTTTTGCTCCCTCATGTGAGGACGTTCATTTTTCCAGACTGCAGGTCATTGTGAAAGCCATATCTCTTATGGACTAGGTTCACAGGTGACATAAAAAATATTCAGTCCCACTGATGGCAAAGCTGATTGATGTTGCCTCTGTATCTTGTCTGATCCATGCTTGCCCATGCTGATTTGCTTGCTCTTTGAGGGTTGTATTTCTTTCTGTGAACTGTAGTCAATAATGTGTATAATTTTGAACTCTATAATTTTCTTTCCTTGCCTCTGATGGGGGCTGGTGGCTTTCACTTCACCCTTCCACCAGTGAATGTGGCTGTGGAGTAGGAGGCAACTACATTTTGAGAACTTCCTAGTTCAAAGGAAAAAAGCTCAAGGGAAGGTCAAAACATCCTTCCCTTCCCCTTATTTTCAGGTTTGCATGCTTGGCACCGGGACAGGATGGAAAACTCATTGCTAAAGCTCAGTTACAAAGTTTAGCAACTGGAGGCAGCCATTGATGTTGGAATGCAAGTGATCATGCAGAAGGCAGCAGAAAGGGTATCCCACCAACAAAGAGAGAAACCATCTGGAGAATGTCATACAACAAGGGTGCTGGGACGACAAAGCATCTGTTGTGTGAAATCCTCTCTTAGCTCACCAATACAGGCTGATTGGGTTGTTCCTGTGTTTGGAGCCCCAATCACTTGTGAGTTGTGATAGTCAAGCTGCAATACTCATTCACATAATAACATGCAAATAGATGCAGAAAGAGGGATGGCCCAGGTGAAACGAAATATCCTTGGCAGTAAAACTTGGGAAATCAGTGATATCATTGGAAAAGGCAGGATGGGCCTGAGAAGGCAGTGATGCTCTGAGAGGAGGGATTAGCACCCTCCATGCACAGCAAGGGACATGGCAAGGGCAGCCTCCCCCATTTCCACCCTCTCTCTGCACAGGGGTGCCACTGAGTGTTGATAGTGTGCATTCTTTTCATGTGAAAATGGTGGAGAAGAGAAGCCCCAGGGGTCCTAGAGAAAACATGATTATTACTTTTGAGGATGACTGTAGAAACACCCCACAAACCTCTTCCTCTCCTGCTTTTAGAGTGACACCTTGAAGCTGGCCAAGGAGCTGTCGGACACAGTCGTCTACTGCAAAAGCGTCCATTTCAATGGCTTTGAGGACCCCAGCCATCCTCGGGCTTTCTACGAGATGTCATCATTCACTGAGAGCAAAGCTCTGAAACTAGCCCAGGAGTCTGGTATGTATGTTCTGCCCTGGTGAAAGGCCATCCTCTGTCCCAGTCTCCCATAAAGGCTAGTGGTGGTTAAGTGTGAGGAAAAGGCATCCTGAAAGAAGTGGGTTATGGTCTCTTTGGCCATGCATGTCACTGAGAAACAGTGGGAAGAACTTAATATCATATAGGCTCTTACCAAGAAGGCCATTTTATACAAGTAGTTCACGTTCGGCCAGACTCGCTAGGCAGAACAACTGTATATTCAGCAGCACCAAGAAGAAATAAAAGTAACCTCATCACTGAAAGGGCCATTTTCTTCTTTTTTTTTTTCCCTGTAGGAACCAGTTTTATTCGTCACAACATCAGGCACCTGAGCCGGATCTATCCTGCGGGCTGGAGGACAGATTCTTCCAACTACAACCCCATCGACTTGTGGAACGTCGGCTGCCAGATCGGTGAGTGCAGCTGGGAGGTCGGAGATGGTCAACCTGGGTGGGTCGCCTGTGACCTGGCTGTGGTGGGGCTTCAACTGAGGTAGATGTGTGAACTCAAGTGATTTGCAGGCAGAGAGACTCCATGGTCACTGGGAGACATCAGCTCTTCAGCCGATACTTAATGACTTTTCATAGACTATTTTCTGGCCCACCTCAAAACCATTAGGAGAGCCTTTTCTGCACATTAATGTGCATATCCCTGAAATTTCACTGGAAGCAGAGTTATTGCTGTTTAACAAAGGAGGAAGTAGCCAGGAGTTACAGTCACATACTGAAAAGCATGCTGAAACCTCTGGCGGAGATGGAGTTCAAACCCAGATCTCTCAAGCCTTAGAGCACGGATGTAACCCTAAGGGCCAAGCTGTGGCCTGAGCTGTTCCCTGTAGTCAAAGCAGTGCATCATTCCTACTCTCAGGGCATTGAGACCCTGATGGTATATTGATGTCTCAGAGATCTGGTGAAAACAAGGGTCCCAGAGCCTGTTAAGTTAATTATGTGATGTCCCAGTTGTGCCTATGTGACCCAGCCAGGTAAGAGAAGCTGCAGATACAGGGCTCCCTGACCCCCAGCTGTGTGGGCCTGCATGGGCTGGATGTGCCTGGCAGCATGTGAACTCACTGGGTCCTGCAGCCCCCGTGGGGACACAGGTATCGCTCATGGGCCTGTCTCTGCAGCACCGAGTCTGGACTCAGGAACGTCCCAGGGAGGCAACCTCAGATCCCTCGGGGCACACTGGGGCCAGACTTGCATGCCTTCTTTGACCTGGATTAAGTATTTGGCACCCAAAATAAGATTCATCAGAAGCCCTGAGTACATGCAGCTCCCAGTAAAACCAGTATACTACAGTTATGCAGTTATTAAAGCCTCACTTGCGGGTGGAAAAACAAAGGAGTGTCTTAAAAGGTTTTTGGCCTTCAAGTATTGCAGGGTACATAGGACCCAGGACCAGGATAAACTGCCATCTGTACTACAGCTGTCTTAGAAGTTGCTAAAGAGGTTAGCATCACTCTTGAGAAATCAGAGTGCTGAGGAGGTGCTGGGGTCCATGTGCACTCCCTGTATAGTATTAGTGAGACTGTTCACTGAGACTGCTTTCAGATTTGACATCATCATTTTTTAAAAGACAGTGGCAGATCAGAAGGAATACAAGAAACCTGCCTGGTGTTAGGACACCAGTGAGGCTTGGTCTGTTTGGGGCAGGGGACAATAAAGAGGTGATTTGGATCACAGCTTCTGTACTCCTGCATGAGGAGTCCAGATGGTGAGGAGCTCTCTAGTCTAACCAACGGATGCATCAATGCCCCTCAGGATGGCAAACAGAAATAGGCCTATCTGGGCTGGAAAGGAGGTTTTATAACGGGGCTAAGTAGGCAGAGAAACAATCTGAGAAGGATTTGCTGGCTTCACTGCAGGAGATAACTCCTTCAGCACGGAAATGAACAGGTTTATCTAAAAGATGTAGTTGCCCAACCAGGTGACAGAAATTCAATGCAGGACACTTTTTGACTCTGTAGCAGGCAGGAGGACAACTGAGATGGCTGTAGTGGTTCCTCCTGTCCCTAACATCTCTGAATGCAAGAAATCCTCAGGGGTAGCAGACTGCGAGGGTCAGAGTTTATCACTGCTTTTTGAAGCATGGAAAAGCTAATGTTTATGACCATGAAGTGCAATTTCATGTGAACAGAATTAGTATTAAAAAACTCCCATTGATTTATCTGAAAGTGACTGAATTTATTTATTTATGTTGCAGTTGCCCTAAATTTCCAGACAGCAGGCACAGAAATGGATGTCTACCAGGGTCGGTTCCAGGACAATGGGTTTTCTGGGTATGTCTTAAAGCCGGAATTCCTCCGGGATGAGCAAACCAAATTCAATCCAAAATCCACCACAGAAGGAACATGGGGGACAAAGAAGAAGCTTCTGCTTAAAGTAAGAATAGAAGTCAGAAAATGTCTCGGTAGCATCCACCTTCGGGGGGGCATGTAGGTTGTACCTTCTCCTTCTCCTTGTGCCACCTGGGCAATGTTATCCTAACCCTACTCATTTCCCACCGCTGGGGTCTCTGCTTCAGTCCTGCATGGGCTCTCATCATCCAGGGACTTACTCACATGTTTAATGTTTGCAATAGGAGAGGTTAACGAGAATATTCACTGTCGTTACAGAAACATACAGGCAGACATGCAGTCAACAGTCACCACTGTTGTTTCCAAGTATCATCTGATCACTGTGGGGACAGTTAGAAAAGTTGCCTGCCCCCTCAGCAGCTGGCTGGGCTAGAGCAATGTTCGTTAGGTGCTTTGGCTCATGACAACTTCTTCTGAAAGATGTCACAACGCTGGCTGTGAAAGACCAGCACCAGCTTGTCACAACAGGTCCTGCACCCCTGGAGAAGGAGAGGGAAGTGTGCCAGGGAGCCCCCACTCCTAGTGATGTCCTGACCTCTTCCTCTGTTTTGTCCACAGATCATCTCTGGTCAGCAGCTGCCCAAGGTGAACAAAAGCAAAAACTCCATCGTTGATCCTAAGGTAACGGTAGAGATCCACGGTGTCCAACAGGATAACAACAAGAAGCAGACCAAAGTCGTCGAAAACAATGGTAAGGGATTTTCTTGCACACTGTGCTCCCCTGGGGCAGTAACCCTGTGGTTTCATGTAGCACAGTGTTCCTTCCCAAGACTGCTGCCCTGTGGCCAGACCTGCCCAGATGTGCCCAACCCTGCCACGCTAAGCAGATACATGAGGTGCTGTTGGTCTACTTCAGTGCAGGGACCCTGGTTATAGACTGCTGGTGGCATGAAATAGGCCCACAGACTGATGTCCCTATGGAGGATTACTTTCAGGGGTTCCTTCCTCTCTTTTCTCTCTAAGACATTTGGAGACAGACTTCCCTGCAAAACAGCATCAGCCACGTGACTTGTTCAGAGGCTGGCTGCCAAATTTGCAGTGCTAGAGCTTTGGGAGCGCCCTTGACCTCCATGCAGTTGGACTTGACCTGGGGTGCACAGGTCCCCACCAAGATCTTCCCAGAGAAGGCTTCTCAGGAGGCTGATTTTATCTGAAAGTGTCATGAACTCACAAAAGATTGAGGTTGCAAGGGACTTCAGAGGTGTCTGTTCCAGTCCCTGCCCAAAGCAGGACCATCCTCAGTGTTAACTCAAATTGCTCAGGGTATTGCCCAGATTAATTTTGAATATCTCAAAAGATGGAGACTACCCAGACTCTCTGGGATCTCCGAAGTGATCCAGTCTTTGACTGACCTCATGATAAAATAAGATATACCTGTTCTTAACCAGAAATCTCCCTGTTGTCGTTTGTGCCCATTATACATCACACTTTTGCTGTGCACCCATAGGAAGAACCTGGCCCTATCTTCTCTATAAGGAGGTAGGGGAGGATGGCAATAACAACCCCCTTAGCCTTCTCTGGGTTGAATAACTTGACATCTGTGCAAAAGGAGAACATTTCCTGTAGCTCAGAGCCTCCTCACAAGGCGGGGACACTGCATCTGCTCGTCCTCTCGGCCAAAGTGGCACTGGCGCTAAATTAATGCACATCACAGCAATGTTACGGGTGAGGGGTGAACGCCGTAAGTCCCTGTCTCCACAGAGCCAGGCTCAAGCCTTACCCAGTGCTCATCTCAGAGACCTCACAGATATTTCACCTCCCCACGGACCATTTCTCATCAGTCAAACATGGTTGCGATTCCTCTCCATGCAGTGAGGGTCTGAATACTGTGGCCTTTGGAAATCATAGAGGACAAGTTCAGCCCTCTCTCCCGAGGGAGTTATGAGGCAGTAGGAGTCTGAAAAATCAGCCCTCACCTTCCTGCTGACAAACACACACGTACATGTACACACCCCCCCTGCTTTTCTACACAGTGTAAGAGCCAAGTGCTAGAATGCCGAAGCATATTTTCCTCCCTGCTAACAATGTTTCCCTTTTCCTCTTTCCTGTTTCAGTAAATCTGGCCCAGCTCCTAAAGCTCACAGCAATTTCCGTCACCTACAATGATTTTTATAATGTTTCAAGTAAAAGCTGTGTAGGGAATGTTTGAGACCTGCCAGGCCTGTTCCTCAGGGCTGGAGGGGTGCTGGAGTGATGCTGGAGGGATGAAGGAGGGAGCGTTGCCCAATGGAAAGTGAATCAAACCATGAAAACATCAATGTTGGAAAGGGGCAGCTGCAGAAAGTGGGGGTTGCATTTCATGGACTGAGGTTTCAGATATATGACCATGCTTCAGCAGCTCACCTGGTTTGGTGTTGGTGGGACTGAAGCACGGACTGCGGGCACAGATCCGTCCCCAGTGGTGCAGCTGTGGAGCTCGAGAGGCTGTGGGAAGCTGCTGGCTCAGCAGCTTTAAGTGTCTCACTATGGCTCTGAGATGGGTTGAAAATCCCCCATAGATGTCTGTACAGTGAAAAGTACTGTCCTAGGGCTGACAACTTTCCCTCAGCTTTCATGATTTCTGCTCCCATGGGATCAGCAACACGGTGTTTTTCCCAAGGATGGAGGGGGTCAGGAGCAGATGGGTGTTATCTGAACAGTCCAGTTGATTTAATCCCATGAAAGTCCAAATAAAGTTCACCAACAGGTACTTTGCTATGGCACTGTCCACAGCCCCATCTCGGCACCTTCAGGGCCAGCTGCAAGATCCCTGCCTCCTGCAGAATTGTCCACAGACCCTGGATGACCAGCAGGCTTGAGCTGACATTTTGCTTCCACTCGGCACAGGCTGGGCCAATGGCAGCAGGGTTTCAAACAGGATGTCCTCTCCTCCTGTTTGTTTCTGGGGAGTGGTTTATTGGCACTGCAGAGAGCACCCGCTGTGACCTAGAGAGAGAGCACTGAGCTTGCTCTTCATGTCTCATCTGGTGTCACATCTTGGTTTTGTTTGCTTTGTTGGGCCAGATCACAAGATCCTTGCCTGTAACAGACGTGGGGCTAGTCCAGCTGTCTCAGACACTGCCCTTATACAGGGAGGCATAAAACATTTTGTCCATAGACCTGATAAAGCTTTAAGTAATCAGATGGTCCTCATTAACCTTTCTTGCAGACAGGGAAACTGAGGCACTGAGTGGTGACAGATGGGTGTACCTTGAGCACTCGGTGAGGCTTAAGGCCCCAGAACGCTGTCACAACACAAAGGCAAAGCTCTCCTCTCTGCTTCCCCCGAGTTTAGGGCAGTAAAAATTTGCAGCTGGTCCAATGGTAACCAAAGACATCCACGTATCAGCCAGCGAGAGCCTGTGGAGCAGAGCTGAGTTCACCTCCCTCCTGCTCCACACTGCCTTCTGCGAGCATGGTGCTGGCCTGAAACGAACAGCCTAAGCTGAAGGATTTATTAATACTAGGTAGCAAATTAGTGTCAGGGCTGGGAACTATGGTCTTGGCACCTCCAGAGACCTTTGGCCTGGGTCAGATCGGGATGGCAGTCAGGCAAAGTGTCCATCCATTTGCAAGCTTCTCTGACCTCTGTCCTTGCTTGTGAGCATGTTATCTCCTTCCTCTTTGTGAGCAGCTCTGTCCTCCTTCCTTGTCTGTGTTGCCCAGGCTTTAACCCGAAATGGGACGAAGAGTTTACATTTGACATAGAGATCCCAGCACTTGCCCTGGTCCGGTTTGTGGTGGAAGACTTTGACATGTCAACCAAGAACGACTTCATCGGGCAGTACACCCTTCCCTTCACTAGTCTGAAGCAAGGTAAGGCCCTGCTCCCTGTTCCTCACAACTCTGAGCCCTCTGGGAAGCTCCAGTTGTTTTTGCAGGACCTTGGCAAATGACAGCAAATGTTTTTCCGACCAGACTAAAGGCCACCTTCCATCTGTGTCTCTGCTTCCAGGTTACCGCCACATCCATCTCCTGACCAAGAATGGAGACCCCTACTCCTCCTCCACCCTCTTTGTGTACATCGATATCCAGGACTGTGATTAGCAGCTCAGCTCTTTCAGGGCACAGTGAACCTCGTTACAGACCTAGAAGGAATTCGGCGTGTGAAGTCTGCCAACGACAGGGTCCCGTCAGATCCCCAGTGCCTTCTCTGGAGCAGCACATGGTGCCCAATAGGACCCCTGATGTGAAATAGCTGTTGACCTTCTCCCTTCTGCGTGCTGGAAACATCCTAATGCTGCTGTTGAGATTAATTCTGTTGTACCTGTTCGACCAATCCAACTGTGTTTTTAGTTCACTTTATTTAGTGTGATTTTTAAACTTTCCTTTTAGCAAGAGGATAGGGACTTCTTTTTAGCAAAGTACAGCCCCTGAGTTGGGTTTGGTCAGACATCTGGACAAAACACCCGACATCTGTGCAAGAAAAAATCCACCTCACCACTGAAATCAGTGGCCAGATGCCAGGTGACTTCTTGCAACTTCAGATGTCAGCCATCTTTCACCATATGAAGTCTTAAATGGGGGCACAAGTCTCCTCTTATCTGTTACAGATTAAAAAAGAAAGCTGCACTACAAAGGCCCACGTTATATAACTCGACTTTCCTTTTGTATTATAATAAAAAATACATGAACACTACTCTGCCTGCGTGCCTGGCTCTGAGCCAGGTTGCTTTGCATTCAAAGACTGGCTCTCATCCTGTGAAGGAGAAAGACGCTGCCGAACGGCAGATTTCCCTCTAACCTGAAGCGAAACCTACTCAAAGGGACCTCAGAAAATGTCTTTTGCTGATGACAGTGGAAATATGCTCAAGTGACAGTAGGGCTTTCTTCTAATGCAGTAAAACTTTCTTTGTTTGTGTTTTTATAGAAAAACGTCATTTTTTAACACAGGGGAAGTGGCAGTAGAAACCGTTGTAAATGTTAGCCTGGTCCCAGTTGCACTGTAGAGGTAACCTAGCATGAACAGACAAGAGTGGTTTGAACAGCAACACAGTATTTATGGCAAAAGGTGGTTTTTCTTCAAGTACAACTACAGAGTTACGGGAATATTATTGAAATAAAATAATATATATTTGGAAGTGCTAACTATGTTACTAATAATATGTTAGACTTTTAAAAGTAAAAAAAAATCTGGAAAAGTCCAATTACTTGTCCCTATTTCCTTTTTTGTCTTACTTGAATGCAACACACATGAAGTTGGAGATAGAGGTGCTTAATTTCTTAAAGCTATCAGTCTTTCTGAGGTTTTTCCATGCCTGGCAGTGGAGAGGAAGGGCTGCGACCGGAAGTTTTAATGTCCTTTTAAGAAAATTCTAGCCCATTCACTCCCCCATCTATCTTTGAGTCCAAAATAGCCTAGATTTGGTGCACCTTGAGCCCACCGCAGAACTGGGTTTAGTCCTCCCTGGAGTTTGTTATGCTGCAGTAATCGCTGCTGGACACATTGATTTTTCCTCTTCACTACAATATTGTGTGATGTTGTAAACCATTGCTGGATTAAATGTGAATTATATCCACAGCTCAAAGGCTCATATTGAATTAATAACCAGTGGTTGAAAGAGTTCAAGAGCAGCAGAGGCCACCAAGGCAGAATGAGCTGCCCTGCAGTGAAACAGGCTCTCTCTCAGCTCACCTCTGGGATGGGACATGATGTGTCAGGAGACACATTTGAAGGCCAATGCTGAAGCATCCTTGACTCCAACTCAGGGACAGCATGACTTCGGTCCCTGCTCCCAGGACTCTCTGAGCATTTTGCTTTAAGGAGCCATGGGATAAAAAAACCATGAACAAAGGATACCCAGGTCTGCCTTGTACCACGCAGGGAGCTTGCACCACGCGGCCTGAGAGCAGGCGTGATCAGAGGCATTCCTGCCCCCTCACTCGTGTCAGCCCCAGCTCTTGTGGGGCCAGTTGGATCAGCCCACTGAGTTGGCTGAGAACAAATTATGTGCATTTTTGGTGTTGCAGGATTACATTTCATTTGACTTATTGAGCTAGACTGGCTCTCACCCGCCTGCTGCGGCCAGTGCTAGAGAAGTGGAGGACTGGGAGCAGGGAGAGGTGGGGGGGCAAAACCACACTCTCCAGGGTCAGAATGGGCTTAGATGCACTACACAGAGGAGCCAGGGTTTCCTCCACCTGTTGTGCACTTAAATAAAGGTAGGCAAGACCCATGGGAAGAGAGAACATCCCTCCTTAGGTAGGCACAGTTGGGGGGAAAGCTACTGGGGCCAGGTGGGAAAGCAGCCGAGATGGAGGTGGGATGGACCAGATCATGACAGACAATGCTGCAAGGTCTCCTCTCTCCCTAGAGGGAGGGACTTGGTCCATGGCATTATCGAGGGACCTCAGGTCTGAGCAGATTAGGACATGCTGGAGCACCAGGGAAGAGCTCTGGTGAAAAGAGCAGCAGAGACAGGACACGGCCCACCAGACATCATAGCGAAAGCAACCAGCGGCATGAAAAGGAGGATGTGGTAAGAAGCTTTCCTTTAGAAATCAGAGAGTAGAACCAACTCTCCCTATGAGAAGAGGAGAGCAGCAGGAGTTTCCAACAGGCCCAAATACCAGAGGGATCTATTAGCTGTAAAACCCCGTTTTTTTCCGAGTCCTGGCAGGAGCGCTCAATTCGTGCATGCTGGTAAGCATTGCGGCAGCAGGAGTGAGCAACTTGTAGGCAACCATCCTAATCTCCCTCATGCGGCTGTATTTCCACTGCTCTCCATTTGATTGTGTGATGCTCATTAGACCTACAGTCATGGCTGATAGGTGCAATCGCTGCTTTTTATTGAGTAGCACATGTGATTTGGTAATTTGGGAGCTGGCAGGACCATGCCGCAGTGGGGGGATGCAAATATTGTTGCTTCCAGCAGTGGCAATAGAGGCTGAAACAGGGATAATGTGCACTGATTGTATCTAGAGTGAACACAACAGGAACAATCATGCAGGTAATTTGGCTGATTTGTGTCTCTGCTTTTTACCTTATTCTGCATGGGGTGGAGGGGGGGTTCAATGGGTTTTGGGCCGGGACCTCAAGCAGAAATGAGATTAAGTGATGGCAGGAACATGGAGGTTATGATGTGGTTGTGGCTTATTTGAAGTAACTAGCAATTCTTAAACACAAAGATCTGTCCAGAAGACCCCATCTCCTGGAGGTCCCTGCTTCCAGTCCAGCCAGATGGTGACACCTCGCCACTACTGCATGGTCCTGGGTGTTGTGTGACAGCTCTTCGCTCCTCAACCAACGGCTGCCTGCAGCTCCTCAGCTCCATCCCCACATCCCTGCAGCAGGGGTGGGCAATCAGGCCAACTGCTGAATGGCCGAGTTCATGGGCAACAAGGAGCAGGGTAAATGGGCATGGGGAGAAAAATGGTCCTGGCTATGTGGTGCTTGGGAACAGAGGGAGCCTCACCTCCTCATTTTGTTCTTTTCTTTAAAAAAAAAATCCCCAAATCCCATTAAGGGCCAGGTGTTTGAAGGATCTGTGGCCCTGCAGAGCTTCTCTCTACTGCTGTTCTACCCCACATGCTGACTGAGGACACCTAGAGTGAATGCTGCTGGCTGTTTATTTTAAATCACCAGTTAGGCTGGAAATGGGGTAAAGCTGCAAAACCACACCTTCTGGGTTTATAAACATATGTGTTTTTTTCCTTGTGTTTACAGCTGTATCCCTTAATCACTGATCACTCACATTTCCCCCTCCCCTCCCAAATCAGAATGAGCTCACAGGGTGGAACAGGCACTCTCAGCCCTATGGATATCACAGGGATGAAGCCCTGACAAAACCTTTAGTGGGACACACTCTGCCTCAGGTCATACCCAAACCCCTCCTGGTTTCCTCAAACCTCTGTCTGCAGGCAGGTGGACTCTTGTGACCACCTGCACCCGGTCATGCTCAGGGGAGGCCAGGTGAGATTGGAGATGTTGTCTGGACCAGAAAAAAAATAGTCTGAGTCTTGTCTGGCGGTCAAAATCAACTGCTGTGGCTAGACCTTAGTCTCATCAAGCTCTTGAGATAGATCAGCTAATAAATATGTTTTTAATAAGCGTGTTTTTTCCAAGCCAGGTTCTCATTTGTTTTACCTGCACTGGGCTATGCCTGTTAGTCTTGAACAGATTCTTGCTGTTCTTTGGCAAGTAGTTTTTCTGCAAGGTGAGAAGGGGCACAACTGTCCGGTGTCCCTCCATGGGCTACCCCATCACACATCTGGCCACTCCGTTTCCTTTTTCTTGACCTGAAGGCTTACCCTCTCTCCTCCTAGGCCTTCCCCCTCCTCTCCCCACCCAGAATCTACATAGCAGTTGCAAGTGGCCCTGGTTTTGCCTAATTTTAAACTTCTATGAAAGAAGGAAGATCATGACCTTGTGCATGCGGCAATTTGAAAAAGGGAGAGGAAAGAAGAGGCTACGATACAGTTGTGTGACACACACTTGTCTTCATGGCTATCAGCAATAAAGTGTCAAAAAGAGGCAAAAACATTCTGCAAAGTCATTCCTGCAAAACCTTTTGCCCCCTTAGGTTCAGGGTTTGCAGGGAGAAAGAAGCCATCCCCCTAACAGTGGCTGCTGGAATAACTGCAATGGAGCTTGGCCTGATGGAGATGTTGGGTTGGGTTCGTTGAGCGAATGTCTGTACTTCTTCCCTGCAGCTCCTGAGAGGGGGAGGGTTGGTCCCAGAGTCACTGGATACTGGATGGCCCCTGCAGTCTCAGAAGAGTCCACATCGCTTCTTCTCGTTCTGCTGCTTCCATTTGGGCATCTGGTAGAACTCATCCTTGGACTTCCCGAAGATATCGTGGAAATCGGCATCAGAGAGATAGTACTGCAGTGGGAGGAGAGAGCAAGGAGAGGTCAGCTTTGGCTTTTGCAGAGGCTGGGACACCTCCTTTGGTGGCACCCCTTCTTCACTGTGCCAGTGCTGACCCCTGACTCCTGGCCAGCAGCTCCTGTCCTCCTGCCTGTCCTCATGGTGGGAAGTGGAACGTCCCAGCAACCGTTCCTCATCCCGCTTCTCAAAGCACCAGGGGAATAAAAGGCCACCAGCCCAAAGGGATGCCCTGGTTTTGAGGGGTTAGCATGCTCTGGATGGAGTTTGGTCCCTGCTAGTCATACTGAGGCCAGAACAATTAGTGGTCTGCTGGAGAAGCTCTGCTGGCCAAAGTTTTAGGTAGTTTCTTAGGTAGTTATTCACAGTGAAAGTGTCTGCCCCTTGCTCAGTTCCCCCTGCAAATATTCCGCTGGAAATGTTCACTCCCTTGCTGGAAAGACAGAAAGTTTTATAGATAGCAAGCTCATCAATGACACTGTGAAAGACCCTGTGGGAAATTGAGGTGGGGTTTTCCCCAGCATTTTGGGTAGAAGAAAGCACCCATGTACAGCCCATCTGAAATACAACCATCAGCACATGGGCATTGCTGTGGGGCAGAGCTGCTGGCCCAGCTGTCCATCAGCTCTCTGGCTGTGGGTGTTGGCCTTTGCCAGGAGATCTGTTGGGGCAAGGTACTGGTCAAACACGGGTTGTTGAGAGGAGACGGAATCACAGCCCCGTGTCCCCTCCCACCCCCTGGCTTGCTTGGACTCATCTACTGACGTTGCCAAAATCCTTGGGATGATCAGAAATTGGAGATGTGACATCTCTCCCTGTCCCTGGATGGGCTTTGCTGAAATGAAAGCTTTCTGACAAAAGAAAAAAAAAAGAGATCCCTTCTGGAAGAACTTTCAAATTAAAACAATCAAAGCAAAACGCAACTCCTGGCTTCATTCTCATCTGTGACACCTTGTCTCCCAGGAGCTATACTTTTGAGTGTCTTTCCAAGGACAGAGGTTGGGTGGCAGAATTAAACAACTCTACCAGAAGAAAACAGTTTGAAAATTAACTATTAAAATCCATTTTTCTTAAAAAAAAAAAAAAAGATATTTCAGCTAGGTTAAAACTACCATGATTTCCTCTTACATGAAGCCTCTGCTTTTTGATGTGGCCTATGTGTCCAGCTAGCATCTACTTGAGCTTGAAGCAGGACTTAATAGCCTAAAGCACGAGCACACTTAGCCAATGACTAAGTTCCAGGTGAAACTACAAAGACAGCAAACCAGTAATGCTGTCACCTCTTTTTTAGTGGGATCCACGCCTTCTGGAAGTTCATCCACTGTCTTGTTCATCAGCACCTCTCGGGAGTACATTCCTTCACCGTTGGGTACCGAGGAGGGGATGCTGTTGTTGTAGTTGCTGCTATTGCTGTAGCTGTTGCTGTTACTGTGGTTGAAGTGTGATTTATACTCTGGGGAAGCACCTGCCACGCTTGAACCAACAAAGTTGGTCGTGCTGAGGGTTGTCTTGTTCAGGTTGATGTTGTTAAGGTCCTGCCAAATGGAGGAAAACATGTCAAGACAAAAAGCTCTGGAAGAGCAATTGGGGTTTATCCCAGGATCTTTCTTTCTGTTGGGGTTGGGAGGACTGTTTCTGGCACAGACTATCTGTTGGTCTGTTGCTCCAAAGTGGCAAGGAGAAAGTCCGAACATTTGTCCAGAATGTCCATCAATGTTACTTGTTGATGTTAGGACTGCTAAAAGCACAGCACTGAGTAGAGCCCTCCTCCCCCTCGACTCTGCCCCAGTGAGGCCACATCTGGAGTGCTGCGGCCAGTTCTGGGCCCCCCAGTTCAAGAAGGACAGGGAGCTGCTGGAGCAAGGCCAGCGCAGAGCTGCCAAGGGGATCAGGGGCCTGGAGCATCTCCCTGGGGAGGAAAGGCTGAGAGACCTGGGCTTGTTCAGCCTGGAGAAGAGAAGCCTGAGGGGGGATCTCATCAGTGCCTATAAATATCTGAAGGGTGGGTGTCAGGGGGATGGGGCCGGGCTCTTTTCAGTGGTGCCCAACGCCAGGCCAAGGGGCCACGGGCACAAGCTGGAACACGGGAAGTTCCACCTGAACATGAGGACAAACCCCTTCCCTGTGCGGGTGCCGGAGCAGGGGCACAGGCTGCCCAGAGAGGCTGTGGGGTTCCTTCCCTGGAGACATTCACCCCCCGCCTGGACGCGGCCCTGTGCCCCTGCTCTGGGGGTGCCTGCTCCAGCAGGGGGTGGGACGGGGTGAGCTCCAGAGGGCCCTTCCAGCCCCCGCCAGTCTGGGATTCTGTGATCCTGTTGTTTCATTTTTCTCAAGATAACAGCAGGGGAAGGTGTGTGTGGGAGGACAGAAGGTGAAATTAGGTATCTGCCCTGTCTAAAACATCTAAATTACCTGAGTACCCCTCCCCAAATTGCCACCTCTCCTGATTCAAACCCCTGACACTTCCTTCCAGCCTTCCTCCTGCCTGTCAAGGGCAGAAATGATCCGATGTGACAATTTCATTTGGGTCTGTTGGGACCTTGTTTCCTCTGTGTTTTGTAGAATCTCCCATTGGGTTGTGCCCTTCTTGACTGGGGGCCCCTTATCCAGGATCTCAGGGGTCACAACTCTGCAAACCACTCATACAATGCTTAACTGCACACTCATTTAGCTGCACACACTTTTATTTACATGTGTAGTTTAGAAAGAAGCTGCCCAGTCTCCTGCCCACAGATGCCTCTGCACAGGAGTGGAGAAGGCCCAGGAGACCTGGATATATTTATGGATTATTAATCATGCCTCCCTCTACCTTCCTCAGAGGAGCACAGCTCTGATCCTGACAGTCTGAGGTCCCCATGCCTGCTCTGATCATAATGTCCCCTCCTTAGTGTGACCAGGCTGGGGGACACGGTGGTGTTTAAACCCAGGTTTTACCCACCCATGTGGTCAAGAAGCAACTCACCACTTTGATCTCAGCTATAGCCGACATGTCTCCTAAGCTGTTCTTCATCTCCTCATAGGACTTGCCATCCTAAAGGTAAAGAGAGTTGTGAGAAGCATGGGCTGCCTTTAATTAGCACATACTCCTGTTCTTTAAAGGGGTCAGAAGATTATATGAATTTTAAAACCCAGTGGTGCCCATTGAGGTGGCAGCTGGTGCCTCCTGCAGACCCCAGCTCCTGGAATCAGGAGACTGTGCCAGAATCTGAGCTTTCACTTGAAAACAAAGAAACAAATGGACTTTAGCCTTTGCAGTTGCACAGAAACAGGTGAAAACAGGAATTTCAAAGACTTCAGCGAGCAGAAGGCAAATAAAGAGAAATCATAGTTACTGCTGGATTTAAATCTTTTAAATTTTAAATTAATCTTGCAATGCATGCAAATTTGGGATAAAATACTATTCCTTTTTTCCCCTTCTGTGATTCATTTAGCTAAAGCAACAGATATTTCAAAACCTCAATCCCTGACTTCTTGTAATTTGGTGCCGTGTATTACCAGCTACCTCTTATTTCCTGAAAAAGGAATATACTGGATATACTGGCAAAGCTGATGACTGTGTTTTCCTAAGCAGCCAGGAGATGTCAGTTCTTAACAGAATCATCCAACAAAGTTCCCCAACAAGAACAAACAACATAAACACATGGACTGCAGAGCAAACAGATTTAGACCCAAAGCTGAGTAATGAACACACGCACACCAGATGTTTCTGGGATGTCAACAGTTTGGATTGCTTGTCTGTAGTTGCTGAAGCTGCCTACAGGGGATATTTTTAGAGGCACATATTTTATGAGCTGTATCCTTGTTTTTCAGCAGTTCCTCAGAAAAAGAACAAGTTTTGACCTTTGTTGTAAGCATCAACCTTGTTTTGAGTGTCAGTGCTCTGGGGGTTGCTGTTTTATCTGTCCAAATCTAGCTGTCAAGTCAGACTTTCTACCACCACACCGGCTGCAAAGAAAGATGATGCAAACCCAGCTACAGGAATAAAATAATATCTCTGTATGAGATTTCCTGCAGTGTGAAGTCCCCTGGGGACCCTCACCCCGTTGCCCTGGCTGTCCCACCCGCAGGCTCCAGCATGGGACTTCACTCACAGCCCTTTGGGCAACCAGGTGACGGGATTGCTCGTGAACTGGCTGAACACTGGTGTTCACAGAATAGAACAGGAGCGAGAAGGGACAATCGCACTGGGGAAGGGTCTGGGAAAACACCTAATTAAAAGCTAAGCTTTGCTCAGCTGCCTGTCATCTTTCTTTTTTCTCTTTTTTTTTTTTCCTCTCTTAAGCCGTGCACACCAGTGCCATCGGGTGGCAGGAATTCGGGTGCACAGCCTGGCAGCATGGCTTCCACTTCGCTCTTTGTCGCAGTTTGTGACAAACCAATACTCCGGCTCTATTAACCACCAAAGCCCCGCCAAGATGGTCCTTTATTTCCAATGCATTCTGTGCTGCGGTACCGAGCCCCGAGGCTGGCTGGACCGGCTGGTCCATGGTCTGCACGGGGTTAGAGCATTGCTCCTTCCATCCAACTGTGGTTGGCTGGAACCCACCACCAGGGTTGGAGTCTGGGTCCTGACAACACGTGGAGGGGCCCCGTGCACTGGCCACGTGAGAAAATCTCAGCTCCACGTTATAATCCTGAGATGATTTGAAGTCTGTGTGTTCGAAAGAGGAGAGGAAGGACCTCTCTCTTTACCAGGCAACTCATGGGGGAGGTTTCCATTTCTGTATAGCGAGAGCTGCTGCTTGTAAATCACCTTTTGAGAAGACTACTTTTTTTGTAGGGACCAAGGGTGACCTTGCTCAGGAGCTCCTGGGTTGCTCGCATCTTTCATTTCGCCAGAGTTTGCCTTTAAAGCTACATCATAAATTTTTCTCTGTGGCTGCATTTTGGAAAATAAACATTTTTTTCCAATTTTCTTTATGATGTGGGATGCTTCTGTTTTCACTCTGAACTTGATTTTACTACTAGCAGCTCCAACCCGGTTTTGGCCAAAATCACAAACCTGATTTGGAACCTCATAATTTTTAAAATAAAAACGTGAAGATTGGTGAAATTGAGGCTTTTGCAAACATAAGTAAATGTGCTTGAATTCACAAACAGGTACTTTTTGCTGGCAAAGGAGTATCAGCTGCTCAGGTATGACCCAGAAGCCATGAAGCTCAGGACACGACATAGCGAGGTTTCACTCCATGCACCATAAAGGATATCACTGACAATAACACCCTTTAAGCACCACTGACCACGTGTGCACGCCACAGGGCTTTTCCAGCAACTTACGCTCCATTTGTAGGGGTCCCAAGCATTGAACCATCCTGTGAAGTTGAGGGGTTCATAGCCCTGCTTCACCAGTATTATTGGAGTTGCCAAGTCTCTCCCTGCCGGATGGGTCTTGAGATACTCTTTAGCTGAGGCAATTGCCTCATTCCTCTCGCATGTGTTGGAGGCTTTGCCAATCCAAAGGAAAATCTGCAAGGAGAGAAGGTGTTGAAGATCTGTAAGTAGTTAGGACCTGTGTAGACATGGCTGTTTGTTCACCCCTGCCAACTGAAGCAGAGATAAGACAGGAATTGTTGTTTCCCAATAACCCCCTGAGATTTTGATCCCAGATTTCCTCCCAGCCAAGAAGGATTTTGCTTTTGAGACAGGCCCAAAGCATAAATATTTCAGAAAACAGCTCTCACATGCTATAAGGTAGCTAAATTAGTTCCTTGCATGGCCAAAAAAATCAAATGGCCTTAGAAAGCAAGCCTCTTGGAGTCAGTTTCCAATAGCCTAAAACAAGTCTTCACCATTGGTGCTGGGAAATGAGGGGGAGGTTTCTAGGTGCCACCCTCTTGTATGAGCTGGCGAAGGCTGGAGCAGGTCTAGCTCATCTTGCCTAGGAGCAAGGCATGGACCAGGTGTCTCGATTTCCTCCTTTCTGAAACAGGGCTAGAAATACTACCCAACTCATGCGTTTTGTACCTGGGTGAGAAGGACTGGACATAAGCCTGCTTTTCTGAACAAGCATTGTGAAGGATTTGGAGATCGGACAGAAGGCATATTGCCCTCAGTTCCAAGTTGAATGATGGACTCAAACAAATTAGGCCACAACCTGTTTGAGAACATCTCTGGGGAGAAGGCGAGGGGGAGTCAGTGCTGACCTCTTCCCATGTGTCTAGCAGCATGACATCATCTTCGTCCAAGTCTTCCTGGCAGAAGCCGACCACCTCTGTCATGATGAATCGACCTGTCTGGTTTGAGCACTCAAAGAGGCGAGGCTGGTAGTGCGTGATCTGCTCTTGAAACCTTCCTCGTGCATGGCAGGGAAAGAAAAAGCAAGAGAGATTGAAACCTTTCCCTTGTGGCTTACCGCGGGGCCCTGCTGCTACTTGTCATGAACTTGATGGAAGAGGTGGGAGCATGGCAACGCTCATCTGAGGGCCTGAGAGTCAGGCAGTGTCAGGTCTCAAGGGGTTCTCAGACCATTTTAACAATTTTAAAGGTAACTTCGTCTTTACCCAGAGAGGGCAAAAACAGAACCCTTCTCTTTTTGTGGAAATGAGACTGCTGTCAGGTGAAAGCTACATTAGATCACTTGGTTGCAAAGGAACACATCACTTGCCCAGAGGGCTGGAGAAATCCAGGTTGTTTAAAAGCAAGTTTAGTTTCATGAATCTTCTGGGGCTGCCCATAAAGCTAATAACGGCTGGATGGAGCATGTGGTTCACATAGCCCTTATGACAAGATATGGAATGGATTTACTGTGGGGAAAGGAGGGTGTAGCATACCCTTGTCTGCAGGGTTTGGATCTGGAGCTCCCGCTTCACAGAAGGCCTGATCAAAAAACTAGGAAAGAGACACCTTGGTGTGGTTTCTGACCAAGCTTTTGGTGATATTCTGACCTGGTGCTCCCTTTGGTGAGGACAAGGTATCAAAGTGCTTACTCACTTTCCAGCAAAGTTTTTGATCCCTTGATTAATGTTGCCTGGCCAAGCCCAGAGGAACAAGCAGGTCACTATTACCTCTTTTCACTGGCGTAAGGTGCTTTGCCTCCCAAGGCTTCCCAGAACTGTGCTGGTTCTTGTCCTTCCAAAATGGTTTGCTTGTCCCGTTTAGAAACGATGTCAGCTACCATTTTTGCCATCTCCCTCTCATCTCCGCTGCATCCCTGTGTTCAGGACATAAGATTGAGATGGAGTTAGGGACAGCCTGGCAAAACTTATCTGTGGGGAGAAGTTGGCTTGGTCCTACCCTCCTCTGGAGAGTTTTAAACCTGCCTGAATGCTTTTGAGGGTCTCATCTGAGCTGGTCACTCAAAATCTATTTCTAGTCCTTGAAGAGACATTCAGTGCAACCAATGGCATCTAGAGCAAAACTCATATAATCGTAGAATGGTTTGGGTTGGAAGGGACCTCTAAAGATCACCTAGTCCAACCTCCCTGCCATGGGAAGGGACATCTTTCACTAGATCAGGTTGCTCAAAGCCCCATCCAACCTGATCTTGGGCACTTGAAATGATGGGGAATCTGCAACTTCTCCAGGCAACCCTCCTGCTTTGGTTTGATCTACCATCTTGTCCTGAAACACAAGTCTAAAACAGGAAAAAAGAATATGCTCTAATCCTGGCTAATTTCTTACAGAGGAGAACCTAGGGTGCTTTATTTAGCTGAAAGCTGTATGTACATCTAAAATGAGGCGAGGTGAACCCCAAGATGGGTTACTTCTGTATAGAGAGGGCTGTGTTACTGCTGATCCTCCACAGATGAAGCTTTCTCCTAGGTACACCTTCCTCCATTGAAATTAACAGGCTACCTGCCCAAGGACACACGCCCACAGCCCAGCGGAGGTAGGAGATTCAAGCCCCACATCAGCAATTTCAGCTTCCTTTGGCTGCCTCCCCTGGGACTCACTGCGGTCTCACCTTCCCGCACCACAGGTAGCAGACTTGGCTGGTGGTCAGCAGGAAGACATCATTGGAGTTGAGTGAGGAGGCCCGGGCCGGCACCTCCGTGGCCTTTGTGTTCATCTCATCTGTGCCCCTCACCTGGAAGAGGCGGATCGCTGGCTCGGGCGTGCTTTTCTGAGCCCGGCTTGTGCCACCCTGCAAGGAAACAGAGGGAAGGATGGTGCTGGGAGGTGAGGAGGACATGCAAATCCAGGGTGCAACTGGTTTGAGGAAGAAGGCTTTGGGGCTCACAGACCTTCACGCTGCTGCAATGACAAACCATGGTCCTGCACAGAGCAGGTGAGGAAACCCAAACACCTTCTCGTTCCAGGTCAGAATAAAACCCACACGTCATAACTTCCACATTCCTCCCTGATTACTCCAAGTCTTGACCAGCTCCCATCAAGATGCTTAAGTTCAATATGAACAGATCTTAGCGTCTGCAAAACATTTGTCGTGTAAACTGGGCAAGGCAGTTGGACTCGGATTTCCAGCTGTGCTTGGCTTAGCTGAACATCTGCCATAGAAGCTGTATGGTGAGACCAACACTCAGTGCTGAGAGCAATCCTCCTCTTCCCCAGCCATTTGCAATGTCTCCACCACAGATGTTGGCAGCCAAAGCAGCAAGTGAAGTGGGTTAGTAGTTAATGTGGTATAATTCAGGCAGGAACAATTCAAATCAAGTAACTGTTTGTAGGATATTTTGGGGAACCAACTCTGGACTGTGCTATCTGTAACTTACAGCACAATTATTATCTTGTAATTCTGCAAAATATTTTGGGATAGATTTGGAAAGAACATCACACACTAAGGCTGGAGCTCAGGGATGGGCAGCTGAGCCTGGGTCAGTCCAGGACTGTGTTTATACATATGGTGTTCAAACTACTTGGGAAGCAGTAGAAATGTTCCACCATTTCCATCTGCCAGCCCATGCAGACCTGGCAGGCTCCTTTCCTGAACAGCAGCCCATTTTTCTGGACTATTTCCGTTGCAACCGCCAAGCCATCGTTGGTCCTTGCACCATCCATTGCCCACACGCACAAAGCCACGTTACCTCGTAAATGACCAGCTTGCCCTTGAAGATCGCCAGGAAGTGGGCGGGCTCCTTGCCCATTGTCACGCGCACCTGCACAGCCTCGTCCCCATACTTCTTGTCCAGCTCAATGGCATTGAGGGCACAGGCGGTGATTTCATCCACAGAGGCATGGCGACCCTGGGGAAGAGAGAGGTGCCACATGCAATGTGATAAGGTGAAGGGTATAAACCTCTGCACAACATGTAACACCTTGCCAACCCCAAGCCCTGCACAGGATATCACGAGATCGGAGTTAAAGCTACAAGATGGTTGAAACTCATTTGCGTTCTGGTTTTGGAGTCTCTAGCATCCCACTTTCAAAGATTTTTTCTGCATTCCAGGAGAGAAAAATATACTTTAAGAAGCAAAGCAGAGATGTTCAAATACTCACATGACTCCAGGAGCTGAGGCTTTAAGGGATGACCTGAAAGACTACAAAGTTTGACCTCAGCACTGTAAGCCCCATAATCCTTCACTATTTCTGTCTGACATTGCTGGCTCTCAGGCTGATGCCAGACTGGGCTCAGAGTATCCATGCTGCCTGCAAAGCGCAGCCTGGGATACTTGCAATGGACAACGGATAAGCAAAGGGCATGTGAGTTCTGCTGGATGCTTGGCATTTTTGCGTGTAATTGCCTCCTTCAGTTTCAAGCTTCCAGCAGACACAGGACAGTCCCTTCTGCTGTGGTTTGACCTACCTGCCACATGTAGAGGACATAGTGAGGCCTGCCTGATCTCAGGTAGGTGTACAGGACCAGGTAGCAATCCCCCCCGTAGAACTGCCCATATGTCTTGGGATTCACAGGCTGCATTTCCAAATCCTCAATCCTCCACACCTAATGAAAGAAACGTCTTGGTGAGCAGCAATGGAGTCAATGTGAAGACAAAGCACAGCCCCTTTGCCAGCACACTGCTGGAGTTCAGGTCTTCAGTTGGAAAGATAACCCTTCTTCTCTCTCCTGGATACCAGCCTATGATGCTCCCCCAGCTTGATTAAGTGCTTGCTGGCAAAGTCAGGTCTCTCCGCTGACTGTCACAATACACGTGCTGCTAATAGACTTTCAGCAGTTGGTAGCCCTCAAGGAGGAGCAGCCTCCAGGTCCCTCTCAGCCCCACAGCCCCTCTCTCAACCAGCTCCATCTTCCATGGGAGGCCACAAGAAGGGCAGAGGGGCCTCTGCTCTGCATAAGTTTGGTTGATACGGACCTAACTGGGAGACAGTGTGAGAATGGGGCTGGCTTTATCAGTCTCATGACCCACACATATGGCAGAAGAGGAGTCATCTTGGTGACTGCTTTGCTCCACTGGTCATGGGTTGGAGGAGAAATACCCCTGAGCTACTGTAACTGCTGCATTAGAGTTTGCAGGCACTTTGCTGTGGCTGCAGCCGTGCTTCCTTGGGGGGAGTAGGTGGGCACACCTCCACAGCTCCATACAGCTGCTGTGTGTAAAAGGTAGAGATGTTTGGAAACACGCTGATTATTGCATCCTCTGTCAGCACAAGGAGGTCTCTCACCTCTATCTCTCCAGAGGCATCATCCACCATTCTCTGCTCAGCAGCTAGCTCTGGTCTGGCGTGGAGCTGAGTGGTGTCAAACTTCACCTGCTCCACCTTGGCTGCACGCACCAGCAGAATAAAACCAAGAAACTAGTGAATGCACAATAACATACAAACCCTCTGCATCACCCTCACACACACGCACAATCATTATACACGCAAGAAAAACCTGGCCTGTAGTTGCGAGAAGGCAGTCATGCCAAAAGTAAGCCAGTGTTGATTTTGGAATACACAAGAGCTCACACACTCCTGTGTTGGTCTGTTACAGGCTGGCAACTGGCCATATAGCACATTCCAGTGATGGTTGACTGGTAAAAATATTGTCTCCTCACTGAAAATTCCTAATTGTTTTCCAAATCTATACATATTTCCTTCCTTTTAAAATGTCACTTTCAGAAATAAAATAGATACATTTCTCCAGCTCATGATAAAGAGAGAATTTATGGACAGCACAGAGGCAGAGGTGGAGAGCAAGAGAACTTGTAAGGGAAAGAGACGTGCAGCTCTCAAGCTGTTATTGATAGAGACACTCAGCATGTCTGTCACTATCCCAGCATTCATCAATAAGTTCTCTCTCTTCGGTATTGTTTACTCTTTGGGGTTAATGCATTGTAAAATTCACTTCAGCAGCATGACAAATTGAGGCACTGTTTATGCCCAGTGTAAATACAGAATAATTCCACTGACAACAGGAGGGTCTTGGGTGGATGCCAGTGTAAACAAAAGCAGAATGTTGTTCAATACTTCCTTATCAGGTTCAGCATTAGCCCTTTATAAAGAAAATTAGGAAGTTCTGCAAGTGTGAAATTTTGCATGCAGTTTTTCATAGAAGAGCGATCTTCTGCCAGCATTTACATTTGAAATAAGTGGCAGTTTGGTTTTGGTTCAAAGAAGAAACAGTTTTGAATGTTGTTCAGTTCCTGAATCCTTCGCATCTACTAAAGAAGGTGGAAAAGACAATGCATGAGACGAATATGCACTGCATTTTCAAGATACCAAAGGCAGGAGACAGTTAATGTGAACGATGCTCCCTCAGCTGTTGCTCAGCACAGGTAGGAAAGCCAAACCCCGGACAAACATGCCTACCAATTTTGCCAGTAGTGTAGACTTTGCCCAGCCCTTGCGTTTCATCCTTTTCTGTCCACCTCTGGAAGAGCTGTTTAAACATGGCTGACTCTGCTCCATCATTGATCACTTCAACGTTAGTGGATGAAGGATAGCCTTTGGCTTGGATAAAACCCTATTGGGGATTAAAATGGACATTAGTGGGGACACACAAAGCTTTTTACAGATGTGAGAAGAGGGATGTGAACCTGAACCAGCCCAAAGAGTCAACATCCCCCACGGAGCACAGTGGCATGACCAAGGGTAGGATTCACCCCAAGACTTGCATTCAGGCTTATAAATGAGGTACCCACAAGAAATCACTGTAGCATCCATGTTTATTTCTGTGTTTAGGGGACTGAACCCTACCCCTAGAGGCTGATCACCTGGATCACATCCTAAACTTAATCTCTACGTGGCACCTTTGTCTTGAAGAAAATCTCACTCAATGTGCCTAATGAAAAGCCTTGTCCTCTATCTCAGACAGCTCCATAGATGGCTTCTGGTGATAGATCTATGAGTGGAGGGGAGGAAGCAGTGATGGGGTGTGCCCATGACCCAAAAGCCAAGTTCAGTTCTTTGCTTTTCTCCAAACTTTGTGTCCCTCTCTAAAACAGGAAGACCGTCCTCCTGGATCCAGCATGATAGAGAGTAGGCATGCCAAGATAGTGAAGGAACGGAGGCAGCTAAGTACCCCAGCACAGGATGTGTGTTCTGAAGGGACTAAACTCTCACAATCCTCTGGGTTTTTTAATTTTTTTTTCCCTAAAACCAAATTATTTCTTTGCAGTAGAGCTACTACTGAGTTAAAACACTACTTCAACAGAGGTGCTTAATACAAAATGAGAGGGAAGAAAATTATTTGTGTTCTGCCACAATGCCAAATTCATTGTTCAGTTTTGGGAACTGCTTTTGTATTTATCTCAGCAGGCTGCAGGATAACCTGGAGCCTGTGCTGACAGCGGTGGTTTGGGGAAGGAGCCTGATCGTGGCCTTCTGAGCATTCATCTTCTGCTGTAAATACTGCAGCCACACACTACCCCCAGGGAAAAGCAGAGCAGATGGTCTTCCCATCCCTCCCACCTGCCACACTGAAAGAAAGAGATATCTTTTGTTCTACATGTGTAGCTCAGGGCCAGAATTCGCAGAGCTGATTGCCTACTAAAAAGCATCTGAGTTAAGCTTTTGAAAGGAGCACAGAGGACTGCGAGATAAGTTTTAAGGCAAAGTTTTTCTATGCTTTTCTTCTCTTAGACAATAGGTACAATCAGTATTGAAGCTGGGTGTCTCCATGTAAGACCTTATTAAAGGTGGGGCCACTGAAGTTCAGTATCTCCTAGTAGGATCTCATTGAAGATGAGGCTGTTTAGGGTCTTCACATAAGTTAACAGATGAATTAAAAACCAAGTTCCCTTGTAGCCTTCACTTTAACACGCCAACTTGTAAAAAAACTACCAAATGCCTTACTCAGGCTCCCTTGAGGCTAATTTTTTTCTGAAAGGAAGTGTTGAGGCATGCTTTGCCAGAAAATAACTGCATGGCAGCTCAAGTGGAGGAGCGGCATAGGTGCCAGGGCACTACGCTGGTGTGCTCTGGTCTTTCCTCAGGTTGGCTAATCTAAATTAATAGCAGTTAGTAACAGACCTCTTTCTACCCAGTGGAAGAGCCGTGTATGATCTATAAATTCACATGCAGAACCTGGGTCCAGACCCATTGGTGTTGTGAAAAAAGACTTGTTGCCTGTAACGGACTTATGGTTGAGGCCTGTAGAACCTACATAACAGTCTGGCTTTTCCAGACAGCCCAAGTAATTGAGTTCCCCACCCAAGGAATACTCTTGGTTGGGAACACAAGAGATGCCTTTCAGAGTCAGAGCAGTGGTTTGTGCTGCCTGGGACAGAGGCATTAAGAGATACTGTTTAGTGAGCACACATGAACTTGGTGGCTGTCTACAGTGTGAGCCCTTCACTCACCCCATCATCCACAATATTGGGTCACGGATGTTAGAGAAGGTATAAAAGCCCCTTTAATATCTATTTATGGACCTATTGAGAGTGAATTTGTCTAATCCCATCCCGACCCTGCTGATACCCTGCCTCCACCATCTCTTGAATCAACAAATTCCAGCAGTCCATGATTTACTGTGTAACAAAGTATTTTCTTTTATACTTTCTCTAATTTCTTCCTAGTTTTAGTGGCAGGTCTTAGTTCTAGTGCAATTTGGTGACTAACAACTCTGTGTTTACGTCATCACGCCTCCCTTAGACGTTTAACTTCTCTCTCTGTTATTACACAGGCCAGTTCCTCAAGACCCACACTTAACTGTAATTAGTGGTCAGATCTAGATTAGCACTTAGTTAACCTCCCACGACATTGTTTGCACTATATTACAACTCACCACAGCTCGAGTGAAGGCTGCTTTTTTCTCTTCCAGGCTGGAGGCTTTTCCTTTCCAGACGTAAATCTTAAAACCACCTTGGTCTAAAATGTAGCAGTCCTGAGGTGAAACAGAAAAAAACAGGCGTAAAAAGCTCTGTGCAGGCAAAAGCCCTCGTTTGTAGCCTACGCAGGTTGGATCCTTCTTGAAGATTTAGATTAGATGTAGCTCTAGCCCATTGCCTTGCCTTGCCGAGCTCTAACCCTCACGCAACCATTAGCAGAGGCAACAGAAGATGGATTTACTGTGGTTCATAAATGGACTACAACTACCATCACCCCTGCAGTGCCGGGGTTCATGGGTACACTGACTTTGCAAGCACACCTGACCTGGGTAGCTGCCCTTTAACTGTAATGAGTTAAAACATGTATTTTTTCTTAAGCATTGCTCAACACTGGCCATTACCATCTCATGAGAGATGTTCCTAAACCAACAGAAACACCAGCTCCAAAAGGCTCCAGGAGAAGTGTATGATGGAATACCATCCTCAGCCTGCTGTGCTTCAGCACTGCTGCTGGTGGTGCTCATTTATGTCACATCTGCTACTAAAGGAGCATGAAAAGTCCAGGTTAGACCTCTCCTACATGACTGTTTTGTGCCCCCAACCTGGAGCTAAACGTGTAGCAGCGTTGTGAATGCAGCAGGATCCCTAACCCAAAGAGGATGAGATGGCAGCCAGGCAGCCTATCTCCACTGCAGAGAGCTGGTGCTCCAAACTGACAACCCACTGTGTGACCAAAGGCTTCTCATTTCTCAAATTGAACTTTGACAAGAAAAGCAAAAGCTTCATATGCCTGTAAAAGGAGACTGAGACTTAACAAGGCTGACACCAGGGTGACTAAGGGAGCTGGAGCCGTGAAGCACAACACTGTTTTGGAATAGGCTGGTTTGCACTGCACAGAATTAAGGATGAGCAATTCTCAGCCAAATTTTAGCCAGAAGGATATTAGGAAAGCCTCTGTTTTCTGAAAGCCTTTGGACAGAGGGCCCCTAATGAATCTCCTACCAGGGTGGGTCACTGAGACCAGCCCCTTGCTACAGCAGGAAAACATATCTACATGCTTTTGTGAGCAGGCTATTTATTTTCTCTGAATTCTGCAGATGGAGGGCTATCCCCTAACATCAGCTATTAAGAAGCCTTATTTCCATCTGGAATTTATTCCTGGCCTGGGGTTCTCCTTGACTCTGATTGCCAAGCTAATATCATCCTTGGTTGAGAGGGTCAATTTGCCATCTCTCATTAAAGCAGCTTCAACACACCACCTGCCTCTGGCCGCTGAGGTTGTAGTAGAGCTAAGCCGTCCTGTTTTCAGAGGATACCTGATACACCTGAATGATGGAAGGGCTGATAATTTTCAGGAAACGGGGTGTCCCATTGAAACAGGTGCTCAGCTGGAAATAAAGCAAGTCACATCATCCTTTTCTTGCTGTAAGGACTGATGGCTTTCTCTCACCTCGTGCTGGAGCAGATCCTGTGTCAGGGGCCGGGTGGCTACCTCCTGTACCACCAGGTCGCTGTCCTTCTCATAGACACTGAAAGACAGAGTCACCGAGGAGAGTCAGGCTTCACAGCACTCACCATGTGAAAGGACAAGGTTTGGAGCCCATCCCTGGACTTACTGGTAGAGCCGGACATTTGCTTTCTGCAGCTCATCTGCTTTCACATCTGGGATGGCGTCTTGGAGCTCCCCATGCCTCTCACCCAGCACCATCTTCATGATCTGCATGAGGTCTGGGGAGTCTTTCTCATTGTCAATGATGCCGATTTGAGCACGGCCACCTCTTTCACTGTCCCTGATGCTGCGAGCCAGCGCGAGACCCTGCACAAGGATCAGCAGCAGGTAAGTCCTGATGCAGACAATAAATTCAGCAAGCTTCAGACCTAGAGCAACGACTGAGTACCTATAGTCCAAGCCAGATTACCACAGCTCTCTGAAGCTTCTAGTGTCCTCTGTATTTAGCTATTTAAAAAGGGGATGTGTCTATAATGTCTGCTTATTAACTAAATCTCAGGAAAATATTGCTTATTATGGTCATTACTGGTGCTTGCTCCCACAGGGCACAGGCGCACGGTAGCCACAGCAGCTGTTGCCTATGTGTGACTCTACATAAGCAGGTCCAATGATCTTGTGAGATGGTCTGGGAGAGAGACACAGGCATGCTGAGGACAAAGAGGCTGGATGCTGCAGAGCTGCAGGACCCTGGGTGCCCTGTGGTGACATTTGACATTTAAATCTTTCAAGTATTCAAAAAATGTGGATGTTTTCTTTGAAAAAAAACCAGCATGAAATGCCAAGCAACTCATTAGGCTGAAATTTCCATTTTTAGCCTTTAATTCTTTTTTTTTCCATAACTCTTACTACAATAGCTTTGAAAGGGGCCCCCTCTTTATTAGACCTAGGAAGTGACCCTCTTAATTGCCAGGCCTGAGATGAACCATGGCCTCTTCCTCACAGCAGCTGTCCCTCTACCTGCTCCCCCTCCTCTGTGTCCTGAGGGTTTCTTTGTCTCTTCACTACTCTCTGTTGGATCCTCTCAACTAGCTATTGTGCCCTGGAAAATCACTTTCCCTGTGAAGCTTCCCCTTCTCCTAGCTCATCAGGTGACACCACGTGAAGAGAAGACCCACCTGCTTTTTAATGGGTGTAATGACTGGCTACAAGCCTGGCCATCAACTTTGCTGATGACCCATTGATATATCTTGCTTTATGACATCTCTGTATCTCTGTTCCTCTGTCAGTAAAATAAGGATAATGACCCCTCTGCAAAGTGCCTTAAGAGCTATGGATCTGACCTATCAACACCTGGGTTATGCATTCCCACTTGTCTCATACCGACCAAGCTGGAATTCCCTGTGATGCTGTAAAATAAATTGAAATTTATCTACCCCTGGGGTTGTTACCGCAGCTAAGCCTCCTGGTGTTGCTGACTTTTTAGTTCTACTCCATGCAAACTACAGAGCACAGAGGGATGGATGGAGATGGAGCTCCCCAGAAGGAGCTGGGTGCCTTTCTGGAGCCAGAGCTAGTGATGTGCCCACGGCTGCCTGTGAAACTCAAGCTGAGGCCAGGTCTGAACCGGGGCAAGGCACTCTCCTGGGCCTCTGATAGCAGCAGATGGGCAAGTAGAAAATTCACCATTATTTTCTCTGTTCATCTCTCTGCTGCTGGTTTTACTGAGATTTCCATTGTGCAAACATTGAGTGCCGTTTCCCTACTTTTTTCCCCAGCCATCAAAAACTATCGCTAGTAAACAAAGTGGCTTTTGCCTGTACTCACCCTGGATTTCTCGGCAATGCTGCAGTGGGGTCCATTCCACTGAATCAGCACTTTCCCGAGGTCCAGCAAGAAAACGTCACCCTTATTGAAACTGTCCCAGGAAAGCGCTACCTGTCACGATGAAATGAAAGTGTTCAGCAAGCTGGGGAGGACAACAAGAGCTGCAGGAGACAAGTCTCAACTGTGGCAAACTTGCCCTTGGGGAGGTAACTACTGGTCTGCGGGGACATGCTCATTTTTCTAGCGCTCAGCTATTCACTGAGCCCAATGGCTTCTCCCACGATAATACCAAACCCCTGAGTGAGGTCTTGAAAACTTCCTGTAGGAGGGGTCCTTGAGCAGAGATGAGCTATCTAGCAGGCAAATCTGATTGAAAATGGGTGTTGGAGGAGAGGCAAGGAGAAATGATCCATAAGGAGAGGGGGGTCGTCTTACCTCTGTGGCTGACACATGCTTCTTCCCCTTGACATGAAGAAGACGCTTGATGTTGTACATATTGGTCTCCACATGCTTAAATCCTGAAGCTACTCCTCCCTTCTTGTAGCTGTTGTGTTGCAGGGAATAAAGAGTTAGAGCTGGTTAGAAAATACCTTCCCCTCTATCCTCTGAGAACATCTCAAGCTTTTGGTGACAACTGAAAAATCTAGAGCCAATATAATCTCAAAGTCCTGAAAGTGGAATGTCAAATGCTGTGTTGCCTCACTCTACTGTTCATGGTCCCTGGTCTGACCACGGCTCCTCACGGCGTTCATCTGCCTGTTATGGGTGTTGTGTTGCTGTTGGGCATCTTGGGAGAAGGCGTGTAGATGAACAGGCAGGTCAGGGATGGCAACCCATAACCAAACTGAAAATCCCATTAATGCTGGCAGTGGCATCTCAGAATTGAAATATTCAATAAACATTTAATTAAAAAAATGAAACAGATTTTGCAGAAAACATAATTTTTGCTAAAATCTGGTTTTCTTCAAAATAGTTATTCTATGAAAAGTAGCTTAGACAGGAAACTGTTGGCATAAGCAGAAGAAAATACTGTCATAAACAGATACAGGACACTTTCTCTCAGATGGAATCTACCAATTTTGTTCTTTCACGCTTTGCAATAGCTGCTGTTAGCATTGTATTGCCTCACTGCACAATGCCATCCCCTCCTTTTTGTGCAGCTTTGCAAGGAAGACACAATCACATCATGAGAAGACACAGTCCCCCAAGGAAGTCCGAGAGCCTTTTTAAAGGTTTTTGGGCAAGTCTAACCCACTTCCACATATTTTAGACCATTTTAGAAAATGGATCCGATATTCGTACTACAGTAATAATTGACAAAATGTAATCGCCATTTATGGGAAAAAGAGACAACTGCTGAGTCTTATGGTTGTTTCCATGTGGGTAATATATGTATTTTATCATAGCTTGGAAGAGACTGGCAAATGTAGTCAGGCATGTGAGTGATTCACAGTACTTTAGACTTGTTTGGCCCAATTTAAGATACCCACAGGAGGATGCTCTGGTGATTAGTCCACCTGTCATGGTGTGGAAAGAACCTGCTTTAATTTCTCATTCTGCCTCAGACTTCCTGATTGACCTTAGGGATGTGGTTTAGACCAAGATGAAGTCTAACTCATACTGATTTCAGTGGCAGATAGGTTTCCAAATAGTCTTCTAAACCTACATGGTTTTGAAGGTCTGAATTTTAGTCCTTCATTGTGCCTTACTCATCTTTAAGATGAGGGTAAAAGCATTTTTCTGTCTCACAAAAGCCCTAATGAAACTCATGAGAGGTTGTAGAGATGCACAGTACAGAGGTATCAAAAGCCAGACTGGGATACAGGGTATTCACCAAGGATGGGTTGTCATCTGCGTTTACTTCAGCTGTTTAAAAGCACGGCACTTAGGCTGTTTATTACCAATAAAGGTCCTCCTGGAGGACAACTATTGCAGTCGCCTTCCAAAGACCCCAAAGTGAGCAAAGACCACAGCACTGAATTCAACAGTATCTTGTACATTGTAGAAGTTCAGAGTCAAACATTCCTTCCATTACAGGAATATTACTCCCAGTAGGAGCCAAATCAGCACTTCTCTTCAGGGTAAATATTAGTCTGGAGTGCCCTGAATGGGAATATTAATCAAAAGTGTGTGGAGGAGGGGAAGAAAGACCCTAGGGTGAAAAAAAGAGGTTAAGATGCAATTGTTGTAAATGCCTGGGAAAATGACCAGTAGAACAGAATCACATGATTCCAGACTCAATGCTTATAGTTCTTCTAAAATGGGAAATTTTTCCTCTGAATCTTGACTAACTTTAGTGCTGATCCATATTTTTTCAGATTTTTGAAATGTTGATGGCTCGGAGATGTAGAGAAGCAGAGGAAACCCCAGGGACCATGACCCACCTTGTTGCAGGGTATTTTACGCTACTCACATAATGCCATTGCGGAAATAGCTTTGGAAGGTTTCAGACTCATGTCCTTGTACTTCCCGGTGCTGCACAGGGTTCCCACCGAGGGCACTGTCCAGCTGGGTGACATACAGGGCCGCAGCACCTTGCTCATCCTGAGATGAATCCTTGCCAATCCAGTAATGCAAATCCACAGTGGAGCCGCGAGAGGTTTGTTTGGTCTGGAAGAGGTGGGAAAGAAGAGTGAGGATGAGGGGACAGCCCATATGTGTGTTTCAAATAATAGCACTGGCCAGGGAGACCTGGCAAAACAAAGTGACCATGGAGCCCTTTCCCAATGCCTTTCACAGTTCTGCTGTTCTCCTGGGCGAGGGGTGACAGGACGAAGCCTTAGGATGCTCCCTGGGAGCTCAGCCTGGAGCCAGGGACCTTATTCAGGGGAGCATTTATGTATTTTATGTACATATTGAATTAAAGGATGTTTGATATTCTTTTATAACTCTTGTTATCAAGGAAAAGTGAGCACCTGTTTAATTACAAAAATTAATGTGTTCAACCTGTCCTACTTTTGTAGAGTTTGATATTAAAACTTAAAGGAAAGTCTTCTCATAGATCACCTTTTAAAATGTAATGCATAGTGCTGTTTATTTGCCTGGAGACACTATCCTTTCTTTCTCATATCACACTACATAGTAACACAAACTGCCTCTGAATTCCTGCTGGCTTGCAAAACAGACATGACTCCAAACGAAGCTGAGCCTCTATGTGCATGCTGTGATTCATCTTATTACAGATAAACCCAATAGCTTACAAAGAGGAGGCAGGTGATCTGAGAACGGTCTGCTTATTGTTATGCGAGTTCTGCCAGTTATTTTTCAGCACCTACAGTGGTAAGCCCTATCATGGACACCTGGGAAAGGTAATAAACGCTCATTTTATAAACTAGATTTGACACTAAATTCTGTTTATTTGCTTTGTGCAGTGATACCACAGCGAAACACAGTAGAAGAACTTGAATAAAATACAGCTTAATCCCTCTAGGCGCAGGTAATTAATTTGTGGCAAAATCACTCAATTTGATGCATTGCTATTGAAGATGATCGAAGTCCCATTGTCCTGCAGACAGTCTTTGTCTGGAGAGCCTCCAGTGAAGATGCAGAATGCAAAGGTGAATATTTTTAGCCTCCCGTCTGCAGAGGCAAAGGTGAGTAGTGGGTTGATTAAGGGCTTTTCTACCTGGGGAAGCTGTTGCAACATAAGCTGAGCCTGTGAGCGTCAAAATTTATACTGATATCTACAGTCAGCTCCTTGCAAGGACACTCATATTCTGCTCTAAGCATGTCTTTGAGCGGCTACTGAATCAATTCAGCACTCAAAAGGAAGCATGAAGGCATGTGCATGGAGCATTAGAGCAGGAGACTCATTCTGTGTTGCTATCCCAGCCTGCTTTGCCAGCTTAACATATAGTGGATGTGTATTTGTTTATTGTGGGATAGTGGAGGCTTTGCTGTCTCTTGACTGATGGAGTTGTCTGCAGGAGGGACACTCAGACCGAGGAAGTAGGAAATATTTCTGGTTTCCACTGCACAGATGGTTTTTGATACAACAGGGCCTGGATTGCTCTATGCAGATGAAGAGATTTGGAAGGAATTCTAGGAGCTGAGTGCAACACATCATCCTTCCACAGAGCTTTGGGAACACAAGGCCATTTGCACAGCCCATAGAGTAGAGCTGGTTCTCAGAAGTTCCTCATGCTTATGGCTAGCCTGGGTTCAGCTGGTTGCAAGTAGGTCTGGACCAAATTTGGGTGGGACAGATGAAGTGTCCTAATGGGGACATGAGAAGGGCTGCAGAGCCTCTCTGCTGCTTGCATGACACAGAGTAGGTGGCACACCTCCATAACACATACCATCTGCTGAATGTGAGACCCTCTAGCTGGCCACCTCTTGCAGCCCCAAAAAACTTGTGTAAGTCATGCAGATGTGGGCCTTCATTTAGTTTTCCAGGAACATACTGGCCATTTTGCCATGTCTGGGCATCACTCAGTTCTTTAGCAGATAAATAATTCTAATGAATTACTAAGTTAATGGTTCCTGTGGACTTCTGATTTATTAAACATACAGTGTTTTTGCAACAGCCACGTTAATTTCAGGTGAGGGATTAGATGGTGAACGCACAGGCACAACCACTTTTACCCACAGTGCTGCTCTCACCTGCGAGGATACCCAACACCCAAGTCAGAGCTAAATAAAAAGGGTTAAACCAGTTGCCCACCAAAGAGACCAATGGTTGTTAGCCTTACTTACATGCAGAATTATGTAACAGTCCCCTTCAAAAAAAGTTCCATAAGCCTTTTCAGGTACAGGAACCATCTTCATATTCTGTAAGAAAATGAGTGTTTGGGTCATCGCTAACACTTCAGAGCCAGAAGTTTGTGGATGTGAAACAGGGCAGCTGGGGGTGCACGACACCTGAGGTGGTAACTGGGGTTTGGAGAAGGAAGAACCAGGGCTGTGCTCATAGGCTGGGAAAAGCCATTTCTGGAGGAAATCCCAAAAGTACTAAGGGATGAAAAGGGGCAAATGTTATGCTGCTTAGCCAGACTGACAAGTATTTTTCACTCTTCTTGCCCCTCTGCAGTCCTGTAGGTCTAGAGCAAGAAGACTTAGAGGTTGGGCTGAAGCGCTCCAGAGCTTGTATTTGCAGGGAATTTCCCAGGGGAGTGAGCACATCTCATCCTAGGCTTAGTTTTGGGGCATGATTTTTACTCAGTACCCATAAGTTCAAGGTTAACTTTCAGAGCTTTGTTAGGATGACCACTTTGCCAGGGATTCATAGCAACTAGCAGCGCTGAGAAAAGACAGACTTGAGGACACTGATGTGTCCCTCATACCTCGAGACCCTAATTCCACACTTCATCTGGTACAAGTACACAGTTTACCAGCCATGCCTGCCCCGCGCAGGCGCAGGTGCCCGCATGTGCCACCCACCAGTACAGACACAGCTCCCGGGCTTGAACTCGCTCTGTGGTTCCCTGGAATTAGAGACACACATTCTTCTGGTGGCCTGACTTGTCTCCCACCGCACCAGCCTGACCCTTGTGAACCCACACGTCTCTAATTACAGATCCTCTGGAAAGAAGCTTAGTACAGTGCTTTGGAGAGAAATGGAAAGGCAAAGACCCTGTGATATTTGGAACATAGCTGGGACCTGTAGAGGGCCACCACCACTTGGAGACGTGTTGGAGCCCCTTCACACTTCTCCCCTGAGTGGAGTCCGGACCTCATTCTAAGTCCCTTCTCATTGCAGGGAAATGTTCTTGGTGAATTGGGGCAGAAAGAGGCAGAATTGAGCACAGCCTGGCTCCACACCAAGAGCAAAGACCACTGCAAGCAGAAGGTGACCTCGCAAGCTGCAGTATCTCTCCCTGAAGTGACCCATTAGTCAGAGTGGGAAAGGTAAGGATGAAATGCAAATAGGCTCCATGGGATATCTTTGCTGCAAAAATGGGTGCCTCCCCCATGGCAGCTACTTGCATAGGCTAAGGTTACCTACGCACAACCCCTCTTCTTGGTGAAACAGGTAATTAATTTCTGGTGTCCTAATGCAGCCTTGCATTGTTTCCTGAAGGGGGTGAGAAAGCCTCCAATGCTGGAGGAACAGCTTCAGTCCCACCTTACTTCCTTAGTCAATATTATCCCTGTTTCACAGAGGTTAATGGATTTCCTACAGAAAAAGCAGGAAACAAAAGCAATAAGATGTTGAAAGTTGCGTAGGGAGAAGTTGAGCCTCCTGTTTCCCACTGTATCTTATTTGTAGCACCCAGTTTACTTCAAGCATATCTCTTTCTTGTAACATATACACACACACACACGCAGAGGACATATGCCATCTCTGCCTCTTCTCATACCTCTATGCCCCATATCTGCAGTCCCAGCTTTCTCTCGATAGTTGGGAGATTTGTGTCACCGTCTGTCATCCTGCTGTCTGAGCTAGAAGGAGAAGAAAGAAATAAAAATCAAATAACTATATAATTGTATACAACAGCGTGCTAGTCTGCTGGGTTTCTCTTACCGTCAGTAGAGGTTTAATACCAGTAATCCACACCTTGAAGTGCCTCTATCTCTCTGCAAACTATGAAGAGAGCACAGCTGTAGTGGAGGTGGAAAGGATTTGCTGGGATGTTGGACCTGACATCCGTACTGCTTTGTTCCCACCACAGCACAAGGGGTGGCAGAGAGAATGGCGGGCCTCCAGGAGACCCATGCACTCCTGGAGCAGCCACCGGAGGTCAGGTACCCTGGAGCACTGGGAGCGTAAGGAATGAAGTCCTTCCACTTCAGGAGGAGATTCAGGTCTAAATTAAGGCACCTGAAAGGTATCTCAGAGCAGGGCACCAGGCTCTCATCTCTGTAAAGGTCAATGGAGACTTAGCCAGCTCAGTTAGCACAGCATATGGAGTGATCCAACCGATGACCCAGATGTCTACACATAGCTAAGCAGCTCTCTAGCTTCTGCTGCCTGTACGGGGAAGAGGTAGGTTTCAGTTGCCCACACAAAGGTGTCTGGGGACATTTGTGATATTTTTGGTATCTCCTCCAGCTGCCTCTCTGATGGGTGAAGGTCTCCCATCCATCCTTTATCATGTCTACCAGCTGTGAAAATCAAAAAGGACTATACTTAGCTATGTTCCCAGTTCCTACTGCTTGGATAGCTGAGGTTTTGCTCAAGAAGCAACTTCTAAATGCAGCCTGTTTACAGGGCAACCTCCTGAAGCAAACCAAACCCAAAAACAATGAATATGAAAACACTGGGTTACATCCTAGCAGAACTGGCTGGCCTGTGGGGCACAGCAGGTGTCTTCTGAGCAGCTCAGCTCCGGTGGAGCAACCACAGGTCAGATTGTGTTTGTGTAGGGGCAAGACCCGTATCAGCCATTCCCATATGAGTCAATCCTGCTCACAAAGCAATACCCAGATTCGAGAGAAAACACGGCTCACTGATTTCTGTGTTTTGCATTCATTTGCTTCGCCAGTGCGCTCCCCTGATTTGCATTTGCTCATGACAGACTGAACGATTGTACTGTTAAAAACAACAGCAACTTGATTGACTGCATTTTCTTCTCTGTCTCTGGATGAAAAGGCAGCACTGATTGTAGGCCACGGCCTCTCCTGCGCTCCTCTGCTCAGCTGTAGGAAACCGCCTACAAGAAGGAACGGTGCCATGGCTGCCTCAGCTCAGCACAACAACTGAGCCATGATAAGATGAAAAATAAAAGAAGCTATTGCACAAAGCCATAGAAGAAGCTTCTTTTGAAGGAGGAAAAGAACAAAGACAGATGATTCTCTGCCAAAAGGCATGTTTATTGCTCATGTTATGAAAGCATGGAGAGACGTGCTGCGCTTGGCACCATGAAGTCATAAGAAGTGATGGTCCTTCTCCTGAAGAGTTTGCACACTAAGAGCACAAAAATTGCTGTTTTAGGCAGGAACATTGCTCCATCCAGACTTCCCACAGCCCAGAGCTGCCAGACCCTGGCTCCTTGCACAGGCAGTATGCAGGTACCTCCGGGAGTGTTTTGAGCACAGCCCCAACACCTCTCTGCTAACTGAGCAGGCACCCACAGTCTGGCAGCACTCTGTAGTAGGAGTCAGACATGCTCACTCCTTCCTGAACACAGATATACCAGAAGCACTGTGGAAGACTGACTCCATGTACCTCACGTACCTACCAAGAGCACATTCAGCAATCCTCACCTCCCTCTCAGGTCCGCCAGTTAGCTTCCAGGCAGGAAGACAAACAGCGAGGATTAAAAAAGGCACTTTTCATCTCAATTCCTAGAAAGGTAATTGAGATCCACGCAGATTAAAAACCACATCCAGGAAGATATCTCAGTGTCTACAGAGGAGCTAGACACTTTTCTGAATGCAGTCCTTACTCACCAACTGTGAAGTCCAGGGCTATCAGGAACTGAAGCCAAAAACACAATCCCAGTTCAGAACTTTAACCAAAAGACCTTTCCTTTCTTTTAATATGGCATTCGAAAGGTCCCTATCAAAGAAAAACCCAAGTGAAACCTCCTCCCCTCAGCTATCTTTTAAATTTATTTAGGGTTTTTCCTTCTAGCATCAAAACAGGAACAACCTGAAAACAAAGCCAGTAAAGACATTTATATGTAAGGGAGGATTCAGGGAGGGTGACGTTTTTCAGCAAAACTGACACTGCTCCCTGTGGAAGGCAGCAGGCGTCTTGCTCGCCCGCTAACACTGCAGGAAACCGGCAGCTGGCCAGCTGTGAGACACAGCTGGCTCCCTGCTTCTCCCAGCATCCCAACCTCGCCCGTCAGAAAAGTTAACCCAAGTGATGCTGAGATTCCTCCGAGCGCAGACAGCCGTGTTGGACTAAACCCTCCGAAAGCCAGAAATACTCTGCCGATTCCCACCCAAACTTCTTTGACTTAAAATGGGGATCTTAGATCTCCTCTGCTCCTGGGGCTCCTTTCTCCATCTGAAACCTGCCCACTAATGCTGGTCCCCACTTTTCTGGGAAATGCCATCCCTCCCTTCTTCCTTAGTCATTAAGCTGGCGGGGGGGGGGGGGGGGAGTGCGAAGCACAGACACAGTTGGCTCTTCCTTTGGACTTTCCAGCTTCTTTCAGCTCGTGGCCAAGTTAGAAATAATAGGAATATGACTTATATAATCAGACAGATCATTTCATTAATGATTTAGTGTGGGTTTTTAATCAGATGATCCCATAATTCAACTCCTGTCCAGACACAAAATCCAGTATTTATGGAGTGAAAACTTCCCATCTGTGCTGAAACCAGGAAGGGCAGAAACTTTTTTTAATATGAAAAGAAAAAAATTAAAAAAGGATGTTAAGAGGTTTGGGTTCACTGTGGGGTTTCAACAGCAGTTTCTGGGTCAGTTCCTATCTCAGTCAAACCAGTTTTGCCCAGCACTAGGTGAAACACAAATTGGCAAGAAGAATGAGTCAACTGTCTCTGGGGCAGGAATTCACCAGGAAAAAACATCCTGGTTATGGGGATGGACATTTGCATCCTTGTACACAGACACAGCTTGACCTGTGAAGGGGGAAGAGAGGCACTAAAGCAGCTGTAGCTCACCTTTTTGGCTACACATTAGTATCATGCAGCTACCCCATTTCCACCTCCAGGGCCAGCTACCCTGTTTCCACCATTTCCAGGGACTATTGCAACCATTGAAAGAGGAGATAAATTCACACCATGAACTGAGAGGTGGCCACTTCATATCAAAGACAACCGCTAGCTTGGAGCTGCTCTGCTGGGTCATCAACCACCCGGTTAAGATGCTGTAAATTAAACTGCAAAGAGCAAATGCTGCTCTTGGGTGAGGGCAGAGGACCTGGAAACCAAATGCCAGTGGCTGGCATCTTGGCTGGATGTTACAGTAGGGACAACCTGGAGCTTCCAGAGCTAAAATCAAAGCCTTTCTTAACACAATCTAGGTCACAAAGCTGGTGGGTGAGGGCAGATGAGTCTCTGCTACACCCGCTCCCCTTCACATGCTGCCAAAATCACAACACCACTCCTGCTTGCTAAATATGATCCCCATCCCCTTTCAACCAGCATAGTGTGAGGAAAAGCTTTGCCTTCAGGAAGGACTAGATGACTAATTAAGTGTCAAGGTCACTCCCAAGATTGGTTAATGAATAACACTTGGGGTGGAAGTGCCAGCAATCACTAATTCATTTTGGTCAACCTGATAAGTGTTGAGAAAGCAGACCTAGCAGGACATTTCTTCAAGCAGACTCGGCTGTTTGGGTGGAGATGGAAAATAAGGACTCAGAAGGGGGATAGGAGATCATTTCAAACTCCTGAAGTACGTTCTGAATTAAGCCTGATTTGGCTTGTCTGGATTTTGGCGGCACGCTTACTGGGTTGTAGTCACGGTAATAAAAAACCCCAGCGAAATGACTAATGCTCTGTACAGTTTTGGGAAAATAGGAAGCAGCTGTGGCTCCAGCCTTTCCAGGCTGAAAGGCCTAATTATTGGGAATACTTGGACTGGCATTAGCTGAGGTAAACCAGGGCTGTTGAATTGCTTTCATTGTCTCCATTATAGCTGGGCATCTGGGCCCAAGTAGGTGCCATTTTTTTGTTTGCATAAAGGACAGCAGTCAGCTCTTGTTTTGCCCAGAGGAATGAAATTCAACATTGAGTTACCTTGTGGGGCTCATCAGCTGCTGCTCGGGACTGTTGCTTTGAATGGTGACTGTCCCTAGTGAGTGACTGTCTGAAAGTACAGCACTCGGCCAATACAAGCCGTCTTTTATTTTCCTGTTGCAAGAGGAGAAAGAGCGGCTTTTATCTGGTGTGGAAACGATGGGTAGGGAGGTCCAGCAATGGGGCTTGTCTTCTCTCTCATGCCGTCACACACTCTGTCACATAATATCCTCCTCCAATTTTTTGGCAGGCAGGCAAAGTTTGCATAGGTGAGAGCACCTGCGACATACATACCCACACACCTCCAAGTGTGTTGGTGGCAGCTCTTTTCCTCTTGCACAATCGCAAGAAGGGCTGCAATGAGAGAAGCTGAATGGCATTACCCACGTTGGATGTGCTGGGACGTGGTGGTGAGGCAGGGAATGGGGTGTGTGTTTTGGGGGGCAACAAAAGAGGGAAAAGTACAGTTTGGCTCACTCTCCTTCTCTAGGTCCTGTAAGGTCCAGGTTCAGGAGCCGAGTGTTGTCAGTGTGCTAAGGAGAGGGCTCTGCACAGATGCGCCTGGCTGACCACAGAGAGCGCTTCAGCCTTCTTGGAAAGAGCTGTTGCCTGGCAGCTAAGATTATGTAAAACAGGCCTTGAAATAAGATGCTATTTCTGATCACAGTGACCAATTAAATATTGGAACAGGTTATTAGGGAAGCTGGCAGGCTTGCCTTTCCTTAATGTCTTTGAAATGAGATGGCTAAATGGCCGGGGTGTGCCCTCTGGGCTCGGCTCCTCAGGGTGTATGACCGTGAGCCCCTGCTCAGGTGCTGCCCTTAGAGCAATCTGTGCTTTTCCATTAATCTGGTGTTAGGGCAATAACATGGATTGATCCTAATGCTTCAGAGCTTCACCCAGCCACCTCCACAGGTCAGAAAAGATGCCCTATCTGTGCTACCAAATCATCTGGGTGGATCACGAAAGGGGTTGAAGGGCTTTTTTTAGTCTTCTCTTAAGGATCAAAACTTGAGATTAGGCATTGGACAGGTTGACTAAGATTGTGAAGAAGCTTCTTGCTCACCTTCTCAGGGTCAATGGCTCTGGAGCTAAGAAGGCATTTTACAGGGCTCAGAAGGGTAGGTTTTCCCTTCCTCCCTGAATGGCTGCCAGGGATCATCAGATCATGTCTCGTCCAAGCAGCTACCTGCCATTACAGGCAGCTGGTCTTTTCTGTTCTTTGTTCATGGAGCAAGGGCTGGGGTGTTGAGGACTGAGATGCTGAAGTCTGGTCAGCATTAATGTGAGTGAAGACTTAAGGGCCTGGGACAAAGAAGCAAATCACTGAGACGATTTTATGTTCTTGATGGCCTCTCAAACTAGAAGTGCTCTATACCCCAGGAGAGGTTTGAATTCCTTGTTCAATAAATTCAGAGGATGCACAAACCTGGATCCACCTAGCCAAGTAATTTCTCAGGTTCTGCATGAGCAATAACCAGTTTGCCCTGCCTGACAAAAGCTGACCAGTCTCCCCAGGAACCAGTTGCTGTATCTCTTGAACACTGCAAATTTATTCCATCTCCAACCGCCGTCCCAAGAAGCAGACCTTCAGCTTAGCGTGCCTTCCTATAACCTGTGCCTTCACCCCCTGTCCATTTCTGGCACCTCTGACTTAGTATCTTACACATATTCTTTTCAAGAAACCCACTGGTGCTGTGAGCCTTTACCTTTCAGCCCCCTGTGAGCCGTGTGCAGATGGGCTTTGCGTTAATTCTCCAAACCTGCTATTGCTCCTTACTTAAAAGGAATGAGCACAAGGAAATACTAGGTTATTGTGAAATAACCACCTTCCCAGTTGCAACAGCCCTCAATCTGTGTCTCATCTGTCTCTCCAAATTCCTCAGAGGACATCTGATTTAGAAGGGCAGGCAACTCACAATTTATCTCCCCTGACTGACTAGTCCCTGCAGCTGCCTCATTTCCACCTATCATAAATTCTAGCTGAACACTTCGCTCCATCCAGAAAATCTTGTTCATTTCTCCACACCTCTCTTTATGACCTCCTTTGTCCTCTCTATTTATCTCACTGCTGGTAGCTTTCCAGCAGTCTGATCTTCAAGCAGTCTGGTCTTGGGAGACTGATTTGCAGGAGCAGATTCTTCCCAAACTGCTGCTATTTCTGAATTCTCCCTCTACAATTTTAACAACTGACTATTTGTCCTGGGAGCAGTAGAGCTGTATTGTCCCAGCAAACTTCTCGACAATGTAAGAACAATGTACCGACAACTAAATCTGAAAGCCTTAACACCAGCCGCAACTCCCAAGTCATGCAGTCTGAGTTTCCACATTCATCGTGCTGGAGGCAGAGCCCAGTGCTCAGCAGCGACTGGCGCTGGAAAAGGGAGAGCAAACTGGCTGAACGCGAAGGTTGGTGGTCCGTGCCTTGGTGATCTATAGAGAAGGTCAGAGCACCCAACGCAGCTCTTGACTGACTGTTTTCCCGGGAAGTCCTTCTTCCCCAGGATGTCTCTGAAAGCAGCAGGCTCTCCCAGGCAGGTAGTATCTCCGCAGGGTGAGGGCAGCCCTATTAGATTCAAAGCTTTCAGAAGCAGTAGAGGAGTTTGAGCTGCAGTAACTTCCCCTGAGATCACTCCCAGTGCCTGATAACAACCTCTTTTGGTGCAAACTCACCTCTTTCTGAGGAGCCAGCCATGAGAAAAAACAGTGGCACAAGAAGCTGTTAAAAGCCTTCTGCCTGTAAAGCCTTGCAGCGGCATTGCCCCTGGTAAGGTGCCAGGTGCATTATTTCCAAATAATAGAATGCAGCTTGGCACATGCCTGCTTCAGAGGTATCCATTCCACCTCCGGCTCCTCTTTGTGAGTTTATTGAGTCAGTAACGGTACAGAGCCATCCCAAGGGAGAGGCAAGCGTGAGACTTGCCAATTCATTACAAACAAATCTCTCCTTTCTTCCAGCTCTTTCTCCCCTGGTGAAAGGGCGAGATCGCTGGCTCAGGACCAGCACTGCATCCAAAGGCAGGGCTTTGTGCCACGGTGAGGGCAGGAGATGCACGCAGAAGGAAAACAAAGCTGAAACCATTTTAATTCCTCTTCCTTGTTTCCAGTTAGAAGTTAGATGCAGTTAGAAGCATCCTCAGGAATTAACTTCTAATTACTTGCCACCTTCAGGAAAAAAAGTTACGATCCTCTCCCACATCAGCATTTTAACGGAGCATTATTTAACCTAATGACTGCAGGTAAGTAAAACCAGAGCCGAGATATCTCAGAGGAGAGCGTGTGTTTTTGGTCACGGGTACAAGACCTTCCTAAGCCCTGTGGAGCACCTTCATTTCAGAAGCTTATGGGAAGGGTGTGACAGTTGGAAGTTGAGGAGAGACCCTCAAAAGAAGGCATCTTCCCGTCTGAAACTGAGGAAAGCCCACTGCTTCCTATGCAGGGTTACAAGAGCCTGGAGGAAGTCTAGGAGAGGGAGTTAGAGGCCGGGATCCATCCACCCTCACTCAGATGTCTTAGTTTTAGGTGCTTAAGCCGGAGGACAGCAGTCCCTCAGTCCCTCATCCTGATGATGGGTCTAGGGCAGATCTGGTGACTTTCAGTCAGGAGGGACTTACTGTCCCCTTGGCCTACGGGGCAAACCCCTGGGTGGAAAGCCCAGCTTGCCATGCTGCCCTTCACCTCTCTCAGAGTGTGGGCTGAGTCCCATCCACCGTGTCCCGAGACCCTGCTTGCCAGAGCTGTCAGCATGAACCAGGCCAAATACCACAACCAAACCACAGTTAAACCCAAGCACCAGTGTCCACTTGGCCCATCCTTCTCAAAAACAAGTCTAAGAGTTATGATTTTTGCTACTGCATGTAACAGTCTCATATTTATTGTAAAAATGTGTGTATGCATATACGTGCGTACATGTATGTGTCTAGGGTAAAGGGCATGTTTTCCCTGGTGCACCATAGTGCAATTGAAAAAGCCCTGGCTATCAGAACTTTTGTTTGGTGGTGATGGAGCAGGGGTGCTGGTCTGGGTCCATTCAAGACCAGCTGGAGAACCGGTTCCCAGAGCATTGGTTTCCCAGGGAGAAGTGGCAAGATTAATATTAACTATCAAAAGGAAGGGACCGTTCCAGTTTTGCTCCAGTTCAGACCTGCAAACATCGCATCAAACTTGGGAAGAGAAACCCAGGACTTCTGGAAAAAAAGAGGTTTACATTTCAGATTGAAAATGAAGCATGGTGACTGCGCATTTCCATCGCTGGCCTGACGAGATGCAACAGATTTATTCAGGGGGAAAGTTTGCTTCTTGAGCTGCAAAGGAAAGCTCACCCTTTGTGTATGTTGGCTAACATACCTCTGCTGAAACACACCTAAATTGTGTCAAAACATGTAGGTACCAACCAACCCAACCCAGGCTTCCACTGGGATGGGGTGCTGAGTCAAGGTATGAGTTGCCTTATATGAACTTTAAGGTCTTTGAAACAGAGCCAGACCTGCACAGGATCTTCTCTCAAGAGAACACCAGCAACCACACCTCTGGTAGTGGTCACCCATTCCAGTGATAACCTCTAGGCTTGCATTGAGCATCCCATACGTGGTGTGTTTGTCACTGTGTCACCCATCTCTTCCAAGCCAGGGCGGGCTGCGAGGTCACACTGTGACTTTGGGGGTGCCACTCAATCTCCACCTGTGTCTCCTCACTTTAAGTGATTGCTCCTTGAGAAGCACCGTCCCACCCTCAAGAGACCCCCATGGCTGTGTCTCCTTCCCGAGATGGCTTTCGGTGGCTATCCTCTGTTGTGGTAGGAACGAGGTCCAGGGAGGCAATGGGGCAAATGGAGATGGGGTGGATTACAGCGAAAGAGGGGCAGAGGGACATGGGGCAATAAGGAGGCATAACTTTGCTCCTGTGGTATCATGTGCTGTATGGTGGGTGGTGTTGGAGCATTACGATTTTATGAGCTAAACCCAGAGCTGCCCAGCTCTGGGGCTCCTGCATGCCAGAGCACAGCTCTCCACCGACACAGCACGGCAAGGAGCAAAGCTCCAGCCCATGGGGCTGTGTGTCTGGCACTCGCTTGGCATAAAAAGTGAAACCCAGTCCATGCAGGACCACAGCACACGAGCGTGGGACGAGTGTGCAATCCCCTCTCGGCAGAAATGAAGGGCAGCTTTGAAAGAGTGGCACGTCAACTGCACAAAGCCAAACGAATAAAACATCCCTGCAAATACTGCAAACAGCTTTAGAAAGTGTCATTCATCCGGGACCGCCTTTTGCACCCAGAGCTGCTGAGGGAGTTTTGTCTGAGCATGGGGAAGGGAACCGGGCATCTGAGAGACTGGGATGGGTGGGATTTGCGCAGACCCAGACAGCTATTTCTTAGAAAGCAACAAAGTACAGTAATTCAGGCTCCAGCGCCCTCCCAAAGGAACGGGGGGTATCTAGATAGTCTCTATCTCCCAAAGAAGAATATGATTTCTAGCACAGCCTGTTTCTTACCCCATTCAGCTGCTTTTGTAAGAACAGGTTTAAATAAAGGGCCATCCAGAAACCTATTCCTTCATCCCAGGGCATGACAACAGGATATTTTCAGGTGGGAGAGGTCGGCTGCTCTGAATAGCTCATTCCACAGGACCTGCCCAGGATGGAGCTCAGCCATGCAGTTTAGCATCCCCTGTCTCATGCCTTTGATGTGCATATGAGGTAATAACAAGTTTATCTGTTACTCTAACCAGCACTGCCTCAGATAAGCATGAATAGGCTCAGATAAAGATGGATAAAAAATGGTAGGATTTCTTTTTCAAGCAGAGGTCCTTGAAAACCAAGGCAAGTGAAGCAAATGTACATCATCTGATGTCCCTCAGGGGACTTTTTGGACTGAAGGGTGTCAAAGACTTAGCAACAGTATTCACCCCTTTCTGCATTCCTTTTACACCCAGAATGGGTGGAAATACAGTGGGAATATATAATCATCCAGGATAAATCATAATTAAGCCCATTTCCAGATTTTGTATTATGTGGAAAGGGAGAGCATGAGAAGACAGGTTTTAATGAGTTATAGGAGCACGTATCCCCTTGTGACTGTACGACCCGCTTCTCTGAGAGGCCAGCAGAAGCTGAAGAATATATGTGAATAAACAAAGAGCTGGAGCAGAGACATTTTGGGTGTCGGGTGTCCACATTGGAGCCCTTCCCTGCACAGTTGGACATCTCATACGTAGAAAGCCAAACCCGTGGATTTGTGTCAGTCCCAGAACACGTTTTGGAAGGCTGCAAAAGAGCCCGTTCCCAAAGGAGGGACTTTGAGGCAGGGTGGTGGCGGCACCTCCTCATTGCACAGGGCATTTCAAGGTTCTGCTCCCAAGTGGGCTACCACATATTTAGCATTATTTAAATTTGAGGGAAGGCTTTTGGTCCAGCAGTGGCCGGCACAGAGCAGAGCCCCAGCATCTTCCAAGCACAGGGCAGGTGTCTGAGCTGGTCTCCTCCTTGGGATGAACGATGGCGGCATGGGTGGTGCTGGAGGACCAGGCTGCAGGACAGATCAAGCCTGAAGTCACTGAGTCCATGGTGCATCTTCTCCACACCACGTGTCCCACACCTCCCCAGGGGTTCCAGAGCAGAAAAGGTAACAACCTCTATGCTTAAAGTCCAGAAATGCGCAGCTCCATGGAAAAAAATCAGCAGACACCATGAGGACCTTCAGCACCCTTGGCCGTGCAAGAACAGGGATTTATTGTCTCAGCCTAATCACAGCCCAAGATACAGGGGAAGGCACGAGACCAGGGTGACATTGTTTGCAGCCACGGCAGGAAACCTTTGCTCCCAGCTGGGACACCTTAGCAACTGTTGCCACAAAGTCCTGCCTAGAAAATAACGTCATGAGACCTACGTGTCCGCCAGTGGGAAGGGAGCTGGAGGAGGAAAAGGGCAGCCTGTTTGTGTAGGGAGGAGGAGAGGCCCACCTGGCTCTGCCAGGATGAAGGTGAGGAAGATGGTCAGGGCTTTCCTGACGTGCACCGCGCCAGCTAGTGCCCATCCTTGCATTTGCTTCCACGTGGCATCTCAGCCTGCACGGCAGGGAATGGTAAAACCCCGCCAAAAAGGAAGGCCGATGCTCTCTGATTGTCTAATCTCTATTTCGCAGGCACTAATCTGCCCATTTAGCAGCAGTGTGCAAAGAGCACCTGGATGATTCACCATCTAAGTGCTGCTCTTGTGGGGCCAGTTTGCTTCGGCTGTTGTAATGTTTGTTTACATTTGTGCTAGGGTAGCCTTGAATAAGTGCAAACCTCCTACAGACGCTAAGTCATATTGGCTCTCCTTTGTGTTAAATATTTATGTTCTTAATATGCACGCCTAAGAAAAATACTGGCAAGTGAGCCTGCAGCTCAACTGCATTACAACTCAATTTTATCTCAGTGCAATTTGCATCTCAAACAACCAGGATGAGAAAACACTCTGTACTTCCAGAGCAAAACAGCCCAGCAGTTCAGCCGTTAGCAGATCTATCGATTAGGTGACAACAAGACCTATTGACGAGAACTTACAACGACTTCTTGTCACCGCCTGAACCTATAGCTGCGTTGCTAAAGGCAGGTGAGCTTTAAGCAAATCCCCACAGCAGCAAAGCATAAAACAAACCAGGCCAAAACAAGACACCGTTAATTGCTCCTTGCGTGAAATCAAAGCCAGCCTGTGCAGAAGAGCTAAACGAGAAGCATGTGTCCTTGGAGCTGACAGATAGCTGGCCGGGCTCTCGGGGAGCGGAGGTAGCTGTTTCAGCCCCAAACAGTGCTCATCAGGATGGGCTCATTGCTTTCAGTAAAGGCATCCTGCCTTACACCAGGTGAGAAATTTTTTTAAAAGAAATAGGAAATTTATCGATTTTTTGGTGGTGGTGTTTCTTACTATCCCACAGAACAAAAGTCATCAAACAGTTCTGGCCTTTAGAAACTAAGAGGGGTGCAGGGAAGCTGCTTACCTTGCTGGAAAGTGCAGGTCTCCCTTCTCCACTGAACCCAGTGCCTTCTCTCCTCTTCGCTGAGCTAGTTTCAAGGCACTTTTGTTTGCTGTTCTGCTACCTTGTCAGCTCGGGAACGGCAGTGTTCGGTAATTCAATCCTCTACTTAACCGCAGAGACACTCCTACTCGGAGATCACACCCATTCCCAGGCTCACGGAGGGACAAAGAGGGAGCCGGTGTGAGAGAGTTTCAACCAACTCACTGTTTACATCAAATATCCACCAGCCCTGTATTCACGGAGCAATAATGATTAAGTGCTGCTTTAATTAGAAACCTGTTTTGTCCGGATTTAAAAGAGCAGGGGAGGGGTTTTTCCCCCCTTTTCTCTATCTCTGCTGGACAAAGCGCGGCGCTGCTCAGTGCCACATTAATGCTTGGGCCCAAGAGACCCAGCTCTAGTCCCTGACTCTGACTGTCCCTAATTTTGGCACAAGAGGTCCGAGGGGAGCGGTGCTTGGGGCAGCCAGCCTGCTCCTGCGCTCCCTGCGAGGCTGAGCGCTGGGTTTGTGCGCAGCCCAGGGCCATGGGGAGCAGGCGTTAGGATTGCTGTCAGCATTGCCGGCTGAAACGGGACGTAATGGAGCACTGGAGAGTGCAATCAGGCTGCCCTCCCCCTGGGAAAATAATGATAAACCAGAAAACTCCAGTGAAGCTGGCAGTGTTTGCTGTAGCCACCTTCTGCAGCAGACAGCTGTGCATGTGGATATTCAGTGCGATACCGTAGCTTAGCGTTAAGAAAAAGTACACGCAAAGGTCGTCTGTAATACGCATTTACCCCCTCTGAAAGCTGCCCCGATGCCACTGGCCGTGGGTGATCTGAAGACAAACCATCTCCTCTCAGTCCCAACTTCTTCTGCACGGCACCTCCACGGTGCTGCTGGCTGCCGGTGGAGAGAACATCCCTCGCTGGAGAAGGCTGGAGGCACCACTTCTTACCTGGTCATCACCAGGCAGCTCTGCATTCGGGGCACCCACGACAATGTCCAGCTGGGTTTTGAATACCTCCAAGGATGGACACTCCATGGCCTCTCCGGACTAGGACTGTCCAAGCCCTTCCCTTCCTATACATTGAGCTTCTCTTGCCATGTCCTCAATTGCTTAGATTAACCCACAAAACTTCAAAGTAGATATGGATCAGCTCATCAGCTAAACCAGGTATCAGAATAGGTTTAAACCAACACAGTTTCCACAGATCTAGTCAAATGACCCCAAGGGACCTGTAATGGGAAGAGCACCCAAAATACCCGTGACATTAACTACAGACCAGTGTACCACTAATCACAGATAGCTGCAAATCAGGGCAGGGGTTGAACCTGCTCATTCAGCCTGGGTGTGCCCATATCTGAGAGGAACACTTCAGAGATCTTAGTTTCATCACTGAAGATGCAAAACTGACTCTTAAGAAGAATTTATTCCTTAATGTCAGCAGGCTACAGCTCATCAAACCCGTAACAGCCTTCACTCTTCATTTTTTATTCTTCTGAAAAGAATCATACTGCCTTCCTCTGTTGCAGGGAACAGAGGACCCATGTTTTGTGTCTTCCTCCAGCCCACAGGAGATGGGGACCAGTGGCAAGACCTGCTTTTATCTTTGGCATCCACCCCAAGCCTGCTGCTGACCCATACACCAGCAGCTGCGGTGGGAGGTGTTAGAAGCTGGGGTGAGGACACCTGGGGACCTCAGAGGGTAGGCACCAAACTCCATCATGCTCCACTTCCACGTGAAGTCATTATCCCCAGCACCAAGGGTTTAATTAATGGCTGCTGTGTGTCTGGGTCCTTTTCAGCAGTGATATGTGCTGATGTAAACCAACCCGTCTCCATGGCTGTGGCTACGTGACTTTGAGCTCTGGGATGAAGCACATCATTCCTACACCCACAGCTTTGGTAATGCACGTCAGGCTCACGCACAGGTGATGTCTGAGCTGCCTGTCCCCACTCCTTTCCATTGCCACAGTGAAAAAGTCGTAAATAATCCTGGTGAGCTTTTAAGGAGCCCAAAACCGTAGAAATATATGTAAAGCAGTTCAGAATAGTCAATGCCGAGGGAAAATAAAATGTTTGTCATAAAACATGGGCTCATTTAGCTCTGAGCTGTAGGCAATTTTGCTTCCTGCTAATTCTGGTCATGCCATAGGGTTATAGAGCAGAAAACATTATTTCCGAGCAGTTTAACTCAGTACTGGTGGAAAACAGAATAGTCTGACTTTCATAACTGAAACCTGATCTGAGATATTCCTGTTCCAGCTATTTTCCTCATGTGCATGACCCAATGCACTCATATTCTGGTCCTAAGCCTTGACTTGGTATTCCCAGAGCTCAAAGGGCTTGTGGTTTAATTTTTTTTCATGGAAGATGAGGCTGTTTTCACTGTCCCAGCGCAAGCCTAAGACACTGAAGATATTGTCACAGGCTGATGTTGGGGTAAATCAGAAGCTGCTGGGAGGAAGGCCCTGCTAAGTGCAAAAGGGAGGTTTGGCAGCGTAATGGCCCACATCTGCCTCAGCCTCGGCCATCCCACGTGCCTGTGGACAAGGTTAACATTGTGCATGGGGAAAGAGGCTCTGCCAAAGATGTATTTGCAAAATGACATGTTGCAAAGGTATTTCCACCCTGCTGTTGGGGTATGGAGCTCCGGGAGGAAGAGGGAAGGGCCACACCCTGCAGATGAGATAACATGGCAGGGGCCTCACGGTTTGGAAAACCAAGGGAAGGAGGCAAAAAAAAACAACCCACGAGCTGCTCAAGACACCAGCGCAAAGACCCATCGCTATTTATGTGAGGTTAAATATCCTGACCTGTAGCAGCCAAAGCATTGCATGAATTTCTGAGAATGTTTCAGGAGAGCCCTCCTTGACCCACAACCAAAGCACGTGACATTTTACTACACATTCCTCACGTAGCCTCGCTCAGGCACTTCTCTCCCCTACGAAAGCATCACGTCCAAATGAAAATCTACATGGTGCCTCTTACAGGCAGGTGACTACAGATCCAGCAGAGGACAACTGGGCTGTAATTCACTGCCCCCCCCATCTCTGTGCTCCTGGGTATGGGGAAAAAGATGAGGAAGCAATACATATGCATGTATATCAGCCATAATGTGTGCAAGGACCCCACTTGCTGGGGCTTATAACAAAAGACCCCCTGGAAGTGCATCTCAGCCAGACGCGGCGTCTAAGCTGTGAGCAAGGCAGGGACGACTGGCAGCCACGAAGGACGGAGCACCAGCCTCAGGATTTGGCTCAGCTGCCCGCAAGGGGACTTGTGATGCGGGGAAGTGAACACGGCTTTGCTCTTTGGCCTGGCGGGCTCGGACCGGTGGAAGTCGGGGCTTCGCATGGGTACAGTTTCATCGGGCAGTGTTCTGCCAGCACCAGCTGACCGGGCAGCACAGAGCTGCCTCTGACAGGCAACAGCGTGCTGGTTAATGGTTAACAGCAGCAAATGGAAACGTCCTGGTACAGGGGAAGGAGCCCAGGCAGCGGGGTGAGGCGTGCTCCTGTGCTGCAGTGCCACGGTGCAGGGCTGTGCTGCACCACTGGAGACACAATGGTCCTGAGCTGCAGGGAGTCATTTCATCCTCTGGTCAGCTCGTGTCAGTCGATGGCTCTCAGATGCAGAGAAGCCTTGATCCTGCTAACAAGCCCTTTCAGCACAGCTCTTGGGCAACGCTGTGCACGGATCTGTGCAAACAGCAGATACCGCGCAGGCAGGAGTAGGACACACAATTCTTCTGCACAATTTGCACAATTCAGAAGAAAAAAGTGGCCTTGGCAAGCCAAGGACACAAGGGTAAATGCTGACTTCAGGCAGGAATAGCTTTGGTGAGAGCTGTAGAGACTCAGTTCACCTTCCCAGAGTCAACAGCTTGCAGCAGGTTAAGACAGGAGCAGTCTGTCTGGCACAGGGGTTACAACACTGAGGCAGAGGAAACCTGTACCTGTTGCTCCAATTTATTGCTTGACAATCTTAGTGCAAAACCCATTTTAAGCCAGCTATGCTGGGCTGTGAACTGGGGATATAGGGCTCATGTTTCCTCAGGCTTATGAGAAAAAATACCCTCCTGCAAAAGAAAAGGAGAGAGGGCCAGCAATGGTGACATCTCATAGCATGACAGCAAGGTCTGCCAGGGCTTCTGGTCAGTCTTGAACTGCTCTTCGACATCTTAAGATGTCTATAAGCCATCCTTGAAAGTGGGAGGCATAACTCTAAGTCTCTGCTAGCAAGGAGAAATAAATACCTCAGTGGATATAACTGCACTGACTATAACGATGGGATATAACACTGACGGAAATGGCCGTACCGTGCCAGACCTCCCTTGGTCTTTCTGTATGAGGCCTGGCTGCTACTGAAGGCTTTGCAGAGTGACATAGTGCAGCGTGTTTTCTTTTCCAAAATTGCATTTGGGGGAATGTGGAGGAAAATCCTTGGGGAATGTGGTTCTTCTAGACTTCCAATGGTGAATGACTCCTGCCTTGGAGCAAAAGAGCTACTGTCACCTTTCAGGAGGTTAATCTGCAACCCTCCCTGGCACAGGACCAGCCCGGGAGGCGGCAATCCCTGGGGGTGGCTGGCTGTGCCTGTGTGCACTGTGGGCGTGGGTCCCTCTGCACCGCTCTCCGTTTGCTCTTGTGCCCCGCCGCCAAGAATTAGCAGGTGCACTGAGAAAACAGGATAGCCGAGGTGGGACCTCGTGATGTGTCACGGGCAAAGAGCAGCCCTGGCTGCCTTCCAGCCAGAGGAGGAATGCAGCACAGGGGCCCCAGCTCAGATCCGGATGTATTCAGACTGTTGTTTTATCTGGGGAGACTTCCAGAAGGACCCGCGTCCCCCAGACCCATCACCTCAAGGACACTGCCAAACCCTCCACCTAACGCTGATGCCAGAGCTTGGGCATCTGATGTTCTTCAGGCTGACTATCTGCTTTGTGCTAGAAAAACTTAGATTTGCTACTGCTTCAGAAAATTAGCCTGCTTTTCCTCAATGCCAAAAAGCTTTAGGGAAGCGCTTGGTGGCAATGAAGACTTGGCCCTTTATGTAAGGAGATGGAGAGTCTAAGGGGGTGAGCTTTAAGGCAACGTGGTGGACTTCACAGAGTCTAACCATAGGGGAACAATATGCAGTAAAACAAAACATTATGTTCCTGTTACTAAGTGTTTTTCTCATTTTTACATAAGCCACAGCCAGCTGAGCTGAGGATCCAGACTATCAGCTGAAGATTACTGTTATTAAATTACAGTCTTCTTCCAGAGATCTTAAATCCTGATTCAGCTCTTTGCAAAGCACATGTAGATGACTTACAGACTTAATCCCAGGATAAGGCATCGTGGGAGCCTTGCAATGAGATGTTTACCTGTCTCATGTTTATCTTAAAAAGGTAGCAGGGCTTATCGGTCGCTGTTATAGCCATGGTACCAGGGAGGTGGATAAGGTTTCCTAACCAATTTCACTGCAGGAACTTGGTAGTAAAGACAAGAACAAGCCCAGATCACCCAAGCACCAGCCGGGCAACGCGGTAACAAAGACCAACCTCCTCCTGAGCATCCTGTCACCACCCGGCCCTCAGTCCTCAGCCATGATATGGGGCAGATGTTTCCCCTAGGTAGACCAGCACGGCTACCTTGAAGAGGAAGACAATGAGGAGAGGAAAACAAAACGCAGAGAGGATCAGCAAAATCAAACATCCCTACAAACGGGGCAGTTTTGCAAATTGCTGTATGGATAGTTTAGGAGTTTCACAAAACCTCAGGGGCTCTCTCTCAGCACTAATGAAAACCTTATGAAACCCAGCAAATTCCAGCACGCTTTGGTCAGGGTCATCAAGCAGAGCCTCTGCAATTTCCAGCGTCAGCTGAATCCGGCAGAAAGGAGACATTTCGCAGCAAAGACTGCACAGGGAGGGGAGGCTGAGCTACGCCGGCACTGGTTAATGGGTGTGTGAGCCTGGCAAAGGTTATCCCACGGCAGCCCTTGGGTGGTGGAGGAGTAACTCGATCGTGCCATGGTAGTGACACCCCCTTGGGACTGTGCTTTCATGGGAATCACACCACAAGCAAAGTGAGATGAGGGATTAATGTCTTGTTTTCATGCGGGAGCTCAAGCGAACAGAGGTTATTTATGCTTTTTTGGACAAGGCTGCATGGGAATTCCACACAAGAACCAGAAAGTCGGCTCCAGTCCCCAACAGCTCACCCCCACCCTGCAGGGGATGTGACCAGGTCTCTCTCCTGTGGGGTACAAGCTGGTCCCTTAGCACCTGGTGAAACCAACTGGTCCCAATGGTATTAATGAGAGTTAGGATCACTGGATGCTGGAAGGTGTAGTTGCAGGACACGTTGGCTTTAGTGGCAAAGGCTGCTGGAGCTCTCACCCTCACTATTTATTTATATTTAGCAATCAGGCAGACTAGAAGTTTTCACAGCTGTGAGAAACCTGATTGCTCGCGTTGGTGACCATACCCGAGTGCCCACAAAATAACTCTATCCTCCCCTGCAAACTTAATTTTTAACCCATCTCATTTCAGTGACCTGGCTGCACGCGTGACTACATGAAGTCTCTGCTAAGGGCTGGGGTGGGGGGTGAAATCCTGAAGCCCTGCCCTGCTGCCACCTCACACTAACCTTCCCCATGAAATCAGTGTCAGAGCAGCTGCCAGTCTGTGGTGCCCAGACATGGAGTGTGTGGGGGACGTCCACGTACCACGTCAGCTGGGAACTGTGGCCTGGGAGAGGAGCTGGATTTTTCTCAGGGACTTTTGGGTTTGTTCCCCAAGTCTTTCCTGAAACACAGTAAAAATTTCCCCAGGACAGGTAGTCTGGTAGCTGAGCTGCATTTACCAACTCCTGTTGTCCACACATGCTAAACAGGCTAATGAATTTCAAATCTTGGGAGGTGAAGAAGGGGTGCGTGGACAAATCATGGAAGCTGCTGAGCCCCAGCACCTGCAGGCAGAGCCAAAATCATGCCTACAGGTACTGCAGGTAGCTGGGGCTGGGGCTGGCCCAGCGGTGAGCTATTGTTTGCAGGAATGCAGCCCTGCCTGTGCCAACCAGGAAGAGCAAGCAAAATCAATCACCCTAAAGGCTGAGAAATTGTTATCCTGCTTAAATATTGCCCCTCCCTGTTTTTCATGGGGCCAAAAGGGTGCAGAGCACCATCTACGCCTGACGTGGGTCCTTGCTTCATTACACCCACACACCAGAGGCTGGTCACATCACGCTGCTGGAAAAAGCTTTAAAACGGCTGCTGCAAGCATGAGAAAGGCACTGATAATCATCGCAGTCTTCGTTTAGCTGATGAATGAAGATCAGGCACTTTGTTGGGTGCTGTACGCACCTCTCTGTGTGGCCTATGGCCGGCATATCATCTCGGCCTACTTCTTGTAGACCAGCCCAAGGATCACATGTAGGAGATCTCATGTAGGGTGGGCTGGATGGGGTTGGGTTAACTAGGGCCCATAGTGCTTCTCTGAGAATGGAAGATGAAGGGCTATTTGAGGGCAACAACTTGGATTTTGTTATTACAGGTGTTTCAATGATTGAATTAATGCAGCCATATTAAAAAGGCAACATCAGTCTAGAGAGTTAAGTTGCCTTGTCAGAAATGATCTTCAGAAAGTCAAAGCTTGAGCTGAAACCCAGGTCTCTTGTATCTCCTGTACTACTCACTGGGCCATACATCCTACCATGTTGCATTAGGACCTCAAAAGCTGTCTACAAGTTTGGGTGCCAACAAGCAACGGTGTCCCCCAGCCACCATCAAGCTCTGTATAAGAGGCTGTTGAGGAATGATGGCAGCCCCTGAAACCCTCTCATTTTCAGCAAAAACCTCACCCTGAGACTGATACACCCAATTCCTTGCAAGAGTCTTTTGATGGTTAGTGCAAACACCGAAGCCACCTGCCATTAACAGGTCGGAGCAATGACACTGCGAGGAGCTCACGTGAGCCGAGAGCCTTTTCCCGGGCAGTTCTGGTTACTGTGTTTGGAAACCAAACAAGAAACCCGTGTTACTTCTGTGTGGGACACGACTCTTTCTAATCCAAGTGAGAGGTTGTGCTTGGGACAGCCTTGTGCTACTCCCCAACAGAAAGCAGCCAGTTCAGTGTTTCTCCTTCTTATGTTTCCTGGTTTTCCTGAGCAACAGCCCACATGAATAGCCCATCCTCCAAAGGGCAGTATTATCTTAGCAATTTTTTGCACAAAGGGAAAGCGTCAGAAGTCACAGAACTGCCTCCCTTATGCCCAGGGCTTGGGTTATTTGGGTTCAACGTATTACCTAGCAGAAGGAAGGGACACCAGCTCTGCCTGTAGGCAGCTGCACAATGCAACGGGCAGTTTAACTTCTTACCAAAACTGCTTGGGGACAGATGATAAAATGATGCCAGGGACATCACTCTGCATGTGATGGCATCAACAGGCACTCACACATGGGCTTTCTGGCCGTGTTTGCACAGGTTTTGCCACACCTGCAGTGAGAAGCATCGCTCCCTTTGCAAACGGGGAGGAGGAGGGTGATACTGAGGCTTACCAGGCTCAGGAGGAGGAAAGGGCAGGGCACTCACGCCCCAAGCAGGAAGCGAGCCCTGGCCTTCGGGGCAGATCTGCTGCACCCGCCTTTGGTTTTAGGGTGTTTTCTCTCCCCCCGGCAAGGATCTGGATGAGACCGGGACTCAATTCTTTTTTGCTCAAAGATTTACTGAGGAGGACTTTTCCAGACCACATTCCTTCTGCACAGAAATCCAGCTCCAGAAGAGCCTTTCGGGAGAGGACCGCAAACGATGCCTCCAGGGTTGCATTCCTGGGCTGGTGGATGAATCATTTTCCAGTCCCACAAGGGAAAAGCCCATCTCTAATGCACTGAATGCCAGGAGCCGGTTGAGGGAGGGGATTTGAACAGGATGGACTGGTTTCCAAGTTCCAGGGGATTCGAGTGAAGCCGAAGGAGAGCAGTTCGCGCCGAGCAATGTGCGTGTTTGCACATCTCTGCCGGTTGTGACAGCTGCAGCCTTTGCTTCCTTGGCAGGAGGCTGCGTGCAGCGTGGGGATTGCTGCTTGGATAACCTGCCCAGGGAGGAAAGGACCTGCCATTTATAAAGGACCGCACTTTACATGTAGGAAGTACATGATCCAGAGTTGCTTTTTTGTATGAATGACTGACAAATTAGAGATTTCTCACAAACATTTTCCACTTTACCCAGAAAGTGGTGATTATTCAATAAAAACTCACACCCCAGCTCTTGGCCATCACAGCCAAATTTCAAAATACTTCAAATCTCCAATGATGCAGGCTTGAAGCTATTTCCTTACACCCCCATTCTCCTTTCCTAAACCAGCCTTCCCAGCTGGATTACGCTTCCCAAAGGCTCCTCTAACGCTGCTTCACCGGGGTGCTTTGCACCTCCTGCTTCCTGAAAGCAAAGCAGCAGCACATAAGCATCCTGTCCGGTCACTGAGAGCTTTCACAATAATTGCTTTTGAAGATGAGTCCAGATGCATTCATGCCAGAAAATCCCAGCTGCAGACGTGTACCTACAGAAATGCACGGTGCCTTGTGGTCCCAGAGACTCTGGGGTGAGCAAGGGAAAGAAGCATCACCTGCAGCACGGTGATGGTGGTGGGGTGCATGCTATGTTTGCCCAAATAAGGGGTGTCCTCACTTACACCAGGGAAATAGGAAGTGTGAAAGATCCTGAAGAGGCCACACAGCTCGTGCCTGGCCACATTTGGAGTCTGCACTCATATGGTGCCAGAGTCTGGTGGCTGGATTTGTTCTTCAGTTCCTCCCCTATATGGAGTTCACAGCTCCTCCAGGTATCCTGCCTCAGCATTCATATTAAGAAAAGAAAAGAGAAGAAAAGAGAAGAGAAGGAAAGAGAGAAGAGAAGGAAAGAAAAGAGAAGGAAAGGAAAGAGAAGGAAAGGAAAGAGAAGGAAAGAGAAGGAAAGAGAAGGAAAGGGAAGGGAAGGGAAGGGAAGAAAAGGGAAGAAAAGGGAAGAAAAGGGAAGAAAAGGGAAGAAAAGGGAAGAAAAGGGAAGAAAAGGGAAGAAAAGGGAAGAAAAGGGAAGAGAAGAGAAGAAAAGAAAAGAAAAGAAAAAAAAGAGAAGAAAAGAGAAGAGAAGAGAAGAGAAGAGAAGAGAAGAGAAGAGAAAAGAAAAGAAAAGAAAAGAAAAGAAAAGAAAAGAAAAGAAAAGAAAAGAAAAGAAAAGAAAAGAAAAGAAAAGAAAAGAAAAGAAAAGAAAAGAAAAGAAAAGAAAAGAAAAGAAAAGAAAAGAAAAGAAAAGAAAAGAAAAGAAAAGAGAAAAGACAAGACATTTCAGTTGGAAGGGCCCTACAACGATCATCGTACAATGACCAACTGCATCGTGCACCCTAATGGCTAGGACGTAGCTGCATGGTAGTCCTAATACATTGCTGAATTCTTTTCTTTGTTGAAAAAGAAGCTGTCTTCTAGACATGACACAAATGCTGAAAACCAGGCATTTATCCTGCCAACTGACCTCCTCTCTCCTTTTGAAGAACCTCGCCATGTGCTGCCTTGTTATGGGCCATGCTTTCCGCACGCTCCCTTCTGCGGCTCTGCCAGCCCACTTTATCTATAATTTCTGCCTTAGAGCGTGCTGGCTCTGGTCAAAGTCTCTCTGGCCTCCAGTAGAGCAGCAGCAATTATTTTGCAGATTTTACATAACTCTCCTTTTGAATATATTCCTCAAATGAGACCTTTTTTTTTCTTTTTTTGGGAATATTTTGGTTTTTTTAAACTTGTGGTTGTTTTTTCTTCAGAAGGACGGTGTAAGGTATCCAGACTCTGTCATCCACCACATCTCCCCGCTCTCTTTCTGCTCCCTACAACACAGTTTCCCCATTTCTATTTGTATATTTGAAAGGCTTGGACTTCTCCTGCAGGAGAGACAAATGTGATCTCCCTGCTCACGTCTCTAATTTTAATCATCACTGGGAAAACTCACTCCTACTCCTCAAGGTGTTTGAACTGTAAATCTCTTCTCCATGGCTTTGGAGACCTATCACCTACACAGCTTCCCTGGTTTGGCTGGGAGACCATCAGTCAGGTGTGACTCTATCCACAGCCCCACCGACAGCAGCGTAACTTTGCATGGAGCTTCCCTAAAATAACAGCAGTTTTAAAAATAGTGCCTCTCTTTTATCTTCCTCTAGCCTGATAATTCGATTGACTCAAGGCGGCAGCCAAAACCATGTGGGAAAGGGTCCTCCCAGGGGAAAACTGCATTATGAAATGATCTTTGGAAAGCTCCACCAAGCCCACCAAGCTTAAGTAGATGACTTTGAGACAGGAGGGTTTATTTCTTTCCACGGGGTTTTGGGCATGAATAAAGCAATTTCTGCTCTGATTTCCTGTAAGCAATGAGCTTTGGATCAGGCTGATGGAGCTGAAGGATGAGCAAAGCCACATTACGTACCTCTGGACAGGCAACTAATGCAGACAAGAACTGCCTGGAGCAGATAACAGCAGGGAAAACACCGACCTCGAGAGGAAATGACGTTTTGGCCATTGCCACCCAATGACTTGGGCTGACCCGCCTTGAGGTAGACTTCTCCCACAACAGTTTCTCCCAGCAAAAAGAACCTGACGTTATTCTTCCTGATCTTGCATGATTTTCAACTCAGACAGCGAACGCTTTGTTGAAGTGCTTTGAAGTCGCTGCCTCTGTTGTAGATCTGAAGGCAGCGCCGGTACCCATCCTCCCACCTATGTTAGCCTGACAAAGTTCTCCCCTCCTACCTTGCCACTGTGCCTTTTTAAATAGAGCATCAGGAGGAGCTCTGAACAGACATTGAGGAAAACAAGAATGTGCCTTCACACAATTTATAGGCTTGGATTGAGACCACTTAGAAATCAGCATCTCTCTCCACTTCTTTTCTTTGAATAGTGGTTTAGGCCAGCTGCAACTTAAAATTGAATGTTCAGAGGCCAAACAGAGCTCACCGGTGCTGGAGCAGCCTTTGTTTTCCCATATCTGTGTTTCTTTCATGACAGGAGTGCAGCTCATTTATAACAGCCCTTAGAGCAGCTCTCAAGGCTGTTAGCAGATAAAAGTCATTAGGCTACAGTTTCTGCTCATTTAAGGAAAAAATGGGCAATAATAATCACGGAACTGTTTTGAACTTAGAAAACGCTAGTAAAAAAAATAATAATTTTTTCTTTGCTCTATAGCTGGCCACGAAACAGGACGGGTGAGTAGAAAGTTCATAGGAATTCACAACTTCACGGTTTGTTTTGATAAAAGATTGGCATTTAAAAAAGCAACTCAGAGCACTTTCACCCAGCTCTAATTGCTGTCATTACAGAAGAACCAGCTCTCCAGAGCATGGAGTACAGCGGTGGGAGGTCACAGCACAGAAAATCCTGCTCCGTGTCACGCCTTTCCTGGCAGGGTTTTCTCAGCAGTGCCACGGCAGGCAGGATCTCTTCTCCTGCAGTGAAACATCTGACATCCCAGACCAAAACTAGAAGTTTCCAGGAGCAAACCCCTCCACCGAGATGACCCACTAGAGCTCACTTTGCACTTGTTAGTCCTCTCCTCTTGCAGGAGAGATGCTTCCCTACAGCAATTTTCACCTTAACTATGGTATTGCATCAAGACCATTTTATAAGCTCTAGCTGAGGCTCAGTCATGACCTGGGTTTACTCCAGACATTGCGCTGCTGCTCCAGATTTCAAGCTTCTGCTGAATACAATTAATCAAAAGCAAGCCCATACCATGAGGCAAGAGGTGGGAGGTTTGTAAAGCCTGGCAGATGGGCCACCTCCAGGTGATGTGCTGCGTCTGGCATCAATACCTGTGGGAAAGCAGAGACAGGAGATGGTTTGTGGTTTTATACCAGGATGGAAAGAATTTCTTTTGCTCAGTGAACCCAAGTTGTTCTAGCACTTGGCTGCTATATGAGCACAGCCTGGGTAACTCAGATCCAAACCAAAGCTGATGCAATAGTAGGATTTAGAGACTGAAGCAAGATGAGGCTTTTAAGAGTACTCTTTCCTCTTAAGTCCTCCAGCTTTACCAAGGCATAGGGCCCTGCACTGGATGTGGTTTCTTGCAGCCAGTCTGGCTTCACACCACAGCAAACATCATGGGGGATGGAGACGTGTGCCACAGGGCCAAGAGGGTGATGCTCTCCTACGGAGCTGGAGAAGGGTTGCCTACGGATGGAGGTGCCCTTCCTCCCCCAGCCAGGGTTAGGTGGTTTGGGCTGCAAGCCCCTAGAGACCTGGAAATCAAATGTGCCTCAGTCCAGTAAAGACTGACAGCATTTTATCACCAACAGCCTGTGCAGCTGTGAGTACCTGGTGGGAGGCCATGAGGGCTCACGAGGTACTGGAGGGGACAATGTTGTGGACCACGGAGCCCAAGTCTAAGCCAGGCCATAGGTCACCTACGTGATCTGGGATGGCCTCTTGTCTATCCTACACCTCCAGTTCCCATCTGAAAAATGGGTACGTTGCTTCTCAGTGGAGCTGGGGAACATGAAACGGTGACCACTTTCTTCCGCTCTGAAGGCAGAGAGGTCTATAAGCCATTTGATTTCTCGTCCTGCCAACTGGCTCGGTGCTAACCTGTGTTTCATTTCCCTCTGGGTGAAAGTTTACATCAGATCCTGAACATATGTTACTTTGAACATATGTCACTCATCATTGGCCGGAGCATTTCTACACATTTTTCAAACCGCTCCTCTTGCTGGAGGATGAGCTGCCATTCTCTTTAATTACAGAGGTTCGTAATGATCCACTTCCTGCTTCACTGATATCACGCAGTAGTTCTCGGGGGATGTCTGCTCTAAAGCTGAAAAAGATATTAGGGAAGGGAACCCATTATTGTGACTAATTAGTTGCTCTTCTTCAACACTTCTGTCTCCAGGATGGAGCTGATACCCATTTTGGTGAGAGATCCTTAAAAATGGGTGACAGCATAGAAAACCGGTGCCTGTGCAATCCAGCCTGTCAGAGAGCACATCAGATTCATTATTTTTAAAATATACCAAAAAACCATCAGAGCTGACAACCTGGTTACAAAGAAGGAGTTAAAAGAAGAACTTGATTTTCTGTAAAGTTGAAATGAAAATCTAAAGCAGCCAGAAAAACTGGTTCCCTTTGCTGCCTGTAGCTGACTCACTGCAGGCAGATGAAAAGCATTTATCCCCCAGTTCCCAAAGCATGGATTTTCAGGAGAGCCAGGGTGATACGGAATCAAATGAGACAAGGCTGCAGCCTTCACAGAAAATGTAGGAAAACATATTATTCATGGATTTTTTTTCTTACCCCTCAGAGAATGGGAACTCAGATAATTTCCTTCCTTTCTACTGGAGTGAAGGTGAGAAGCGACTGTGCCCCAACAGCATCCAAGCAACTGGAATGATTCAAGGTGAAACAGGATCTTGGAGAGATCAGAGCCACATTTAACGAGCCCTTAACTGGAGCCCGACTTTTTCCCTGGCACACGGTACATCGCCGTAAAGGTTGGGAGACATCTCTCAAGGAATTTTTCTCCTTTTAATTCAAATTCTCCATATTGGCTGGGTTACGTTAATCGATTTGCACCGTCATTCTGCATCTCATGGGGAACATGTATTCGCAGCTAATCTGATTTTTGGAGCACAGAGAACGTCTTTGTTTTGCTAACAGAGATGCAGGCGTTACTTGCAGCAGCGCTCCCTTACCCCCCGAGCCCCAGGGCCCCGTGCGGCCGGAGGCTGCCCGTGGTGGGCAAGGACATCACCTGGAAAAAACAGGAATTTGGCCCAGGCACAGAATCCCAGCCTGGGATTTAAGTCTCAGGGCAGCCTCCCCCTCACCATGGGAAGGCAGGAAAACTTGCGGTGCTTGTTTAAATCCACAAGAACGACCATTTTCACTCTTTGCAAGGGTGGTTTGTATCAATAAACACACAGATTGGAGGCTAGGGCTGTGTCCTGTCGAAATATTCAGCTGGCTGTAAGAGGATGAATTAACCTGAAGGTTAAACATGAGTGATTTACCCCATGGTGCATCGTGTTCCCCAGTGAAGCCAGATTGGGCTTCATTCTCCCACACACGTCTGGAAACACCCATCAGCATCTCTTGGCCCTATGTTGTCTCATCAGTGAACCCTCATCTTCCCTTCTGGCGATGCTGTTTCTGGAATCAAATGGCAATAAGTGCAAAATAAAAATATTCTGACTGAATGAGAAGAGCGGTTTCGCTCCCCAGAATTAACAAGGAGCAGGATTGCAAGGGGTTTAGCGTGACCTCCGATCCAGATGTTTTGCACTTGGAGAAGTAAAACAAGGAATGCTCAGGGAAATCTGTTCATTCCTCTAAAAGAAGAGGTAAAAGAGGGGGAAACAACCGAGCCAGAAACAAATAGCGTGTCCAAGGTAAGCTGGAGGGTTCGTAGCAGAGCTGGGGGTGATACCCTGGTTGGATAAATCCTCATCAGCTGCTGGAGCCAGACAGCCCTTTGCCTTCACCAGGACAGGTGGCCTCCCCATTCCCACGACAGCCAGCAGGAGGTGGAAGAAGACACATGGGAATCGTAGAATAAAAGAACAGCCCAGGTTGGAAGGGACCTTGAAAGATCATCTGGTCCAACCTTTCGCACCCTGTCCAGTTGCACCTTGAAAACCTCCAGCGATGGGGACTCCACCACGTCCCTGGGGAGGTCGTTCCTGTGACTGACTGCTCTCGCTAAAAAATTTCTTTATGTCGAGATAAAACCTCTCCCGGCACAACTTGTACCCCTTGCCTCTTGTCTTCTCCATGACTCCTTGAGAAGAGACAGCCTCCGTACTCTTTGTAGCCACCTTTTCAGTACTGTAATGGTGTGGTGAGGTCCACCCTGAACCTTCTCCAGGCACAGGAGACCGAACTCCTTCAGACTTTCCTCATAGGGCAGTTTCTTCCTGGTGGGAAGGAGCACACACCTGAAACCACCGTGAAAGCCAGGGAGATGGGCTGCCAGGGGGGCTTTCGGGTTGCAAAAACCCCTTCTCTCAGCAGAGAGCGTGTTGGGCACATGAAACCAGACGATGCACTAACGGGGCGGACGCGGCCCTGCAAGTGTGGTCTGCCTTTCTGGCCTGGCCTCAAACCCTCCCCTCGCCCCCGCACGCTGGCTCGGGTCTCGGCCGCGCCGCGGGCGCCGCGCACGGCTCAGCGCACGCGTGCCGGCGGGGAAGCGGAAGAGGCGCAGGGAGCGATGCCTTGTTACACACCTGCCAGCTTGGCACCGGGTTTCTTGCTTCTTTTTTATCCCCCACCTCCTGGAGACTTAACATTTGTCCACGGTTCTCGTGATGTACTTCAGCCAAATCCCAAACAATTTAAAATGTTGCTTTTTAAAATAAATTTTTTTTTAAAAAAAAGGTTAACGGTAAAGCTTTTGGAGGTAAAAAGGTTTTACCACACTAGGGAAGGTGTAACAACTCAGCTATTTGAGGAGTACCGCCTTCTCTGTTCTTCGTGCGCTGATCGTATGATTCTGCATTTTCGTGGAAGAAAAAAAAAATCATTAACTAAAATTATCATGAAGACGTACCTGCCCCGGACTCAGCTGTGAAACCTGTGCCTTTTGTAAAGGAAATGCAGCATTCATTGGGCACCTGAAGAAATTGCCTCTGAAATACTAGGAGAGATTTTTAACTGAAGGAAAACGTTATCTGTAGACCTGTGGAGTAAAACCCTGGCAGGAGATTCTGATACCAAAGTTGCGGTGACGCTTTTACTTGAGATAAAGTCTTTTAAATTTCCTTCACGGCGCCTTTAAAGCCAACGCTGCACAGCTGCACCACCTCGTGGTGCGACCAAGCCCTGCATGGCCCAAGCCTTTAAAACCCTCTTCGTTTTCGTATGACTTTGATCACAGACGCATAAAAGCCAAGCGTTCCCACCGCCAGGCCATGCCGCAGCTCGGCCCACCGCAGACCAGCGCCGCAAAGGCACCCCAGAGCTCCCGCACCCCCGTCCCGTCCGCCCGCTCCCCCTCCTCGCCCGACGCAATAGCCCAACCGTTTTCCAACCGCAACCGCCATCATCCCAAATGTTTGTTCCCGTCCCTCCGGTTGTTATTTCGAGATCTATTCAGCAGATTTGAGATCAGGCCAGTGAACTACTATTCATCTGAACCTGCCTTAACTGAATTACTAAGATGTGTTACAGAGGATTCAGATGAGATCAAAGCTCTGCTCGTTATTAACTATTAAAAGTTGAGGGGTCACAGAGCCACGCAGCCCTCTGACATAGAGCCAAGGGCAGGACCTCAAAAGCTCAGTCTCAGCCCTACTCTTACGCAGCCCGTGGCCCCACTAAGCTAGAAACGGGCTCAGGTCTCAACAAAAATCTTCCTCTCTTCTTCTCATAAATGCATTTGCTCATGAGGGAACAAAATGGCCCAAGACACCAGGTGTTACACCCAAAAATTTCAGGTGCTTAAAAACACACATAGATTTTACGTGTATTTATGGTTCTCAACCTCTCATGGTATGGCACGTAGTAACCAGGTCTTTAGGTGGAGATTAGAAAAAAATTCTAAAAACATTTATATTTTCCTACTAAAAACACACAGGAAAATATGGCAGACTTTCGTATTTCTGTGGCTTCACCTGCTGGCGCGTGCTTAATTTACACCAAACTTCATCAGCACGATATTTACTTACACGCTACGGTCTGAAGACCGACCTCGGAGACATGTGCCAGATGAAAAGCAGCTTCACATGGTCACCTTGAACCAATTCAACTCAAGTAAGAGGCAGCTCCCCCGGTTCCCTCCAGTTTGCTTAGGGTAGAAACGCTGTCTGCCTATAGAGTGGTCATCACTGGTGAATGCGAGACCAGCATCAGGTCACCTGCTCAGAACCACCATCGATGGATGTCCTCACATTCCCAGGTGCTGCAGACACCGAGCCTGGAAGAAAACGCAGCGAGCTGCCTCCTGATCTGCACCCGGCGCCCCTCACCCGCGCAAACCAAGGGCAGCCAGGCGAGGAATCGACCGTCTGCCCTCGAACGCGAGACGAGGGACGCTGCGCGTGGGGACTAAACCCGGCTCGCGCGGGAAACCCCAGCAGTCTGCAGCACCCGCTCTCTCCAGCACCTCGTCCCCTCCACTCCCAGAACCCAGGGTCCTGCTTCCTTCAGCTCCAGCTCACGTACAAGCTTCGGTGGCTTTGGAAGCAGCAAGATTGTTTAATCCAAATCTCAGCAGGTTAAAAAAAAATGGGAAGTGAACGCACCTGCATTTGCTGCCAAAGGACGAAGCCCTCGATGCTTAGCAGTCGAGGCTTTAATCTTTAAAGGCCAGCAAGTGCATAGTTGGGACAGGACTGGAATGATGAGAACTTTCTAGAATCAGTCTTTGCTTCCCCCAAGGATAACAGCATATGTAGGGGAGAGGGGGATTTCTCAACTATATGCATTATCAGACATGAAGAGGATGAAAAAAATAACACAGATTGTTTATTGTCAAACTGAATCAAAGCATGAAAAAAAAAATCACAAAGTTACACTGTAAAGAAATTTGGTTTTTATCACAAAAGCTCATTAAAATCTGACAAAGAAAACAACCCGTCGTCAAGCCAGCAGCTCCTCCAACGCCCCTCAGACTCTTCGAGCGCAACGTTTATTGAAGTGCTGGCAGCTCCTAGGTGGGGTAACCTTGCCTTTGTATGACCAAAACGATCAACCCCCGTTACCAGGAAGAGCAGCGGTTCTCGGAGGGGGTGACACGTTTCTGCCTGAACGGTGACTCCTCCGTTCGCCTTCAAGTAGCAACAGCCTTGCCCTCGCTGAGTCCAGCCCGAGACGGTGGCTACGGCCGACGGGGGCCAGCTGCGTTTCGTTTCTTTGTCCAGCGTTTTCCTGCAATTTACGTCCTGGTGGAACGCGCCGACGTCACCGAATGGAAAGGCGGTTGCAAAACGGAACGATGCCGGTCGCGGAGAGCGGAGCGGCGGGAGGTACGGCTGCAGCACAGGCTCCGCCGAGGCCCGGGGGACGCAGCTAAGCGAACACAGCCCCCGCCTCAAAAATGCAGCCTGTTGCCGATTTAAGCGATGCCCAAATCTAACCTTTTAAAACAGCTGTTTGGGAAGGTGCGTAATTGCAGACGCAGACCTACTTCACCGAGTCAAATCAATCTCTGTTAAGTCCAAGACGTTAGTGTATGTCCTGTGCTTCAGAAATGCTGATTAACGTGGCGTTAAGCAATTACAGGACAACCTGCTCCTCAGCGCAGCTCCCTTTGAAACGGCACCGCAGAAGGCTTTGAACAAAACACGCCTGGAAGCTTTTCAAGTTTGAGTTTGCCAACCTGTCAAAAGCAATATATTCCCCAAAGGTCATTTATTTTTTTCCAGGAGCTCCAGCAGAACCAACAGGAATCCAGGAGAACTTCGCCTGGCCTCCTGCTGCCAGCACGGCTGCGCCGGAGGAACTCTGGCTGGCCGAGGTCGCGTGCCAGCAACACTGCGGGAGGCTGTGGGGCCCCCCGGAGCTGCAGCCCACCTGGGAGAGCCCCATCCCATCTTGCAGGGAATTTCGGAGCGGTTGGCTTGCCTTCTGAGTCAGAACGCGATAAAAAAGGGAAAGAAAAAAAAATCGGAAGGCATATGCACAGAGGTGCATTTATAGACTATGGTGCATTCGATTTAGCAAACACTTACTTTCAATCAGCCAGGGTAGAACAACAGTATCTTTCTCACCACTATAAATGAGCTGTTTTTATGAATTTTGAAATGCTTGTTTTGCTGAGTGAAAGAAAGGCATCTTTATCCTAAGTAGCAGCTAAAGAGATTGGTAAAAATAAAGAATAAAAAAAACCCCGAACCCCAAAAACCTTAAAAAAAGAAATAAATCAAAAACTCCACCCACCAGTACAAAGGAAAGGCAGTCGAGGTCGTTCCAACCGACCACAGGAATAACTAAAAAATATTTTTAATTCAACTAATGTGCTACCTTGAGCCAGCTGCTTATTCTAACAGGCCTGAGGTTTTCTGCTCATAAAGCGCTGATAATATGTGCCTTTTCCTAGAAAGGAAGGCTCTGCCTAAGTCTTAGTGTGTCAGATAAAAAGTCCTGAAATAGACTTTCCAACCCAATAAAGTGTTTTATTCAGATATTCATTTGGATATGGCAGTGATGTTAAGAACAGCTATTCAAGTAGCTGAAGTAAGCCCTTCAAAAGAAGTCACACAGCTTTGAGACTTGAACAAATTATTGTATGATCTCATCCAAGAGATCTAAATAGCTGGAACATCTGCCAGAGTCACCACCAATTTATTTCGCAGAGTTCATCAGTAGTTCATCAGCTCTGTTTGCACAAGCAGGTGCCAGGGCAGTCAATAAGGAGTCCTATACATGACTTAAAGAGGAGAGGGGGAGGAGAGTGGAAGAGAGATGGGTGAGGTGACTACCTAACACGGATGTGCATTAGCAGGAATAAAGTCCCTGTCAAATTAGGGCAGTGACTATTACTGAAGGGGAAGTGCAGAAATTCTTTTTTCCCAGAGAAGTATTACATGCACAAGTAACTATATTGTTAAAATTTTTTATTTGTGACAGTAAAGAAACCATTCAATACCTGATTGACAACACTCCTCTCTCCTGAAAACACTCATATGGTATCTGTAGTGTTTCTCAAGTATCGCTGGATTGTTCATTGCATTAAAGTGTAAACAGCTCCATTATTAGGAAAAAAAAAAAAGAAAAAAGAAACATTTCCATTGCTTACTCCTCTGCTAAGAACTTCCCGATAGATCTTTAACAAGAAAGAAAAAAAGTCAGCTGGATTTTTTACAATATCACGTGAAAACAGAAAACTGACAGCTGGTTTTGCATAGTTAGCCCAGAGATCTCTAAGCCATCGCCCCACGCAAGCCTCACCTGCCCTCCTCGCCCCACAAAGGCGTAACATCACAGCACCTTGGAAATCAGAGGCACAAACTTGGTTTTGTTTTACAAATAGGGCTGTGCGGCACTGTGTTTTATTAGTTTAAAAAGAATCTGTAAAACATAGGATTACGTGTTTGTAAATTATATAGCTACAGATTTTTTCTTATTTTTCTTTTTTACACTGACATTTCAAAAGCTCCAACATCAGTACACACCAGTGTCATTTAGATACTTTATTGTCCCCAACCAGTCTAATCAAAATCATGCTGTGATAAAGTGATTGCATACACTGATAACCAAATCTCTTCAGGTGTTGAGTTTCTTCCATGTATAACTTTGCTGTTTAAAAAAAGATTAAAGGGCAAAACAAATAGACAAATTATTCTTCCGAAGCTACCTAAATGAACACAGCAATATCGTACATCTGCTACCATCTTCCATCCAAAACCTGCCACGCTTCCTGGTGGTTCACAAGTACTCTGCGCACAGCCCTAGTTTACAAATGGCAATTTAATCGTAACACTTCAGTTGAATTTCAAGAATCTAAGGCATTCTGCCTTACAGCTTAATTTAAAAATACCTATACAGGCAAAAAACCTTTTTTAACCCGACATAAAAAGGACAACAGAACCTCAGGCCAGGGAGCATTTCTTTAGCTGAACAGAAAGACCAACTGGAAAAGACCTCTTAAAAGACTTCTGTAGTATCTGGAAATAGAACTGACACCCAGGGTCTGTCACAGCCCTGGTGACCTGCAGGCATTAACTGCGCTTCAAAATATGCAAGAGATTTAGGAAACAAGTTCTTTTTTTTCTATTTTAATTTTTAAAATCTTGTATTTAAAATACAATCAAATACCCGTATTGCAGATTTTACACACATTCCACTCGTTATCTGACTTTATGGACAGACCTATATTGCTTTGTTAAAATCTAGAAACTCTAAGTATATAGCGTATGTGTATTCACGCAAACTTAAAACTTGAAATTTCAAGTATGACGACAGTGTCAAAATAAACGACTACGCCGGTTTGATCCCTCTGGCCAAATCTGCATACCCAGGGCAGGCCACACCTGACTGCAGAGCACTCCAAGGTTTATTTCAACGGGAATGAGTTAAAAACCCCCAAAATTTCACCAGAAGTTATAGAAAATATTCTTGAGATACCAGCAGAGATCAAAGCTGTTGCTAAGTTCTTCACCTTTGTTTTGTCACCAAGTGTCATTTTAATGCTATACTAAGTTAAAATAAGTTGTTGCTGTTTCTTTTTTTTTTTTTTTAAAATTTGTGGATTTCAAGAGCCAAAATAAACAAAACAGAACAAGTATGGCTGTACAGAACATCATCAGAACCGTTCTTCCAGAAGCTGGTGCAGAAGTTCAGTTGTCCATTATATGTGGATTTTAAAACAATGCAAGACACTTTAATAATCAACATTCATTCACAGACTTAAGGCAACTGGTTCATGAAATCGCTGCTTTCTTAAATGCAAACTAATGACATGGTTCGTCTCACATACAACAGGTCACAACCATTAAATGGTAATGTCTCTGTGGGGTTATTTATTGTCTAATTGGAAGATTGTTTGGTCTAATGCTAGCGAGAAAGTCTTTGAATTTTTTCAGCCATTCCTATCATACCTGCACAACTAACTACAACCTGAATACTTCCCTGCAAACTGTATTTGAAGCCTAGAAGCTACAGACACAGTTGAAAATACTGCTCAGAGAACAACTTTTTTGGCAGCTTACAGTTTCATTACTCTGAAGTCAAATACAAAATTAAACTCTCTCAAACCGAAAGTAAACGTTAATGGACTAACCAGAATCCATACGTCCTTTTTTTTTTAATTTTCATTTTTTTAAAACAATGTAGGTTTTAAAATTTGACAGTTTTGTGTTTTGTTGTGGCACAGAATTATACAGTACTAAGGTAATGCCAGCTGGTAAGAAAACAAAACGGTGATGCCGTACAGACTCACGAGTGTCACGGGACTGCCTCTAACGTCCCTCGCTACGGGAAGAGCGAGCGGCTGGCGCACAGCTGCGCTGCACGGGGGCAAGTCATCTTTCAGTCTTATACTGCACCTACGACAATCTGCTCACTGACCTGCGTAGGCTGGCCTGCCCCTCTATGAATGAATTTGTTAAGCTGCTTCACCAATGTTTTGGACAAGGATGGCAATCCAAGTCCGTCGCAAAAGGTTTCTTCCAAGTCGTCAAGACTTTTCAAGAAAAATAGCAAAGGCAAAGGGATCTACTATTCAGAATTTAGCACAAGGCTAATTAGAAGCACCAACTACTCCATTTGGCTTTCTCGGACGACAGCCAAACACAGCCGTAATTTTTATGTTTGTAGATTTCTGGTGCGGAAAATAATTAAAAGGTGACGCTGGAAAGGAGAAAAAAAAAAAGGCGTGCCTTGTTCTTCAAAGGCTTACAATATTTAAAAGTTATTCTTTTGGAAGGGTACCTGTGACACTAGAGAAGATGCTAAGCAGGTTCTCAGATTCAGAGATAGAACTTGCTCAACTCCAAAGCCATACAACCACATTTAGTCTAGGCTAGTAACTTCTGCCCTTCTAGTAAGACTTGAGAAAGCTCCCGATCTGTACCTTACACCTTGAGGAAGAAATACAAATCAGAGATGTGGGAAAAATACTTTTTGCATTTTTATGTACCAAAAAAATGAGTGGGCTTCATCCCAATTGAAAAAAAAAAGATTATATATCTATATATATAAAAAAAAAAAAAATCCTTTGCAGGTCACCTTTAACTGAGTTCTCTGGTATATCAGATACTGTAGGATTAATACATAGGGGTGGGTTACGAAGCCTGCATTTTATTTATTGCCCAAGTCTGCAGCTTACAGAAAATGTTTCATAGCACAGGCACAGTGGCAAAAACAGTATAACAGCCGATGGTCAACTCCATTTGGTGAGTATACAGTAGCAGCAATTAAAAGAAAAAAGTACTCCAAACAGCTCAATACAGATCCAGCTTACCCAGATGGGTTTTTTAAAGAAAAGAATCTTAAACTAATAAATAGACCTCCTCCCCATTCTCCCAAGATAATGGTTTTCCAAAAAACGAGAGGCATGGCAGTTGTGCGTAAGCAGAGACAACAGAACTTCGTCTAGAAGAAAAGGCGCTTTAGATCTATTAGCCACCTTCTTCTCCATTCCATCATTCCCTAATGCTCAAACAACTGCAGATATGTTCAAAACTGTGCCCAAAATCGTATCAGTGAAACAACCATGTAATCAACCCAAATCACCCCTCCCAGAAACGCTTAAACCTTCTGAGCATGACAAAATGTAACACAATGTCATTGTGGAGACAGGAACCCAGCATCTTTGTTTCCACTTTTTCCTTTGTTATATATTACAGTGCTCTATAAAATTTTTTCCTTTTTCCTTTTAAAGCATTTAGACAATACAAGACTAAAAGATGTCTGGAAATACGTCTTATACAAAAATGAATTTTTATCTTAAAATAACATTCAAAAAGGCACTTCATTCTGTAAGAAAAAATTCAGAGTCAGGTCAACTGCTCTAAGCAGGGGGGTAAAATTGTCTGCATAGTGGGAGGGGAAGAAAGGGAGAGAAATTCAACTGCTGAAATACAAGCTTCTTTTTTGGCATGTTTTAAGAAAAGCTGATCCAGTAAAAGATGTCCGTTTATGAAATTCGTTAAAAGAGTCCCATTTAAAATAGCTTTTTTTTTTTTTCCTTTAAAAAAGTAGTCTGAACACATGACCTTAGGAGTCAGGTTTCTGAAGGCTTAAGAGCATCACTCATGATTGTCCTTCGTGTCCAACGTAACAGGAAGATCAAGAGTAGCACTTCTGACAGGGGTGACCTCCCCAAAGCTTACATTTGAAAGAGCTGAAAAAGATGGAGACAGCCTCTAGCAACTGCAATCTAGTAGCAGAAGTCAGTCAAAGTTAAGGGCTACCTGTTGCAGAGTTTATGAAGCATACTGTAAACTTCTTCCTCTTTGCTTAGTCCTTCAAAGAAAGGAATAAGATCTAGCAGCTCTGTGTCTGTCATGTCATCAAACCAGGACTGCACAGGCACCTGAAACAGAGCAACCAATAAATACTGAGATGACTTTGTGATGTGAAGAACACGTGAGTTCTGCCTACGTAGCTGTCCCGTAATACCGACTGCCATCACAGAAAGGCAAACTGCAAGTCATTAGCATTCCAGTGGAGTACCAGGGTCAAGCCCACATTTTTCTGGTATGCAACATCAACCCCAAACCCAGCTGTACAACAGCTGACCGGCCAAAGCGAACTGTAAAACAGCTGACACGCAGCTGACCCCCTCCTACGTATCCAGGTAACCTAAATGACCCGACACTGGGCAGCTCAGTTGCTCTGCTGCCTTGATATTCAGAATAGAATGGAAAGAAGATACAGGCTATGAAGCTGTACTGACACTTTATTTACGGGTGAGTCTTTTTTCTTCCCCTTTAAGTATTATCAGGGTGAGTCACTAAACATAGGCACGCAGCAACAACCCCTTCTGGCATGAGGCTGCAGAGGAAATATTTAAACAGCGAGTACAGAACAGTTCTCCGATTAAAATAGAAGACCTTGAGAGCAGGTTCAGAATATAATGCATACAATAACACTTCTTAAATATATGGGCTGGATCTGGGGAAGGAGTTCTGTGTACCTTCACTATGGAAGTATACTGAGGTCTTTTAAAGACTATCTTGGCCCTTGTTACGAGCTCTGGTTTCTGCAGAGACTCGCATATCAGTTAGCTAACAGCACTTTTCTATACATGATTAAAGCACTCTGACAAGGCCCTTGATTTCATCTTCCAAATTTCTACAGCTCATTATTTTCTTGGCACTGAATTCCGAGACACCAAATGACGATCTGGATCAGGTTTTTAATTTTAACCATGAACATAAATTAGAGCTACAGCTCCTGGTTATTATAAATAGCAACTTTAAACCATGTGTGGCATCAACCAGAAAAATGTTTTCACCCAATCGTTTAGGGCATCACAGTATCAGGATCCGAATTTAAAAGCTGATTGCTGCAAGATAAATAGCTCATGTAAAAAAAAAAAAATGCTATTCTGGAGAGGCAGGACTATGCAAAACAGGGTTCCCGATAAAAATTTCCTACGTTAGAGTTTTAACAGTTCACAGAAAAGGCAGGCTAAAAACATCAAAGAAAACATTGCACAGCCTGGTTGTTCAAAGTCAGTAGATCGAAGGCGAGTTCCAGCTTGCTGCCCTGGCAGCTACAAAATTGATGTTACCATCTGTACCGATTGCAGCAATGGATGGCGCAAGTGCCAGACCGTTCCATCAGTTTCTGGAGCTGATACGAAACACACAGTGAAAATGCGCACGCTCGCAGTCATTCTCCCTTGAAGTACTGTTGCCTGCCTTTCATCCTTATTCCTAAAACTTGATGAACTTGTCGACTAACAATTCTAACTGTGAAGCGAGTTATCACAAAAATACTTAAAAGGAGAGGCATAACAACGCAATAGGATATTTTTTTTTCTTCCCCTTAGCTACGAATACAGAACTCAGAGAGTAACCAGTAAAGCATTAATTGCCTTGTCTAATAAAGTATTTGCATTCACACAGTAAAAAAAGACGGGAGTACCAAAGGCAGTTCAAGTAATCCATCCTTTCTGTAATCACCACTCCAAAGAACACAAACTATGCTGGAGGGCAGCTTTGCTTTTTAGAGCTAGGTTATTCAGGTTCTACACTGCTTGGTGTTTCTCAAAACTGGTGGACTTCGTGCCAAAAGCTCAAACTGAAAGCAGATGAACAGCCATGGCTATGACACACTGTCAAGATCAGTTTGCCCTAGTCCTTCACCATTCAGCAGTGAATACTAGAACCTACCTGCAGTTTAAGAAAATAGAGAAACTAATAGAAGTTAGCGTTCTGAAAGGCTCTTTTCTGAATCAGAAAGTTTGGGCAAGGACCAGAAAGATAAAGGTATGCTTGAGTACTCTGAATACTAACAATACTTACTGCATTTTCAGGATGGAAGATGTAAGATGCAGGAGAATTATCTACTATAATAACTTTACTCAGCTCACGTCCCAGTCGACTGAGATCCTTCACATAATTTCCTCGGTGGAAAACACAGGATTCTCTAAAGAGCCTTGCCCTGAACACACCCCAGCGATCCAGTAAGTCGGCTACTGGGTCTGCATACTTAAAAATAGAAGTTAGAAACATGAAGTTAGCAATATGCAGGTAAGGCTAATTCACAAAACTACACAAAGAGACACAAAATAATTTCAGATAAAAAGCCCTTCATTTTCTTCCCTGCTCCTTGTTAATTAACTTACATGCCTGCAAACCTGAAGTGATTAATAGACAGATAATGCAAAAGTAGGACAGTTATTTTTCTACAGAAGGCTAACTTGTACTCTAATGTTTTCTATGATTTATCGGTTAGGTTTTATTCTTAGTTACCCTAGGAGTTACCTAGAAGTTGATGGATCCAGAGATCTCACCTAAGATTACCATAAAACCAGCCAGTGCTAACAGAAAATCTATATGAAGCCATTTCCACAGCTGATTCATTTCCACGTGCCTCTGAAGAGAAACTGCAATGAACGCATCTGGGCTTGATGTAGCTTTTTCCAACGATGCCCTTGGAGTGACTGGGTTAGTAAGAATCTTAAGATTACCAAACTGCATAATTGGGCCATAAAAGATCAAAGAAAGATGTTATTAGGGGAAATACCCTCGTACATACTGGGAAATTCTCATTTTATATGGAAGATGATACTTTAAGTGAGGCACAGCTTAGAATCCAACAGTAGATATAAACTGTCCAAGCAAAACTATCCAAATAAACCAGAACACGAAATATCCATGTACTGGAAAATAGATACAACTTTTTTTTTTGCAGGACAGGAGTTACCATTTTCCTATATTTTAAACTAAGAAACAAAACTGATGTTGAAATCAATTGTCTTTTGCCTATGAAAACTGCTAGGCATCTACCTTCGTATGAAATTGTTCCATTATTTAGGATTTTCACAATGTGACTGAACAGAACAGGGTAGGCAGAGCGCAGAGAAGAGTCCTCTGATAATGTGGCACTATAGCAGATCAGACAGGGTCCTGTCCCCTTCCACCATCTCTACACTAGGCTGGAGCAAAAGCTTACTATGCTAGAACATTATTTAGAAATAATCAATATAATTTTACAAACAAGACACCACAAATACAATACACTGAAAGAAGTGAAGAATTCAAGATGTCTACTACCGTAATGTCTACCACAAAACTACCTACGACGTACTACTGCTACTGGAGACCAGAGGGCACAAAATATTCCCGTTGAGGTTTCAAGCTTTACAAAATGTCTTTTTTTTTTTTTTTTTTTTAAACTCCAGATTCCAACTGCACCTTGGTAGAACAAAAACGTGTTCCCAATTTTCAGACACGGTAAATTTCTGAATCACTGATTGATCATGTAGATAGCATTAAATACAGAGTATTTTATTTCATGCCCAGCTTTAATATACTGCTTTACTCGCATGCTATTCCTTCTAATTTCTCACTATAACCATGGTAACTTGTAAGCCTTTCATATTGGCATTATGAGCAATGCATGGAGGCTACATTATGAGACAAGCCCATATGTGATGGTGTTACCATGGAAACACTTACCCACACACTAGCAGACAAAGTACACACTGTCAGACAAAGCAGCAGAAAAGAAGGGGAAAAATTAAGATAGTACCAACTGTGGAAATGATTTTCCATAGAAAACCCAACCAAAAGTCCACTAACCAGCACCATAATGAGATGAAGAAAGGAACATACCTTGGCTAGACTGGCTGTGAAGAGTACACATTCAAAGAGCTCTCCCATCCTCTGAAGAAACTCATCCACATGTGGTCGTTTCAATACATAAACCTGGAACGACAATGACTATTTAGGTCAAATGGCATTTAAGGTAAAAGAGAAAAAAAAAAAACCCAAACCCAAACCCTAAACACTCCTGTAATCCTAACACTTGAAGACACAAAAGTTAGCATGGAAGCAGTTCAAATGAAACGCTGCAAGAAAAAGCCCCGTAAGTACACAAGATAAAAGCAGACATCCAATAACGAGAAATTTGAATGCATGGGTTGCCAAGACCCATGCTGATTATGCAGTTGCAAATACTGTGCATCATCTGGAGGGATGCTTCTTGAAAAACCTCATTAGAGGCAAAGAGAGACAAGAGGGCTTCTCAAGAAGCAAGGATTCGGATCTCTCAACCGAAACGATTTTGGTGCTGGTGTCTTCAGTCCTGAAATGCTTTACAGAAGAAATAAATCTGACGAAACCTCTGTAATGACAGCAATTGCACAATAGGGAACTGTTTTATTCTTGTGGCTAATTCTTTCGTGTTTTAAATTCCAGACGCTGAGTACCATATCTTGGTACGGACAGTTCCCAGTCATCGGGCTCTGTGGACAGCTTTCACCAAAAAAAAAAAGCCTTCATGGCACCAGGCAGAATGTCTAGCAAACGCTGCTTTCAAAATCTGGTGGCAAGGTCTACAGCATCTTCTACCGTGACCTTGCCATAAAGACGGTAAATGCTCCGGATCTCTCCCCTCTTGAGCAGCTTGGTTTCAGCAACGTTATCTTGCCTTTTTGCACTGACAACCATACAGGCACAGCTTGGCTGCCTCCTGTCAACAACCTGATTAATGAATATGAGAGAGCCTCCTCGCCTCTCTCTTCAGGGCAGGCAAGATGACTTGCGTTCACAGAAAATACCAAGATAAGATAACTGCTGCTCAGAAAGCTTACAAGTAGTTCACAATACACTGGGAGGCCGAAGAGGGGAGTCTGCTTGAAAAATATTTATCTATCTTGTTTGCACTTAGATTAGAAGTTGAGAGGAAACACTGGCAGCATTTTATCTTCTTTGTTTGGCAAATAATCCTTAATACTGGAAATTTCAAGTGAAGTCTGGCATATAACTGAATTCAGGAAGAATTGCAGGACTGATGCAATTTCGGGAATTTCTTTCTTTGATATGTAGAACTAGAGTAATTGCATGTCTTTTACTAGTCATATTAATAAAGAGGTAAAAAACATACGGCACCCAGAGAAAAAGCCTGAAGGAGAAAATTATGGAAATGCCAACCTGAGCTGAAGTGTAACAATTAAAGCCTTTAGCAAAAGAAGAAAAAAAAGTTGCGTAACAGGGACTTGAAATTGAAAAACTAAATCTGAACGCAAAGTTTTATTAAAAACATGTATGATGGAGCTGTACCTTAATGACTAAAGCAGAAATGTTAATTACTTTTCCACTTTCTGTAACATATAGCTGATAGCATGAAGACTTGATCTGCTTTAATAAGTTTAACTAAACTATTTCTGGCCCTTCAAATTCAAGCAATACATGCACACTTTGCTACAGATAGGAATTTAAACCCCAGATTTAATTTTTGTTTTTAAAAAAAAACACAGCAGCATTTAAATAATTAATTAAGTGTGACATTTTATGAATTAGACAGTTAACAGCCGTACTTCAACACCGCTCTCTTCGCAGATAATTACAGCAGTTTCCTGTATTTCACTAGGCATAAACCAAGTAATTTCCTCTCCTATAACAATGCAATTAATTTTCCACTTAAATTTTACTACACAAAGTTGTTCTGTAGTATTTCCTTTCCAAATTATATCTTTAAATCTTTAAAGGCACAGGCAAAAAGACAGCCGCAGTCCCTCTGCATCTGGGTACCCGGAAAGAGACTATCCGACTTGCCAGTTATAAGAGGAAAGATAGCAGGGTACAAGTTACTCCTTAACTCTACAGTTCATTATGAAGTTCTTAATTCTTTAGCCTTAAACTATATTCCTACACTATTTTTGAGGGCACAAAAGGGCTACCACAGAGTCTTAAAATCATTCTTGGATAGTAAACTCTGGAATTCAGTATTAAATTCCCTTTTAAAACCTAGCGTTTTCAAAAGCCACGGCAAAAGAAGTCTCGTCTTCGCTCTCAGTCCCTATCTATGCTTGTGTCAGTGAACTATTTCCACTTGGAATGTAATTACAAACTCCAAGCCAAGGATATGAATTTGGCTGCTTGCAACGTAACCCACCTCCTCCATAAAGGCAGCATACAGTAAATCAGCCCCGTAGCTACAGACTGAGAGCTCCTTAACCACAGGCTTGTGGACAGGAGTGGCCTTATAAAAGCAAGTATTTGTAATATGCGCTCTTTTGGCAATTTGTAGCTCTCCTACTACTGCAACCAGACAGTATTAGCTGTAAATACACGGCATTTTAAAGTTGTATTGTCTCCACTCTGCAGTTCAGATCTCCTGATCCACCACAGAGCGCCCTCAACCTCCTCTACTTGAGTTTCTCTTGCTGTTTCGCTTTAAATCTTACCTATTGGGCTCCGGCCAACAGAATTGCTCCTCATTTTAAATGCTTTATTAATAATAAATATGATCTCTTAGGACAAGGTCTCACCAAACTCTTCCCTTAATTCTCTCTTTTTCTAGAAAGCCCTCACTCCTTCACCACCCCCCCCCCCCTTTTTTTTTTTTGTTTTAAAAACACTGGTATTTTTTCCAGAACAGCACATATTAATACTCTGGATGGTTATTCCCCTTGAAGTTTTTTTTTGAGAAGTCCTACTTAGAACTGGAAGCAACTGCAAGCGTACTGGTATCCTGGGCTACCAAATCTCTTTGGTTTACTTCACATAATAAGCTTTCTTCAGCTGACAGTGCAGCTCTTTTCTCCTCTTCCTCCTCATTTGGAATTTTTTCCCCTTTACTTTGTTAGCAGCTGGACTTGCATCTCAATGCCGCATGGTTATTTGTGGCTTGGCTTTTCCCTCCGTTGCCTGATGTCTTCAGTTTAAGTCTCTAGACTAACTGGCTCCTGGCATTTTTCTGAGATTTATATCCTGTCTTCGGGGCATTAAAAAAACCCCCAAAACCTCCAGTTTTTCTGTGTTCTACACTCACTAATTTCTCCCTTATCACAGTAAGAATTTAGAGGAAAAGAATCTTATTTAAAATGAACCTTACTCTTAAAATATTAAGGCACAGGTCAGGCACTAGGCATGTTTTCACAGGATTTTGTACTTACAGCTGCTAATGGCAGAACACGAGTAATTATCTTTAATTATTTTTAAGTATTTGGTATTTCCACATACATTTTCTATACCTCAAAGCAGTCTTAACCTAAAAAGACTCGGTATTTGTAACCCAAAAGAGAAGCCCAGCTCCATTTTAATCAATTAAATAGGACACAAAGAATGGCCTTTCAAAACCAGCTTCACGGTAACAAAATCTTCAAGTCGTGACAAAGAAATCTGCCCATGACAACTCAAGCTCCTGTAATGTCCTGTTTCGTGGGCTGGATGCATCTTCTTAACAGCGAGCAGAAAATAACATGCGTCCTTGAGCCGCGTCTTTCTGGTTCACACAGTTGCGGTTGCCTCCCAGTGCAAGTAACCAAGAATAGGCCAGCAAGAATGGATACAGCCTATCCTGGATTACTTGAACCAGGCCACAGCCTTCTGTGAGGAAATGAATGAATTTTGTCCTTTATAGAAAGAAAGTTTATTATTCGAACAGCATTTCCCCCCCACCAATAAAAACCATTTTGTACATTACATTCAAAGTATAACACCAAGTATTTTTTTACCTTTCAGCAACTAAAAATAAGCAACTCCTAATTGAATATAAAAACCCCTTAAAAACTAGTTTTTCTCAGTTAATAAACAAATTACATTCAAGAATGAAAATCCAAGTAACACCAAACCAAACTCTTCCTGGCTGCCCTCTTTACTCTTTGACACCGAGAGCAAGGCACGAAGGCATTGCGAGTCAATTTGGATAAAAGACAAAGGACCACCATACCCTAAAAATCTTTACTCATTGGGGATTAAAGCTCTATTTAACAGACGGTTTCTAATCTGGGGGTTGTGATCACCCTGCGCTCATTAAATGGGAAGCACGCTCCAGAGGAGAGGATGAGTTCTTGCAGAAGTTACGTCAAGGGTACCAAACAGGTTGAACATCTTTTCTCTAGCCACTACTTTCATCCTCAGTAAACTTCCTCTAAAGAGCGTTCTCAGTTGCAATGCATTTCACCGGACTTCCCACAGTTTCTCACTTATAATTTGGTAAAGCAGGGGACCAGCTCTAATTTCCTTTTATTCAGAGAACCAGAGAGAAATGAGAGAACTGGCCAGAAGAGTGTCAGCTTGCATCAGAACTGCCCTTTTGTATCCATGCCATCATTTCCAACACAAAGCATGGGATTCATCTCCTGTAACTTTAGCTGCCCTGTAGACGGGAACAGTCTCTGCAGGCATCTAAAGACCCGTAACAGAAGGAACGAAAGGTACCTCCACATATGAGTTATTTCCTTGTAAAATAAAATGACAAATCCTTTCTAAAGACAAGGTAAGTTAGGCTAGAGAAAGGAAGGTGGGAGACGGACAAGGGGCGTTCAGAAAAGCTGTTTTTTAATCTACAGAAGCTGGTTTACCCAAGTACCCTTTAAGTCGATGATGATTTGAACTGTCCTCCCTATAGAAGAACAACAGACTCTCTGACCTTTGGATTATAAACAACATAAGGGAAAATAAACTCTCCGAACTAAAGATGGCCTTTTTTGAATACCTCTGTTGCGCAACAAAAAAGTACATTTACCATGAACAAAACTTGTTAGATAAGTCAGTCTCAAAACTCTTTCAAGTGTACAGCAATTGAATTTGCCAGAGCTTATATTTTTGTTATATGAGATCTGAAGAATCTAGTATAATTTCAAACTTCTCTCCGAACAGGCACTTCTGAAATGGTATTCTCCAGTTGTTTTCTGTGGGGTTCTGTCTAAGGCAGAGTTCAAGTGCAAGAAACAATACTCTGTCGGACAATCTCCTGCTCAATAAGATAGCTGGCTTACTGGTAAAGCAGGTAGGGATAGGCACTATGCACAGTATGATTCCACAGCATTTCATATATCCTGTAATACTTTAAACAGGTGGAAGTATTTCTCAATGCCAATGATTGATCTTTGGGTATATAAACTGCTTAAGAAAGTGGACAAGCATTATACAGATGACAAATTCAAATGGATAACAAAAATCATTGATATCTGTTCAGTTTATGATCTAAGTGAATAAAAAGTTACAGGTTTGAAGCAGGAAATGGTTGTCAAAGCTCTACAGCCTGTGTTAACGCTCAGACTAAGCCAGAACATCGGCTTTTGCCCTTCAGATTACCACAGTTCAATAAAAAAGACTGCTGGATGATAGTACATTACTTTGCCTGCAGAGGTATTACAAACATGGGAACCCAAGACTCTGCCTGTTCTGCATCTGTATAAATTACCTTTACTTCAAGGACCACAAATTCCTTACAATTAACTTCACATCAACCACCCATCTATGACTGAGAACTTTACCTATTTTAGAGATTAAGAACTTGAAATACAAAAGGATTAAGCAATTTCCTTGAAAATTATGCAGGAAGTCTCCAGCAAAGTGCAGCCAGAGACTGACTTCATTTGACCTTCTCTGTCAAGAGCAGCCTTCCCCCGTTCACTTTTAGGCTACGGACAGATCCACTCCCTTTAACCAGTTGGTTTTGGTCCCGTCTGGCACATCTGGAATGCCTAACTGCACTACGTTTGGTGAAGAATTCGAAAGCTTGCAGTGGAGAACGGAAAAGCAACGGGCTTTTGAAGTGCTTGACTGTAAAGCCCAAACAGGCTTTTACTGGGTTCTGTTTCAAAACGTAAATATATAATCTTGACAAGCTAAGTGATCACAATCCTAGGGCATTCAAAACTGTTAGGCAACCTATTTTATTCCCTTTCAAAAGCATTCTAGAGCGTTTTAGGAGAGAAAATGTCTGCATTACAGCACCAAACAAATTAAAGCCCCCATCAAGTGAGGACAGACAGTATCACAATACAAATCTCCCAAAACATCACTTATGTATTTTAAGTATTCAGCTCTGGTGAACCTTACAGGTTTAAGTACCCTAGATATTGAATTTCTGCATAAAACAGGCACAGTGTAAAAACTGTCAAAGCAACTATCACTTTAAAACACGTTTCAGTCCACTGACTGATACTTGATAATTATTTTAAGAGTGACAATTACATGGATGGTTTTCACAACAGGAAATCAAACAAAACTATGAACTAACTTTAAGATCTATCAATTATTCCAAGATCAAAATACCAACATATAAAAATAATCTACATAAAAGGCAACATTTCAAAAATTAAAGTATTTGAAATCTCCACTGAATCACATCCAGGGAAGATTTGCAACTCAATAACCGCATTATCTTTAACCTACACCAACCAACACAGGATGTTTCAAACAATTTTCAGATTCATATATCAGAAAGGCTCAACTCCACATTAACCAGTAAAACCCATCTCCAGCAACAACTTTAATGTCTGTCTGAAGAGGAAAATTTACAGCACTGTAATTTATTTCATTCAATGTTTTCAGAAATGACTACTGATTAAAGCCACCAAGCTAAGACAGACGAAGGCGACTGATTTTCACATTATGGGTGTTCTACATTTACTGAAAACCATTTCACAGAGTCTTAAGTGAAGTTCTTAAAGACATAAAAATTAGCCTCCTTGCAATTTTGTCTGGACCTTTTAGAGATGCTGGAATGTATATAAAGTCCGATCAGAGGAACTTAAGTTACTGACATGAAGAAAAGGGCAGAGAACTTCACATAGATTGCCACAAAAGGAAGAACAGACATTTCTTCAGTTTAATACTTTTACAAAGCTTTGTCCGTATGAACTAAAAGCCAACTAATGTCCTGTTTGTCTGCGGAGGGAATGAGAAATGCAGTATTCGAGTAGTTTTTTCTGGGCCTAGCAATGTTTGAAAACCCACCCTTAGATAATTTGCTGTTTGAAATTGTTTTAAAATTGAGAAAGAGACAAGTATTGAAGTCTTGAGAGAGATAGATTCTGGAGAACCGAAAAGCTAAAATCGAGATGTAATAGTTTGAAACTACTTACCTGATCGAACAGGGATACCTGTTTGGACGATACATTCCAGAGTACACAGCTTTTGTATTTTGCAAAAGGACAAGTAAAGAAGCAAATGAAGAAACATAACGTTCTGGGACATTGAGGACAGTTCCGCTACTAGATCAACGCTGGAGGAACAACAGTGCTTACCTGATGTATGGTTCCATCAATTTCAACAGGAACGATGAAATCAGCATTGCTAATTGGCTAGAAACAATAACAAGGAAATAAATCAACATTAAAAATAAAATCATTAGAAGGCAAATGTTAGAGGTGTGAAAGAGAAGAGTAATTACTTCTCAGGAACAAGTTAATAAGCGTTCTTGACTCTACAGGTCCACTCTGTGTGTGCCCCTTTACACACACAAGTCAGAAGCCTTACACGGCTGTATTCACCACTTCGCTCCTCTCTTGTATTTTTAAGTTTCATACAACGTAATACGCTTTACGCTTGAATAACTCCCACTACCGCTGAGTGTGTTCACCAGGTTAAGTATCTATTTGGATAACTCTTTCATCTAGTCTGTGTGGATGATGACAAATTCAGCTATGTGCTTCACACATTCTACTCTGGGTCATCAATTAGTAATTAATTAAAAATAAAGACAGTGTTAAAAGTAATACCTAATGGTTATATTTGGATCACGAGCAGCAACAAGCTGCAACAAGACTTAAGTCGTTTAGTTAAATGATTCTGAAGATGCAACACCTCGAGAACATACTATACCAACGAAATCAATCATGTAAAGCTGCATTTTTATTCAAAAGGGACGAGCAGGCGCACTCTGCCCAAGTCCTTGACTCCATTTTTCTAGCCTGTTCAATACAACTTATTTATTAAGACTTACTGTGGAAAAACTGCTGGTCAAGTAAATTTACTTTGGAAAGCTGAAAAATGTCCTTGTAGACAGTTTAAGAGCACACAGTCTAATCTTGGCTAGATAGTAGTGGTAGTCAGGGGATCCACAGCTAAGAATGTTTACTGGTTCAAATGGACATCAAACTTGGCGCAATCCTTTCGTATGGCTCAGGCGCTACGTTATGTCCGTGATTTAAAAAAAAAAAAATAAAAAATCACGTAAACAAGCCTGGCTGAAGTTTGTAACTCACTCCATGATCCGCAGCTTGTAAACGGCTGAGATACAGAGCTGCCAAATATAGTTTTAACAGGACTGATTAACAGACATTAGGCTTCATGGATAACAGCCTAAAACAAAGGCTGGGAGTAGTCTGGCTGGTAACTGGTATGGTATTACTAAGGCTAGAAAGCATCTTTGCTCAGCTCTATCAGATTTGCACAGACTTTCCCACCTGGTTTTCTGCATCAGCCAATAGACTGATCTTAAGTACCACCAAAAAGCACGTTCCTGAAGAATCTGAGACACGAGAAACGGCCTTCAAACCCATTTAGGGGGGTGAGGGGTGCCAAGAAAGCAGAGGAACAGCCAACGTAAAGAGACTGAGAAGCAGATCACAAACTGGTGAGCCTAAGCAGGTGCTCTGTGAAAAATGGTAGGGAAAAAAGAATCCTGCAGTATTAACCTGACAGCATCACTTTGATCCTGTTCCCTGGAAAAACAAGATTCTAATTCCACTGTTAAATGACCTCCCTGTGGGGAGAGCAGGAGGACCGTAAGAATTTATATGGAGGGCAACACCTTCCCTCAGTAGCAAAGCAACGAGGAAGATGTTTTGCTCTGACGTGCAAGTGCTGCATCAGAGGGCAAATGAGAAGCTACGCTGAATCTCCTCATCCTAACCAACCAGTACCGGCAACCAAACCTCCAGAGCAGCTGGTGCTGGAAAACTCCATTCTGTTGTGACTGCTGTGCTAGTATGACCTGAAGAATTCCTCAAATACCATCAATAACTCAAATACAGATACAACCTAGATTTTTGTTTAGCTGAGGTCAAGCAATTTTCAAGATAGAATCCACATTTTCTGCCTCTGAAAAACAAAAGAGGGGAAGCTCCCATCTGCTACCTGCATGAAGCCCCTCAGACAGAGAAGATACTCTGCAGCGTCTCCAATAGCCAGAGAACAGGCACACAAAAACATGCTGAAGCTTCACTTTAAAAGAAGCCCAAATGAACTATCAATAAGACTCAGCCACCGAAGTTTTCAAGTGGGTGCCAGCTCTGTGCGTACTTTGAAAAGGCTTGCACACACTTGAAGAATTTATGCATGACGCCCTTAAGCGAGATAAATATTCTGTACCAGCAGAAAAAGAATAGGTCACTGCAAGTTGCAAAGGTTTTGAAGCCCACTGATAAAAATACAGCTATTACTAAACTTTCTTAACAGGAGCAGCAGCAACCAGATGTCACAGAAAAACCACATCTGTTTAGACTACCTAAGTTTTGCTAACAACTAAAACTCATCCTTAGACTTTGTAGCACTAAGTAAACCACTCAACTACATATTTGCTTCCTCCACTTATACTTCAGGTACTACGTAGCTTTCTGGTCGGCACAAGCGATGAGGAAGAGAGCGTGGACTGAGGTTCTGCGCTTCATCATGATGGGAAGACAGGAGAAAAGTCTGCAGCAGTTTGCTGGGTAAAGGTTTCTGGGGTTGCACACGCGAAGCACGTACATGTCTTGAGTGGGAGCCACAGGGACAGGGCGTGAAGGAAGACGTCTTTCCATTGAAAACCTTGACTTTAGGTAGAACTGTTTCTATTTAATAAAAAGCTTCAGAGTTTTAAATGTTCTGAAAGTGTTTCACAGACAGTTTTGAGTATGACTACATTCCAGACTTGCATGTGGTTTAATTCATTTTATACAAAACCGTGTTTACATCTCCTTGATTTAATAATTTATGATTTCTGCTTCTATTATTGTTTCATGATGGGAATGATAACTATAATGTCTATCTATTCCTTTTTTACTCTTGCCAAAGCACCCCAAACTTTATTCCTTTAATATGCACTTAACATGAAAGACTAGTACCTCCTTAAAGCTTCACAAATATGCAGGGGCATAAAAATACAAGAATTACCCTCCTTCAGATGTTGCTGCTTTCATAAAAGAGCACTTTAAATATTCTGCCTCGCTGGTAGTGTTCAAAAAAAATTACCTGCATTTGAAATATGAAGCCTATTTCATAACAGAATTATGAATTCTAAAATGTGTTTTAAATGAAGCCTTTTGTACTAAAAATCACAAATTGATGTATGCTTTTACAGCTTTTAAGTGGGAACATGCCTGGGTAGAGCAGACGTTTTTTTTTGGGGGGGGACTGGATGGGATGGGACGGGGGGGGGAACGGAGGACACGCAGACCAAAACCAAAACCAAAACCCCAACTAAAAGAAACTGCAAAAGTAACTTGATTATTCAGGCAGAGCAGCAGAGCAGTGTGCATATAGGTGTTAAACCTCCTGCTCTTATGGAAATCCATCGCTATTTTTGATGACCGCAATGGCCTTGCTTCAGCTGAAGTATCTCCCTTAATGAGAGAAGATCCACGCAGCACCGCTGACGGTGCCAGACACTGACCAACTACAGCCGTTTCCTCCAACACTTGCTTTTCTCTTACACACTCCCATCACAGGGCTTCACATCGAGATAATGCCATCGTAGCCCTAAGACTCTAATACTGTGGAAACTGCAACGTTTGCCTAACACTATTTACTTCACACAAAAAAGGACCAGTTTTCTTCTCCTAACACAAAACATTATTCAGTGTTCAAGACTAAGTAGAATAATCTTTTGATTTTTCTTAAATAGCTGTTTAACATCATTTAAATGCCCATTAAATATCATTTGGATAAATGGGATGATTAAAATGAACCCACTAAGAAAACACTCTGCAATAAAGACAAACCTCAATCCTACAAGAAAGGATTTACACTATATCAACCATTAAATATGTATTTCTTTAAAATGGTTTAAAAAAAAAAACACACCTAAACTGAATCCCATTTTGTTTCAAAACCCAGGAAAATCACAGTACAAACTTACCCACCACAGCATTCAGAAAACAAACTTTACTTTTAACATTTCCGATAACACTAAGCCTAATACTTCATTATTTTCATGTAAATCTAGACTTTTAAATTCAGCTTTCCCTTCCTATTTTTGACTCTTGTTGAATTAGGAAGGCATGGTCCCCCCTTCCCAATCGAGCTGTGTTTCTAATCTCCCTGAAAAATTCTCAAGTGCAAGTTCGGTCTGGGTATGGAAGACAAGGATCTGGCACCGAGGTTAAGAGGTTCCTGTACGCCACCACAAATTGTTATATATCATTAGGCACAATAAAGACAGAGAAGAATCTTAGTTTCAGTTTGAGGCAGAGGAATATTTGTTCTAGTATCTCCATATAAGTTCTTCTTGTAAGTCAACAAAGACAGGCTGTTGCCAAATTCTAACCACAACATCAATTATGGTTTGCATATTTAAATGCTGGCAACTAAATATTGCAGGATTAAAATGCTGAGTTTATGCTAGCAGTGAAAAATGGAGTGCAACCAAGAAGGCTATAAAGCTGGTGGTAACTCTAGCCTGCTACTAATAAGGAAACCTACCACTGATTCTTAAAAATTCTCCAGTAGCGAAGTATATAACCAGTGCATGCTTCACCTTGCCTGACATTTGCAAATCAGAAATGCAACCAGTACTCTGAGCCGATTTAGGTTCTTTGTATTTCTGAATTCTCCTATTCTAACTTTAGCCCTATTTAAACAATAGAAAAATACCACTGCTTCCACCACATGCTGAAATCTGAACGGTTATAAAAGTTGCTTCTACAAGATGTCTGACTCAACAGCAACAGCTACATGCTATTTCCTTTCCTGTTGTGAAAGCTAAATACTTAAAAAAAACCAAACCAAAAAAAAAAACCCAACAAAAAACCGAACAAACAACAAACCTTACTGCAATCGGTACAGCAGCCTGACATGGAAAGCTATCTTCTCCAGCAAGAGTACAGCAATCACTGGTGCCCAACATCTACTGCTTTAAGGTACATCTAACCTAGCATAAAGCTGTGCTGAATTTCCATTCTCCTAGACTAACTATGGCATCATTTAAACATCAAAAACGAAACCGTATTTTCAGTGCAACGAGTTTTGTACCCATTAAAATACGGGTCCTTGCTGGAATAGTTACCATTTAAAGCCATAAAGTCAACAACCATTCAAGGCCTTACTGCAGTCGGTGTGACTTTCTCAGAATCAAAAAAAAATAGCAATGTCTCTGTTACTCCCCTTACAGCTAAATTAGGCTGAATAATCATAGGAGTAATGATGAGAACTACCAGGCATCCTGGGGGAGCCTGTAAGACCAGTTAACGTGTTAAGAAGCTTAACAGTTCCTGCAACATTCACTGAGAGATTCAAGTCGCAAAAAAATTCGCTTTTGAATTTACTTACCTTAAATGAACTGTGCACTAAAGTTTCATCTAAATCAATGACCACACACTTCTTCCCATAGTCTGATGCTGTCAGTTCTGGCAGGAGGTATTTAGCTGGTGGCTAAAAACAAAAAGAAGAAAGGAAGAAAACAACAACAAAAAAAAGTAAAACCTCTATTGAAGGGGTACTCTTCTGCCAACATTACTATTCTAGTAGTTACTGGGAACTGAAATACATGACTCGAAGTTGAATGTTTTTCAGGGCTCATCTCAAGTACATGTATGGAAATTAATGGCTCATGCAATACCCATACAGACTTCTGCGGGTTTTTTTTTTATTTTATTTTATTTTTTTAAATGAGAGACTTGTTTAGAATGACCTCCAAGGCACTGGCAATGAAAATGGTAAAACACACCACTAGCTAAAAAAAAAACCCAACAGTGAAAAATGGGACATTTGATATATTTTCCAGTGACCCTCTTCCTAATGCCTTCACTTTGGATGCTGTTCTTCTCCTATTCACAGTCAATGCCATTTCCAGCCTTATCACACTGATGGACATTTACAGAAATCGTCACTTCTGTTTGCCATGAAAGATGCTAAAGTGGAGAAATCAATCCTGAAGAAAGCCAGCATTACTAATTTTATCTTCCAGGACATGTCTCCACTCTTATTTCCACCACTTGTGAGGGTGCTGACCCCAAGCTTTCATGTGGATTACTTTCCCAATCAAGGTATTAAAATTACAGTAAAGAAAGCTCTCTTAAACCAGGCTCTTCTGTAGTACGTTGCCCTGACTAAAGAATGGTACCAATTACATTAATTGCCAATTTTTCTGAAAGCAATGCAGACCGTCACATAGTCTTCCGATCGCTCATTCCCCACTTTAACATCCCAATCTGCAATACAGTTACGGTATTTTAGCCTTTGGCACTGGATACTTCCTGAAATATCAGAAACGGGGGAGAACGCTTCCATATGAAGCTGAAACGCTGCTGCCACTTGCTTCAAGAGGTTTTTTTTAATGAAGGAAAAGGACTAGCTTTATAGAAAAGTATCAGTAGGGAGAGGCTCAAGACTGAGAGGAAATGAAAGTAATTAAGAATTGGATACAGAACTCTAACTTCATTCTTTTACTATCATTTTATCTGTCCAGACAACGTTGCTCTGGCAAGGATGCATCTATCGTGTTTTTTGTTCTTTTCAATAGCCTTTTGTAGAGGTGCTTGCAGAGATCCGAGGGCAGCCCTTTGCAGACAGCGGGTGACAAACAGATGAGTCAGGTGCCCTCTAACACCCTACCCCACCAAGTACAGATTATTAACCACTGACTGATCTCAGGCGTCGGCTCAAGCTGATAGATACCGACCTCCTACGTTCTTGTTTAAATGAAGTAACTAACAAATGAAGTTCTGGACTTAAATGAAAGTGTCTTTAGCTAAAGTGTAAGTTATTGGGGGATTTCACTGAAATTGATTTAGTTCCTTATGATTAATGTCAATAAATTCTTCAGCTACCAAAATGGAAGCTGCCTTGCTTACAAGCCACTTGCCTCAATGCATTTTCTCTCAGCATACATCTAACAATGACCTTCAAGAAAAAACAACTGCTGCTTAATGCCTGTAAAGAATGTGTCTATCTCAGTAACCTAACCAGACCACAATTTATAGGCTACTCCTTCCAGATTACACTAATTCCACAACTGCTTGAGTTCCACCTTTGCTGGTTTACAAGTAGGACCAGATCTAAGGAATTCAGGTTTTCCCCTCGTATTTCAAAACCTAAGAGTTATTTAGGCACCCCACCTCAATTTTTCATAGTAAGAAGGATCTAGACTTGCAACCTGAATAGACTAAAAGCTTACTGAAAGAAAAATCAGACCCACTGAAAGAGAGTAAACTTCAGAACCTATGTTCTGATACTGATTTCTCGTCTTTGAAGAAAAGAAAAAGGTAGGAACATCTCAAGAAACCTTAAGCGTACTTTTTTTTTTTTACAGAATAATTCAGTTAATTTTTGTACTCTCAAGACTGTTAGTATTTAATTCGAATTTTTGACTACGTAGTCTGCACTGGCAGTTCAAAGCCAGCAATTTCTTCTGCTGTGTGACTTCTTTTTCAAACTGAAAATGTATGTATGGAAAATATATAGAAATATATCTTCTTTCATATAAAAATGTTTATATGAAAAATATGAGCACTGTCGTATCGCAGATATCTTTGGTTTTTATACGGAAACTACTATGCCTGTCATAGCAGTATGGTGGACCTAACACACCTGATACACCTGTCCATTCTATCATCTGGAGAAGGATGGAGATACACCAAGGACTACAAAATGGAAGAACCTTCAACTCTGAGAACCCGAATTCCTGACTGCATGGTGAGAGACAGCCTGTTCCTGTCTTCCTCATCCACCTGCAGCTCTGCTTTCTCAAAAGCATCGGCTGGGAGAGGAACAAGCTTACCTGGGGTATCTACACAGAGATGCTGGTTACTGCTAGAGTTTCTCTCCCTTTTCAGTACTGCCTTAGGAGATAATGTGTAATTATTGACCTCACTCTACCTAACAAGACTACACTTCAAGGTTTGTCCAAGGGAGAGTCTCCCACTAGGGCACACCAACCTTTCCACAAGCTTTGGCTCTTGAATTCAATCTGATCCTGCCTTCAAAGACACCTGGTCAACCATTTGCACACTTGAGGATCAGAAGAAATAAATTTTCCGTTTCAAAACTTGTATCTCTGTTGCCCTCAACTGCGAAAACACATTTGCCACCTGATAACCTAACAGGGTCACGGAAACTATTCTGACGCTGAAGGCGCTCTAAGTTGAGAGACTGCTAAACATCTAGCGTAGGGCTCTGGAGTAAGGATGACATTTTTGAGGCTTTAGGAACTTAAAGGATTTGTACGTAGGATATTGGTCCATTTGTTTTGCCGTTAGAGCTTTCTGATCTAAAGCCATTTCCACATGCCAAGAGTAGCAAAGCTTTTAGGCAGAAACAAGCATTACTCAATATTGTATTTTAATTTCCTCGCTAATGGAGACATATCCAAGAAGAGTTGTAATTACCAGATTTTCATCATAGTTAATAGCAAATAGTTATGGATCTTTGATAATGAGTTTTTTTAAACATAGTAGCTTTACAGGTATCTAAGAAGATTAAGAGTATTTCATTGTGGCTAACAGCAACTCATATTTACTACGCAATACTCTCCGAAAGACTGCAGACTTCCACAGAACTCAGCAGAAAAATAACATGTGGTATCTCAGTACTCTAAGTCCTAGCTTGGTCTTCAATTCCAACAAGACATAAATTGTATACATGTTAAAGCTTTTAAACTAGTCACTGTTTGGGTTTTATGCATTCCAGCCAGGTCTCATGGCTGATCAGCTTAACAGACCTTGTAGTGAAACGACTGCTGCACTGCTTCAGTCCCGTGGAAATAGTATATTCCCTAAGGAAGAAAAAAAAAAAAGGGGGGTGGTGGTGGCAAGAAAACAGGACTTTTGGTTGAAGCATAAACAGCGGGTCAACACAAACCTTTCAGAAATTTACTGTATAAAGCAATCATAACCTTTCTTCCCTGTAGGCCCATATTTCCCACAGAGACAAGTATCAGAGTTAATAAGCCCTTCCTTTGTATATTGGAAATGTTGTCTAGCTTAAGTGCAGCACATTAATTTGCTGTTCATGTTCCCTTCAGTTCACACTTTTGGTTGCACTCTACATAACTAACAGCTTCTCCCAGCAGTTACGCATAGAAGTACTCTAATAGAAGAGAAATTATTACCATTTAAAACACAGCTTCCAAAAGCCACTAGCCCCTGTTATGAAACAGGCAGTTAGCAAAATTTCTTCTAGAAAAAGCTGTAACAAGAAATTGTCTCAATGTAGGTGAGGACAGCTGAAAAAACAGTATCCCGATGCTAAGATTTAACTTCTGCAGGGATTCTGAGGACTGCTTTTGGTACTACTCCTTAATACCGGGATTTTAAATTCAACAAAAGAAATGGGACACTCCAACCCATATTAAGCGGGCGCATGAGTATGGCTTTGCATTTCCATCTACTTTTCATTCAGAAGAATGAAAACAAGTGCTGAAGTTGCTATGGGCCGACTTTGATTTCTCTACCATACTCCTTTCCAAACAAAGCTCAGAAAAATCCATGAAAGCACAGGCATCCTGAGCTACACTTAATATATTTTTAAGTCAGGTCTATCACAAAGTGTCAGCTGCTACCGTTCTCTCTAATTTTGTGTGCGTTCATTTCAGCCCTAAAAATAAATACTTTTGCAGTATTAGGAAAAAATCAATTATGCTGCTGTTTAATCTATGTCTTATCTGAAACGGTTTCAGAATATGAAATACAAACAGGATACATTTCATCTTTAAAAAAACCCCAAAGTTGCACTCTCTCTATTTTCTGAAGGGCCTAACTTGGAGCTGCAATGTTTCTTGCTTAGCAGTTATCTCTACCAACAGCTAAGTAAAAATTCGTATTAATTCAAGTTTTTATATTAAGTGCAATTAATACAGGAAAAATCTGATTCAGCAGAAGACACACTTCACTGGTATGGCACATATGTATGTAAAGCAATGGAAGTTTGCAAACAGGTGACCTCAGCAGACTAACAGATTTATACATGCGTGTTAAAGCTCCAGAAGTCCCCATATTTTGACTGGAGGCTTCAACTTGAACATTTAACGAGCAGGGAGCCAGAAGTGCTCTTTTCAGCGTCTCTAAAGAACACCTGAAGTGATTATATTTGCAATGACCCTTATAAAAAGTAAATGTCCAACTTAAGTATGACCAAGCTTACTCTGCGTCTGTTTAGAAGATTTTTTCTCCTGGTATGTACAATACATACCATTCAAACAGCCTATTTGTCATCCATGACCCTATGTAGCAAAGCACCAAGAATTTCTGCCTTAATGGGTCTTAATCACACGGTTAAGAGTTGCCTCAGAGTGAACCTCTGGGCTGCAGTGCTCGGGACAAACAGCCCTTGTAAGACTGGCAAAAAGGAGGGCTTTAATTTTAGGCATTTTGCAAATATCATGTTGGCTTTGCATCTTCATTCCTACCACCTTCTCCATACGCAGTTCACTTCTGGCTTTATTTAGACTATTACGTACTAATGCTCGCTGGCTTCTGTTTGACAACGAGAAGCACTCTGATACTCAGGAGAGTAAATGTCACGCAACTGCCTGCGGGTGATGGTTGCTTGACAACACCTGCATGTCCTGCTGGAAGAAGGCATCAGGTGGCACCGGAGAAGAGAAACAAATGTGTTTGAGTCACCTGCTCACTGAGAACTCGACGTCATGACCGCAAAGTTAATTTTACTGCCTCATTAAAGTGCTGGGAATATAGGTGCCAGCAAAATTACAGTTGAGCTATCAGGGAAAGAGAAAAAAAACAAACAAGAAAACCCTGCTTGAATCATTTAATTTTCCTACCACTACCAAAATCTAACGGAGCACTGCCTTAACATCAGGAAGATGGTGTTCTAGCAAAGTATCTCATTTCATGTTTGCCTCTGACAAAGCTGTACACATCTGTCATTTCAAATTTTTGTTCTCTTTGAATTCTTATGTCATTAATACCTACACTCACTCTTAGGCAAAATTTTATTCCAGGTCAGCCAGAACTTGTTTTACATTCAAATAACTAGTAGGAGAGCAACTACAGCCACCAAACAGAATCTGGCAGCTATGGAAAAGGAAAAGTAAATTAGAAATCAGTATATCTGAACATCCAAAGTCTTCTATTCCCAGACTTGCATTTATACAAATAACATGCATGTGTATACATACATACACACATGCACGTGAACATATGCATGAGCCATATTAGAAGTAATTTTGTATTAGAAATAAAAGGTAAGCAACAAAGAGTAATTTCTAACAGTTCTGAAATCCAAGAAAAAGTGGGGAAGGGGGGAAGTGATCTGCACAGTTACAGTGATCTGACACTACTGCACTGCAGCACGGACAGGGTTCTTAGAGCAGGTCTTGTAACGCTGGGCTACGTGAGAAGGAAAGGAAAGAGGAAAAAATATGATGTCTTGGGAAATATTCAGGGCTACCAAATCCCTCAAGAAAGAGGGCTGTGCCAGCAACACCACACATCAGCACTACTATTTCCTGGAAAACTGCAGTAATGAAGTATTATAAACAGCAAAGGAGCTCAAAAAAAAAAAAAAGTTATTTCCAGATTTAAAAAGTCTAAGTCTTCATCCACATAAAAAAAAAAAACAAGTAGAAAAAGAGCAGCTTTTTGACCAAAAAAGGTTAAACCTAATTAAATTCAAAGCTTTACTTCGAACAACTTTTTTCCCTTCCTTTTATTTAGTTTTGAGAAATAATTCAGATGCCAAATGGCATTCCAAGTTTAATCCAGGGAAGATAAGCAGAAATATTAAGGCCCGTAAAACAGCACCATCATCTCGAACGAGTGCAGTAATGCAGCTATGGTCAGTGTACTCTCTTGTTTTCCTCAAGTGGCTTGTTTCAAACAAATTCTTTAGTTTCTAACTCTTCTTTTCAAACTGGAATATAGGGAAAAATGAGAGGAAAAGCTTTTTGTAACTGTGTCCCACATAGTGATGAGTCACCTTTTGTCTCTATTAAAATAAGTAACTTCAACTTTGAGACTACATCACGCATTTTCAAAATGATAGAAGTTCAGAAATGAATTTAACTGAGATGCAAGATGAAAACCATGTAAAACCCAAACTCTTCTTTTAGTCCCAGTACAACACGTGCAGTTCAATTCATCTCTGAGTACACAACACTGCAGACACAACATAAAATCCTTCTGTTAACATGCAACACAAACCAGACCTGTTAGGCTGCAACATAAGATGAATCAAAGCAAAAGTTATGAAAATTATTAAAAGAAAAAGGGATAAAAATACATACACTTGGTATAGGCATGACCTGCATCTGGTCACCCTGGGGAAAAAGAAAAAAAATCACTGTAAGGGTAATGGCTTTTTAAGGGTAGAACAAAGGTCTGAAGCAGTAAATGTAGCACTCAAACATTTTTAAACCAAAAGTTCAAAGTACTCAAGAAACCAGGGTAAAAAAAAATAAATGAAAACAGGATCTTGCATTTTAGTCGCTGAAATGATTGGTTAGTATATTGGCATTTATGATTTTTAGGTGACTGCACTGGTAAAACCCATGCCATGATTAATAAGAGATGATAATAAGAAAGTACCTGTATTTACTGTAACTTTCTCAGCTTTAAGATCTACTAATGGGTATATTTATTTATTTTCACTGCAGCAACAAGAGGCTCAGCCAGACCTTGGTAGCAGGGCAGAAGCCCACTCCTTGAAGTTAACTTCGCTTGAGACAACTGCCTCAGAAAAGCCAGCATTTTCACTTAGGCCACAGCCAAATGCCCAAGACAGACGTGATGATGACAAACCAATCCAAGGACTCCCACTTTCTTCACCCAGATAGAGACAACAGTATCAGTGGTCTTCCCCGGCCTCACTTTGTGTTGCACTTGGGAGAAGAGAAGACAATCTTCGGCCAACTTGACCTCTCTGCTCACCCTTGGACCCGACACACGGAGACAAAGGCACTTCCACCTACAGCCTCTAAATGGAGATAGGCTGGTCACAGGGTCACCACCTCAATATGTAAAATATTTTGGGAAGTAGAAACTGCATTTTCTAATCTTTCTAATCTGTCAAAAACAAGTATTTGTTTTCTGGTTGACACTGCACAAAAAAAAAAAAAACCAAAAAGGAAGCTGACCTTTCAAGAACAGATGTTGCTTAGGTAGATTATTTTATTCTTTAATTACTTGGACAACATAGGCTCTGGCTAACAGCAGACTAACTATCTATTGAAAGAGCTGTTTTTAACATTAGAACACCCTCTTCCAGCTGTAGAAGTCTTGTGCTCACTTGTTTTGGAGTCTAACATAGTGTTGACACATCACTGACAAACAAAAGTAATTCAACATTATTTTTTAAGTCCTCTTTTTATTGCTACAACAGCAGAAATTTTTACTGAAGTTTGACCAAAATCCAGAGAAGCTGATGAAGCAGCTAGAGAGCAGCAACTACTGTGAACTATCAAGGAGCCTGCTTTAGTAAAAAGCATCTGATACCTATAAAAACACACGCGCGCACAAAAACTGGCAAGAATCCAAGTTTTCCTCGTGATAATGGCAAAAAAAGAAAAGAAATATAATTCAGCCCGTTAATGTCCTGTTAGTGCAATATCATCTAAAGTTTGTGGGCCATTTGAGAAAGGAGTGAATTTGAGTAGGTGCCAGCCAGATTAGCTGGCCCACGATCAAACTGTTATCAAGGATATGGTTACGCAGGCAGAGCAGATTGCAAACTCGTGTCTTGTTTTGTTTTTAAAGGCATTTTTTGCATTCACTGGTAGAGAGAAGAAAATACAACTGGAGCTCCTCTTCTGTCAACGGACGAAAACAGTATACGAGAGGCATATCCACAGTTACGGTACAAGATTATCTTACTCTTGGACACAAATATAGCTGTGTATCACACCAGGTTTTCCCGCAGACTTCAAGAGGCACTCACTGTGGTGTAACTTGCTTTCTATTTTGGCAATCTCTTGAAGCAAGAGCTGCACCCCACAGTATTACTGTTAAGCCTGACTTTCATGGGAATTCAGAACCTAGGTTGCTAAAGGACTTGCATTACTGTTGGCTTTGTTTTTCTTGCAGAATTTCTTAAATCAAAACACAAGGAAAATAAGAAAATTTCCTAAGAGGAACCCTAAAAGTACCTATGCAAAAATCAAAACGGTAATGACGACTACTGGAAAAACAAGCAGGAAGATAAATGCAAGAGTCTGCTGGTAAAGCGTAAAGCGTTCATGAACAGGGAAATGCTTTTTAAAAGCAAGCCTGCTATGGGAAACTTTTTAAAAGTGTCCTGCCTCATTTCCTGATGCTTTGGAACAGGAAGGGAAGTAGGTCATAACACTATCGTTTGAAATAGATGACAGATGACTGCATTTGTTGAAGTCTTTCCACGAGCTCCTAATGCTGGTAACAGGACAAAGCTGTTCCTAGAATGCCAAAATTTCCCTGTTGTATCACTAAGATAACCCAGGAACTGATTTGTCCAGCCACTGAAATCACGTTTAGGTGGGGTCTTTTTAATGGTATGATATATACAGCTGAACTGTAAATCCTACCTTGTCCCTTAGCCAAAGAATTTTAGTGTGAGACACACAACATTTTCAGTACTGCATCTGCTCATTAACGCTGCCTGTCTGTGGTTGTGTACGGCATCAATGAGCATCAGAAGTGACAGACCACACCATTCTGCTTCTTTCAAAACAGTTTGTATTCAAAGATAAGGAGCCGTTTCATTTTAAAGAATAGCCCCTTAAAAGAAGCAGCTGATCAAGAGAACAGATTTATCATATTTGTTTCTTTAACACAAAGCTTATACTAGACCATGATAGGTTCTTTAAAAACAGTAATACAGTAGCTATTTGACTCTTTCATTGACTTGGACTGTCGAGCTTTGTCTCTTAATACAGAAGACTTTTTGGAGAGGCAAAGAAGGTCAGAAGGAGTAGACGGAGTCAGAGTAACCAAACATAACCGTGCAGAGGGTTTTTTTTCTAAACAGGCCTATGTAACGCATGCTGATGGTGACCAATAGAACCAAACATGAGGAATCTTCTTGCTCTGATCAGCAAAGGTTAAGCAGGAGGAAGAGTACTATTACTTACATTAATCTCACTTATCTTTCTCCGCAATGAGGGGTGAGACTGGTTTCCACGTCTGCTCAGAAAGCACGCTACTAATAGACTCCCCATCAAAGAGTGCATGCTCATGTGGCTCCTCTAGGTCTCTTCCACGAAGGAGATACTGCTTTTGACCTCAAGAACGTGCTCCCTACAGGCCGTTTTTCTCACTCTGGTGAACCATATTCATGCTGGATAGAGAAGATCCCTTCCCCTGCACTTTCAAGTGTGTTATACATAGAGATCCCTGAAGCAGACAGGACCATTAGGGACATGACAGTAGCTCATCAAAACGGCTTTCCAGAATCACCTTGGAGATGGCAGCACCATGCGGCAACAAGCAGTGGGGAGGAGACCCTAACTCTTTTGTGGTTAGGATGGGTGAGGTGGAAATTCAAGGACTTGACCTTTCTGGCTTCATTCCTGTTACAGGGAAAGCAGTGGGGGCAGCTGCTGCTCCTGGAATAAACCTTCTTCTAATTCTGTCTTCTTCCCTGCTAAGTGTGGATCAAGACCTTCTCTTCTAATCCAAGAAGTATAAAAAAACCCCTTTCCTCATTCATGTTTCATCTTGTTGAACACGAGCCATCTGCCCGATTTGGATCTAACTGCGAAGCAAAAGCAGAGATGACTCCGGTGGAAGTGGGTTGTAAGTGAAATGGCAAAGTGCTGATAGACTTGTCAGAACTTCCTCACCCACCACGACTCAAGGCGAAGGGAAGAGAGAGCCAGCTTGCATGTAGCTTTTCTCACCTTTCTCTATCTAGATCCCTCCTTGAAGCCGGCAGATGAAATCTGTACCTGCAAACACTTCAAAACTCAGGTAACAAACTTACCCAGGAAGAAAAAAAAGAACTTACACCGAGAAGCATGCCCAGAAAATACACGAACTGAGTCAAGTTGCTAACTTAAGAACAGAAATTGAGACTTGAATTTACTCAGAAAAGAACAAAAAAACCATTTCCCTCTCCCAACACTCTGGACCCTAAAAAAAACTGGCTGGAAGGTCTTGGTGAGCTGCCTGCTGCTGAGGAGGCAGAAAAAAATTTGCAAGGATTTCATGAGGCTGAACATTGTGCGCTCTCAATGGCACATCTGGCTCGGCATCCAAACTGTAGCCAGGCTGATATACCCACTGTAATAGACATTACGTCTTGGAATACATCTTTGTGTTGCACTAGAAAGCTGTCACGTTTTGAGAAAAACAAATATACAATAGTTTCAGTAAATACAAGTTATTATTGAAAAATATTGTATTGAATCTTTAGATACAGAATAGATTGTTCATTACCAGTATTAGAATCACACTTGGACAAGCAGCTGCTCTGTGAGTAGAAGGTTTAAAAGTGAACTCAACACTTTAAAGAAGTTGTTGGGCTTTTCCCCCTAGTGGAATAGAAGTCAGTGCTGAAAAACCCCGTTTGTTCAAAACCGTGCTCAGTCTGGTGTTTCCTCCAATCCTATCCAGAAGTGACTTGACACTTGACTTGCCAAGTATAATCAGGTCACAGAGTTTGGTAAAATACTAAATGAAGCACTGATTTAATCTGAAGCACTGATTTCATTTTTGCTATTACAGCAAAATAATATTTTAAAAAATGAAATAGCACAATGCAATTACTCAGAACAAAATTTCAGAATTGTGTTTTCAATTACTTCATGAAATACTTTTCCCTGCTTTCCCTCCTTTACAACAGGTTAACACTGAAAGGCTCGAGGCTCCTAATTAGAAGGGAGTTATCTTGTCACATCAAATTCAAGAATACACCAGAAGCCACACAGAATAAACACTGAACTCCTGTGAAACCAGAAAAAGCTTTCTCTGTTCCTTTCCCTCCTCTGAAGTCTTTATCACCAGTTTTCATGTAACAACTCTATGAACAGTAAAGACACAAGGAAAGTATGCCCAAGCCATTTTATACTAGTTTCCAAGAGTAACTATTTAACACTATTGTGCAATTTTCTTTTTTTCATTTTTGAAGGAAAGGGTCGCAACACGTGAACTGACTGGGCCATGGTCAGAGGTCACCTGTGATGTGATAAATTATTAATACAACGTACAAGAGAGACGGCAGATATAACCAAGTGACCATTTGAAGAGCAGCTCAACAGAATTTAACCTATTCTTAACCTGGCAGGCAGATTAACGCAACAAGAGCTTTAATTAAAAGCAGAGGAGTTTAAGCAGTGTGTTGTCAGGCTTTCTTTTCTTTCCTAAAACAGGTAACTTTGTAATTCCTGGACATTTAATTTCACCAGTTTAGAAACTGAGGCCCACTGCTGCATGCATGTTCCCCCAAATTACTTATCACTTCTGAATCTAGACAAGACGCTCAGTGTAACTTGGTTAAATCCAACCAGCCTGCACAGTTCTAAAACACAGCTTTCCTGGTAAAAAGCACTAACCTCACAGTGTAACGATGTTCAAATAGATCTGAGTCTTAAACGCTGTTTTTCTTTCTTTAAAAGAATTTCCTACTTACACTGTGTTAGCACTGAAAATATGTATTTATAGATATAAAATATATTTATATACAGCATAAAAACCCACATAACATAGCTTATTAGTCTTCAATCCTGCATTTAAAATAGAAATGTTACAGCCTTATTTGCACTCACTTAAGAACTACCCAAAAGCTTAGCCATACTTGATTTCTTCTACAAGGATCTGTAGTCACTGGAGTGCGTTTGTTTTACAATATGCCTTGAACTTTTTACTCAATTAAGCTGTAGTCTGGTAATGCCATGAATTCTGTGATTTGTGTCATGGGCTCGTGTACAAGTATTGCACAACTTCAAAACTGTTCTCAAAGGTAGCACAGAGCGAGGACGGAAACTTGTGTGCACATACGTGCAATCACTTGCTCAAGGCATAAGATATATTTAGAAAGTAATTAATAATAATTTTACAAAACGCAATCTGAAAGCTACTGACTGAGACCATTTTAACTCACGTTTACTATAGGAAAAAAAACCAAACTTTTTTTTTCTTTACTTATTTCTTTCTAATAAACTCTCATTTTCTCTCATTTGGAACTTTGCGGGGAGCCCCACCTCTGCCTCCTTTCCATTCCCTAGGATAATGGAAAGGGAAATTTTACTAGTTTCCCATTCCTTTTGCTTTTCAGGTGAACGTGTGCATACATGCTACACACTACTCAGCTTTCCCTTCAGCACATCCAGGCTGGATCTCCCCTCATTTCAGTCAGAACGTACCTTGGCTAGCAAAAGAAGTCTAAAAATACACATACAATTCCTCCTCTTGGCAGAGAAATTTTCAGTGTACTTTACCTCTGTGTGAGCAGTTTCAGCACGAACTGCTGCAGTTCAGCTTTACCTCCACACACACTCTTAGTCTCCATGGCTTTCATTTCCTTTCCTCTCTCCCACCAAACATTCCTCTGCTTTCTCCTGAGCTTTTCAGAATTCACACGTAACAAGCAAAACTCAAAACAAAATAAAGGGACTGGACAAGGTAGGTAAGAAATCAGCTGCATCAAATATGAAAAATTAGTGCGAAGTGCAGAAGGGTGGAAAGATGGAGAAGTCTCCATTTCTGCTATTATTCCCCATCATGGATACAATCTCTTAAAGCCCTGGAAAAGTGCGAGGGGAATGGTGTTTCAATTAAGAGTGCAGCGACAGTGGAGTCTTGAGGGTGCTGAACAACACCACGGTATGGAAAAGCTGATATCCCTATGTTTGATGTATTGAACTGCAGTTCTTCAGTTCATAATGCAAATGCTCGTAACGTTATCAGATTTAAAAAGAACACATAAAATAATTTGTGTTGTGGTTTTATGAATATGGCAAAGCAATATAATTACTAGAACTCAATGAACATAATGCTGCTCTTCAAGGCTTTGAAGTACTGAAAGTTTGTATCAATTAATTTGACTTATCAGGTAAATAAAGCTTAATAACCTGGAAAAGTGGCCAAAAGCTGATACCTCTGGACTCAGTGTGCATTAAATACAGGTGAACAGGTTAAAAAAAACAGGTCCAAACAATTATGGTTCTCCCTCTTTTTGAACTGTTTTTATGTCACTGAAAACCCTTTCAACTGCCAGTCAAAGAAGTTCCACTACGCTCCAGAGGACACATTTTACCCTTCCTGTAGTTGGCAAAGAGAACCAAAGCTAGAGGCAACTCAGCATCTGAAGTTTTACGAGAAGTCCACATTTTTTTAGTGTCTTACTCAGGTTTTAAATGTTGTTTGCTTATAAAATGTATAGTGCCAATACCTTTCACAGTAAAGTTAATTTTAAATTGCAGCTGAAGAGATCATATTAGCTATCCACCATCAAAACAGTCATTTTTTCTGTAACTCAAAACATGTTCCCCATGAGGGAAACCTATTAAGACAAACCTTCAGAAGCACAGAGTTAAACCTTGGTTACAAAAGACCCATACGACAGCAGAGTAAGAGAAAAGCCTGACCTTCTGAAGTCCTCCATTCTCCTCCACCAAAGGAGGAAGAGCACTGGTGCTATTGGTAGATGGTGGTTCGACATTGTAGTCACGAAAGCAGCAGAATAAGGTGCTAAAGATACTTCGACTCCTCTGCTTCTTCAAGCTGATATTACATTGGGACACTAGGAAAAGAAAAACAAACAGCAGAAAATTAAATTCATGTAGCACACAGACCTCATTTTCCAGACCACAATGACTGAATTTAGGATGCATGGTTACCACCTCAGAAGCCCTTTCAAGTCTTAAGATAACCTCACAGAGATTTTCCATCACACTGAGACCCCCTTCCTTCCATTTCAGCACATTTTTCCCTTGTCAAACTCACATGGTGACGTTAGCCTATCCCTAACCAACCTGGATCTCTGCACAATCAAAGGTCTTGCCATACTTGAGAGCTTTCCTAGAAACATCCAAAGGAGATACTGGAGATTACATGAAGTAACTTGCTGCTAAAATATGTCTCTGGACTAAGGAAGCAAATAGGACTGATTTAAAACAGAAGAGACGCAATAAATGCCTATGGATGCCTGGGCATATTTTCTAGCCAAACACACAATCATGTGTGGAACATTTAAACTCCTGCAAAGGTCCAAAACAAATCTGAGATGTTTCTGAGTTTCCTCTGTTACTGTTTGACAGCGTTGCTGCAAGACAAAGGACGCAACACAGAGGCAGCACTGTGAGCTGCAACCCTGGCTGCAGGAACGAGCCTGGAGAGCCTGTAACTAAGCAAACAGGAGTCCTGGCCTTTCTTTTCAACTTGCTTATTGGTCTACCAGGATTAAAAACCCCAACTAGTAAATAATTACATACAGCTCAATGAAAGCAAGTCTAGCATTTTTAAAGACTAAAACCTGTAGATAAAAGCAACAGTTTGGAGAGAAGAAATGCACATAAGACATCTAATGATCTCCCCAGGACTCAAACTCCCGAAAATTAAATCTCGAACACATATTAAAATAATAAAATAAAATGAGTTGGGAAAAAAGCTTTAGAATCTTTTAAGTAATACTCAGTTTGATCACCAAATATTTAATGTTCTATTGTTAGCGAGAAGTATTTGTTTCCTGCGTCGGAGTGCAACACCCAAGAGATTCGGCACCCTTGCAGGGCAGGGACAGGCAGGTGCACCCTTTTCATCGTGTGCCTTTTGCTTTTCCTTTGATGTTTATCTATACCACTGCAACATGTGGCACTGAATGCTATCGATACTCGACTTGTTAACATCACACGGCAACACAATGAGAGACAACCATGTCATGTGCATCTTGTAAATAACTGCTTTGCCACAACTATTACCGTGACTACTGTGCAAAACCGAACGTGAGGCACGGCATGCCAGAGACAGGCACTCCCCTCTGCTGTACTGCCTTACCTTCGCCAGGACCAACCTGCCCTCTCCATTAAGCAGAGGAATATCTTAGACTACAAAGATTAATGGCTTCCTTTTCAGAGTCAACAAATGATTTCATTGAAAATACACGCGAACAAGCCCAAACAAGCTATTTTTCATTCTTTATTCACAGCTATGCAGCAGCGCATCTTGAAGTAGCAAACTTAATTTCAAAGGTGGATTACACCACGAGAAAAGGATGCTATGAAAGTGGTAGCACCCAGCAGTTTAACAGCCGTCCACGCACCGCATCGTTTATTTACATTCTGCATTAGGAGGAACAAAACAGTCCCCCAACCCAACGTTAGAGGGTAAGTGAAATTCTTAGCAAGTCCCATCACACACATCAATATGTAACTCCCCACCTTTCCTCCTCTCTCAAATTATTAAGGAACTGCCACATACATCTCCCTGCCTCCTGAAGTCTCAAATGTGTCATGGGCAATCAAGGCAACTCGCAACACAAACAATATCTTTACTAACACAAAAATAAATTTGCAGTGGGAGAAGAGTTTTGTATGAAATTGAACGAATCTCCTGTAGACAAATTAAGGGTTACCATCGCGCTCTGAAGGCAGGAGTGCCAGTACACACGTGTGCCTTGACAAGAAAGCCTCATGGCGCAGATTTGAACTTCCAAGTACTCTCGGAAAGTAGAAACAAAATCTTCCGCTTCTGAAGAGTTAGCATAACCTAGACATCAGTATTTTCTCCTCTCAAAGCACTTGTGAAGTGTCTTAACAGCTCCAACAGTTAGATTCTGTTCTCCACAGTAGCGTTTCCATATTTGCGAAAATATTTTTCTGCCTGAAGGGAGTGAGCAATGCTCAGGTTCAGTTATTAATTGCTATTAGGAGGAAAATGTACTGGCATAGAAAACTAAATGGTTTTTATAAACTTCCACTATTTAAAAAGTGCTCAGATAACAGAATAAAGTCAGGATTGTGCACAAATTCGTGTGTGTCTGTGTGCTTAAGGAAGTGTTTCATTACTTTAAGAACACTTGTAAACTGAAACCAATCTAATCACTGCTTTTCAATACTCCAGTTAAACAGAAAACATATGCAAAACTCTAGCCATTGGAAGTGTATGTTACAGTAAAAGGCTTATTCTCAAAATGTCACATTCTGTTTGCAACAAATTTGCAGAAACAAGTTCTCAGAAATCCCCAAAGAATGCCTGTGCAGCTATGAGGGACTTTTTCAGCAGCACTCAGGCACAAGCAAGTTTGTCGCAGCATCATCCAGGCAAAGGAGAACTCCTTTCTGACCTTAAACACTGAAACGTGCAGGAATTCAAATGGCAAGCACAATGTTCTGTGTCCTGTTCCCTACAGCTAGTGCCACAGAAACCTTCCTAATAAGCTGTATCTTGTTTTCAGCCTCTACTTAAAAATATGATGGCAAATAATCAAATTTGAATGCTTAAAATAGAAATGCTCTTACACAGCGTTTATCATAAGCTTTGGTTTTTCCTGGACTTCGTAAGATACAAGAATGTAACATTAAACTTCATTCTGCAAACCATTTTTATGCATGAAATAGTCCTCCCAAAGCCAAGACTGCATTTTTTAATAAAGTCCAGCTTACATTGTAGGCTGGGACTGAAGTAGGTCTTCAACTCATGATCCATTTCTGTGAAGTTAATAAAAAGTGAGCGTGTTTAGCAAGAAAAACTAATTACCAAATATTTGCAGAAGAAGTGTTGCAGAGTACTTCTGAGCTTAGTCTTTGGGAGGTTCTTGAATACAAACAGCACGCAAGGCCAAAATTTACCTAAACCACATCATGTTGGTCCCAAACTTCATAACACTAAGATCAGACCATGGATGGTCCGGAGACGCGAAGAGCCGTATTAACAGATTCCAGGACAAAGTCCAACAACTACAGCGTTTAATGGGGAGGGGTGAAAGCAGGGATGCTGCGTGGCCTCCGATGGCTACAGCTTCTGAAGACATATGTGTCTGAGAGATGCTTGAACTCCTCACCTCTAGTGACTCCTCCGGCCTGTTTGTATCTTGCTGCTCTGAGCTGCTGTTTGTAGCAAGCCTTGCAATCAGGTAAGAATTACCGCAGCATTTTTAAATGAATAAATTCATAACTGCCTCAGCTGCACAGCAGGAACAGCATAACCACTCAGGAACTAACATTGCTATTTTTTTCTACAAAGAGGTCTGAAAGAGGCAGTAAACAGAGTAAACAGTCTAAATATTTTAAAACCTCAGACAAAAGCTGCTGATTTGTCCGAATCATTTAAGAATTCTTGTTTTCCTTGATCCAATTATACATTTCAAATGGCCACTCACATTCGCTCAGTGAAACACTTGTTCTACGAAAAATATTCCTTCGTATTGTTTTTCATCGTGGCAATTTTGCAATTCATAATATGTTGGTGTTTCAAATAGGTCTTTCCACTGATTTAGGTATTATTTTAAAGATATCTGGGGTTTTTTTTAATAAGTTACAGAGGCTCTACTGTGACTTAATAAATTATAATTTTGGATGCATTAAGGACCAGAAGCTCTCAAGTGGCTTTACGTGCCACGCAGTATTAACACGCACAGGTACTGCATAGGTAGGAAAGACTTGCACCATATCTTGTTTTGAGCAACTATGACAGTGCTGGGCATCACAGAAAATAGTTTCTCCTTCCTTAGTTCCACTGCACCAAATGCGACAGGCGTGCTGTTTGCTTCATTTGCTTTTCTTGGAAGCGCTGACAGTACATATAGGTAACAACTGTAACCCAGAAGATGTAAAGAAGCATTAATATTGAATCACTACCATAAGTTTAGGTATTCTTGATGCCAGCAAATTTTGAGGAGAAAAAAAACAAGCGCAGAGGACAAAACCTGGTGTTCCTTAAAAGCCCAGTTCCTTAAAAGACCCAGCAGTGATGACACCGGAGTGGTAAGCTGAATTATCTCAACTCCACGCCTGAGCAGCATCCAGCGTATGGAATTCAGAGCACTTTTTCTTTTTTTCCACTCCATCTTTTGGGAGTTACAACCTTGATTTCTGGAACTGATTTCCTACGGCATCCACAGAAGTACTATACTCATTACCTCTATCACCGCTGGATGCTGAAGACAACTTGAAGTGACCTTTTACAATCTTAAACACTGCATACCAAGCACTTAAGCACTGCATACCAAAAAACCCCAGGCAAAATAACTTCACAATATGAAAGCATGTTATCTGTGAAAGCCGGGAAGACTGTAACCAGCAGATATCTGCAGAAAAGTTGAAGAAAGCAACAATGCAAGACTGGAGCGATGCTTTCCCTTAACACATCCCAGGTGCACTATAACTGCAGTTTAACGACTTCCTTACCCAAAGACATCAACGGCGTATGTTACAGTCCTCAACTAAATCCTCTTTCGGGACTTTGCCCAATGAAGCTTTGAACCTACCCCAACTTTTAGTGTCAAAAGTGTCCTGGGGCAAGAAGGTCCACAGCTCAGTCAACAGTTCAGCTGTGTCCGAACTCTGACCCTCCTTGTTTCTTATCTTTGTACCTTCTCTAATTCACTTATTTGAACAGGAGCAGGGGGACCAGAACCACACTCAAGATCGACAATGAAAGGAGAGAGCACCATGAGCTTATGCACCCACACGGTGCTTTGGCCTCTTACTTTTTTAGTAATTCCTAATCTCTTATTTGTGTTTTACAACAAGTGACCATTGGGCTAATGTGCCTTTTCAGAAGATCTTATTATAACACCGAGATCTCTTCACTAGTAGTTATTTCAGGCGTCACTGCAAATACAAGTCAAGACATCTCTTCCCATGCAGAAAATGTCACGTGTATCTACACTTAATTTCAGTCTAAGATTTTAGAGGCCAGCCATTCAAAATCATGTTGCCTTCCTACAACTCTTCACAGTTAAGTTCTAAATCAACATACAGATGCACATATATGCACGCATTCATGTACGTGCACAAACAAATACACACCCTTTCCCTTATAATTTTTGTCACCTTATTTCCTTATTCCCTTTTCCATATAGCTTAATACTACACCAAAGAGCAGACTGCACAGATCCCTGCGTAACTACTTCTTCCCCAGGGATCTCACGGAGGCCTGCAGGAGCCTTCAGCAAAGCACACTGTCAAATTATCTGAATTTCTAAAAGATTATTTACAGGCAGGGTCAGGAACAGGAACAGGAACACAACGCTCTCTGCCAGAAGGGAAGTCCCTTTGGTCCAGATTTCCCCTGATCTGAAAGTGCAAAGTCACACCTATCGTTTCCAGATGCTCTCCTGCACTCTTTCTTACGGCCAGCCTCGCTGCTCATAACCTGCGTGCTACCCGCTGCTTGCGAGTAAGTTAATTCTTGAATCGCCTGCAAGTTTCTGGAAGTCAAAGATGGTCCACAAAACTGTGCTTATTAAGGTCTTCTGGCAAGTCCTGACGAACCCACAGCATTAGTAAGCCTGGGGAGCGGTTCAAGGAAAGATAAAGGCAAGTTTTAAGATAACCTACTGCAATCACGTAAACTTAAATAGAAGATACCAAACTGGGTGGTTACAAAAAGAGAACAGGAAGAAAAAAAAAAAACCAAACATTACAGACAGATGTTATAATAGAAATTAATACAAGAGCATGCTAATAGAAGGGACCTACAGCATCTTCTCAAACCTCCTTTCATTCTAACCATCCTTTAGAGGCAGAAGCGTTGCGCTGCTGCTCTCCCACCAGGACAGTTCCAACAGCAGCACAAGCTACACAGTGAAGAAAAAGCTTTTCCTTCATGCACTGCATTCTAAAAAAGTTCATTTCAGGGCTTCTCCCATCAGATTTTGCTGTAGTTGCACGAAATCACAAAAGCAGATTGCTGTGCAGCCGTCGCACAGGAAAGCCCTTGTTGCTCCGGAAAGCCACCGTGGGACGACTGGAGGGCTCCTAATCCAGCCCATCCCTCCGTGGTGCATGAGTGAGCTAATTACTGCCAAATTTTTCCTAATTAAATGAATGCAATAGCCAGTCCTCTCAAATAATATAAACTGGGTAATGAAGAGACTTTCCATGCACTTACAGATGAACTTGCTAAATGCAATAAAATGAACATCTGTGTATCGTGAGCTCTCTGCTAACAAGTTTGTTTATAATACAAAATGGAAAGATGTAAGTCAGAATAAAGTGGTATTAAACAGAGCCTTTCTTCAAAAGGAAGCCGTTTCAAAATTTATACATGATTAGAGCTGCATACTTTCTCAGTCTTCCAAAAAGGCTGCATTTGATCTTATTAGAAAAATAGGATTTTATATCCTACATGACTCAAGCTAGAAACAGGGAAGTAGCAGAAAACCGGCAACTTTGCTTTCAGAGCTCCTTTTTTTGTGATGTATTGACCAGGATAGAAATTATTTTGCAATACTTGATGCCAAATCCGCACGTGATGCCCACATAACTTTGCTTTTAAATGCCATTCGCAGTTTACCAGTGAAATGTTTAACCTTCCATGTGAGCTTTGCAGAAAATATAGCAAGAACAGCACTGTCACATACCTGAAACAACCGCCCACTACTGCTTTAGCCTTCAAATATGTATAACCCAAGAAAATTGCTCTGTTTATATTCAGCATGATATACCCCAGAATTATCTTCAACTGAAGCTGGCAACCTCTTTCCCCCCAAAAAACATAATTAAATAAAACTTAAGGTTTGTTTTTTCCATTGAAATTATTTGTCTGAAGGGAGGGATCTCAGACTAGTTTAGTGAAAGAAAAATCTTCCCAAAACATTTTACTACCATTCCCCACCCCAAACCCTTTCCCATTTCCCATACACTGCAGTGAGTCTGCTCTGGATGGAGCTGATCGCATGGCTGGGGCCAAGGAATAAAAGCCTAAACATGTAAAACAGGTGGGGACATGGAGGAAAAATAACCAAGTAGCTGATTTTTACTTTTGAGATAATCTCTTCTTTATCTCACTTTAATCCACCTAAAGTAGGTCACTGTACTTGGATCTGAAACAAATGCCAATATAATTTATGAACTTTTAGGCATTTTAACAGAAAGTGGCCATTATTCTTATTAACCCATTCCATGATGTTTCGGAAAACAAGCTCAGAAGTTGCACCTGTACGCTAAGATCAAACGGTTATGCAAGAGCAGCTTATCTCATTCAAAGAGACGTTACCTAGCGGATATCAGAACACTTAAGTTTGCTTTCCGTACCTGCAAAAGTCCTATAAAAATACACCTTCACGCAGTACCTAGGACAAAAGGAGATAAATCATCGGGACAAATGTTAATTCAAGACAGCTCAAGCTGTATGAAGAAAAAAGACGTCTACCTAACCAAACAAAACTTTGGCACCATTTTTGTTGTGGCAGCTTAAAGTAAAAAAATTATTTTGCTGTACATTAATTAGGGTTCTCAAATCTGGGTGGATTAAATACCTGCCGTTGGTTATTGGATGCCTGTTTTCTAAGGATCAGGAGTGGTAAAATTCTGAAGCACTTTTTTAGTACACGACTGAGTGCTCAGCACTGCTCCCTCTGTACAAGGCTGTGATGCATCATGAGATACAGCCAGTAAATGTTTAAAAACAGCAGCTGTACACAGAAGCCTCTTAACTGACAAGGAGGGATAAGAAACCATGAAAAGCCTCAAAACAGGACAGAAACCCGACAGATCCCAAGGCAAATTCCAAACCCATAAAACTGTTGGTACACTTCAGCCGGCACACTGAGGTTTGGTTGGACAAACACATGTGTGACGGTATAACCTTCATACCAGACATGTCAGGCTCTCATATAAGCCATGATTTAAACACCTGTGGTGTGTTGCAGTGTTCAAAAAATTAGGAGGGTTGCTACTAGGAGACACTATGTTAAAAGAAATCCATCTGTCGGAGCCCAACTCCTTGCATTTATTCAGCTCCCAGACTGAAAGCAGATCCACTGCTTCAGGCGTATCCACATTTCATAACGAAGCTGAAAAGTTAAAAATGTTTTAACAACCTAATTAACCCGCTGAACTATGTTCTGAGTGAAACACCTTCAAGTTCAAATTAAAGAGCGCAGATTTTGGCTGCCTCCTTTCCTGCTCCAGTGCTTGATAAGCTAACAGGGCTACACTGAGACCACTTCCAATTTCAAGTAGCAGCATATGTAGATCTGTATCTCCAAAGGACTGAAAAGTAGGTCTCCTTGTGATCCAGGAAGGAACTAATTAACAGTTAGCGCTTTCATTTTTGGGCCTGTCTTGCTTGCCACTGGAACAGCCAGGGACAGAAGATGGATGATAATACAAAAGAGAGGACAGATGTCCACCTCCAGCAAGGTGAGCCAGGCAGCTGCTGTACCTTCGCCTTCTACATAAACAGCTGGACAGTATTTAAACAGGAGCTGAATGTGCCCATCCAGCCTTCTTTGGATTCTCCTCCAAGCTAGAGAAGAGCCTGACCTGTGCTCGGTACCTGTCCTGCGTTAGCATCCATCCACCTGGTCAGCACGTAGCATCCTGTGAGAGAGCAACAAGGACCAAGGGCCCGTAACGGGGTGTCCCGGTCTTCAAGGTGGACCCTGTGCGTGCTCCCTTCCTTTTCACATAGGACTAAGTAGCTGCTGAACACACTAAAAAACGTGCTACAGGGATACATAACATTTTTTTTTAATGCGTGTATGCATATATATACAGTTCACAGTAGACCCTTTTCCTAGTATTTGCCTTTTTTGAGAAAAGCCACAGCACTACATATCTTCCAGAGGAGCCTATGAATATAAATTCTCAAAATACACATCTTCTTAAAAGAAACAAATAAAATTAGTAAATAAATAACTAACCACACCCCACAACATCACCCTTCCATCAGCAGGTAGTCTGAAATGGTAACGGAGCTGCCACATGCACAAAGGACCAGAACCACTTGAAAAGAAAAGATAAAAAAATCTAAAAGAAATAAACCCCCTCATCTCACTTTCACACTACACAGAAGGCAAGGTGGCAGCACTGGAGTTCAGTGTTCGCTGGCAGAAGTGATCAAACTCAAAAGGTTGTTGTTTTTTTTTTTCCTTTTTCTGAAACAAGATATTTCACTTCTGAAGTGCAATGCAAAAGCAATGCCTCAAAACAGCTTAAGGGCAAAATAAAATACAGCAAATAATGCAGAAATAGCTCCAGTTCTACCAGATTACTACCTTTCGTAACTGGACGGAAAACAAAGCTAACTAAACCACACGGGCAACATAATAGAAAGGTCTTATGCTACAAAATAAACATAACTTTTTGTAGTGACATTGTGGAGCCATTTCTCTGTACCTATAGTGCTTCACTAAGTTTAATGCTTTGTCTCAGCCACGGTAATCTGAGTAGTGCAGAAGCAATATCCATAGAACATGACACATTTAAAGCAGTAGCACACCACAAAGATTCACTTTAGAAAAATATATTTTCTGCAAAAAAAAAAAAAAAATCTAAGCATTTTAGAAGCTGCAGTGTTTCTTCGTTGTTTGAGCAAAGACCGAGCTGCTCCATCTGGAGATTTTCCCAGTGCCGAGGTTTGGAGCGGCAGTTGAACAGGAAATACTGCACAGTCTGTGCATGCATTACATTCCTGTCCCGCCCCGAGCGGGCGGCCAACAAACAAACCTTTCTTCTAGTAAAAGAGGGGAGAGAGAGAGAGGGGGAAAAAAAAAAAGCAGACTGCACAAAGTTCACCAGCAGATGCGGTCTGTGAATCCAAACCGGCCTCTTCTGCCGATAGAAAGAATTCGACGCATTTGCAATGTTGGTGTAATGTCATGGTTTTGTGAAGCTGGACCAGCAAAGACCTGGAAGTTTAAAGATGCAAAATCTGCAGCGCTGAGCTTCTGCAGGGTGCTGTAAGCGAGCAGTAATTGCACATATGTCAAGAGGGTTTTTTTTTAAGAAGGTTTTGCCAAATATTAGTAGCAGCTTACAATCAAGCTGCAACAGTGGATCAGAACTGAATTTTGTACAGCAGAAAAGACCTATGTGCAAAGAAGGGGATTTGTTTTATTTCCATTTTGTGTGCAGCACTGAAGAACAAGGACTCAGCACTGATGTTGGTCTTCAGCCGTAGAGTAACAAACAGAATTAGTAACCAGAACATGCGTTTGTGTATCTTGACTCTTTTGAATTGCTCCCAGGTCAGCCTCATTAACCTTGGAAGATATTTGTTAATAATTTGTTAAATACTTGGGAGGGAAGGCAAAGGAGAAACAAACAAATGGAAACATGAGCAGCACACGGGGTCAGAATGGCAGTATCACAGAATTTGTAGTCACAGCTGATAGGAAGAGTATTAAGAGTCAAAAAGGCAACAAAGCAAATGTAAACAAGTATGTGTTTATGGAGCAAAAATATGTGCGGTATCCAATCTGCTCTGCCTCGGATTGTGCTTACATGTAACATGGTGGGAAAGGCAGAGGAGAACAACTCGCCTAATGCTGAGAAGCTAAAACACAGGAAAAGCAGATACAAGTGAGCAACAGGCATCTGAAGGCATCACGCAACCAACGCAGTTCACAGTTTTCCCCAAACATTAATTAAAAGCTAATATAATAGAAAAAAATAGACTTTGAACCAATGCTGATCAAACAAAAAGAAGCGAAAAACAAGCTAAAGAAAAGCACTTTGCAGAGCATGTTTCCTTACTACACGTGGTATGAATGTATGGACAGACAGACGGATACTCGCCCATGGTACAGACACGCACAGCCTCTGCAACCTCGGGCCACGTTTTCCTTAAGAAGTTGTTCCATCAAGTTACTGGAGAGCTGTAGAAGTCCCCTTTTCCGTGCTCCACAGGCACTGCGCAGCGCGTGGAACACCAAGCCGTCCACCTGCCGCCCAGGTTACATCCAATCAACTAATTTTTCAAGTCAAAGCATAACCCAACTTACAGAACACTGCCGGGCACCGTACCCCTGATCAGCTCATTTCCTTATCAAGTTTGTTCAGCTTAATAAATAGATGTTTGGGAGTTCTTTTCCCCCTATTGACCAAATTCACAACCTGAGGTTTGACTCCAAAAATTAAGCTGAGTTTCTTTCTGCCTCCTGCTGCGAAAAGGGTGACTCAAACACAGGTGACAGGTTTCGGCACTCTTCTTTTTGACTTGAAAAGTGTCAGGCAAGTGATTCACCAAAACCAAACGTAGAAGAAAATCTTCTACTCCTTCCCCTCAAATACACTACTACAGCTCCAACCAAAGCCTTACCAAAACCTTGCTCATCTGAGGAGAATAAGCTTAATTTACTTTTCCTAAATATAGCTGTTAAGATGTTCCCATAGAGACAGTGACATTCCCAACTGTACTTTTTGCAGCAAACACTTCAGTAAGACATAAAATCTAAAGTATTAGTCCATTTTTGCAAGCTTCCTCATCTCTTTCCTAGGAACGGCTCTTCTCCAATGGATTCATCTCGCAAAAACGCTGTTAAAGAGCGCTCCCTTGCAAGGAAAAGTTTTGTTTCTCTATTTTACCTTATGATTTTTTTTTGTTCATTCCCTGGGGATATTTTGGGAAAGGCTACAATCCTCATTCCTGCCAGGGAAATCACTTATCCAAAATTTGCTCCCCAAAAGATACATCCCTAATAGTAAAAATCAAACTAGGGTGCCTTTTTGGTTTTTTTGTAGCTCCTTTGATGCCTATTTCCAACTACCACTCATTTCTCCCAATCCATTGCTATTCTGTGGATATCGAGTGCAGTTCTCATAAAACACCCACTCTGCAAGAAAGTACACGTTTAAAATGATGCTGTTTCTGGTAACATGTTTTATAGAACCAAGGGCATTTTAATAACGTAACTTCTGGAAAAGACTCTGTCTTAACCGAGTAAGGAACATGCTTGGCTATGAAAGATCTTTCTTTGGAAGAAAAACAGAAGTTGTATAAGTTCAAAGAGACATTGACTTTAATAGAGATGTAGTTATTTGGACCAATTAATGTTTTTCTCCATTCCCCCTCTTCCCCCCCACAAATTTCTCTAGACTGTGAAACCCAGAAGCAAAGAAAGCAAGAGGAACCCCGCTCATTTGGAAGAAGGAACTTTCTCTAAATCACGCTAGGACCTATGCTTTGGTTATTAGTATGATCCAAAACCTAAAACCGCTCTCGCAATCAAGTTACAGCCAGCATACAGCTAGTACCACTTTGGCAGGTTGTTTGAATTCAGGGGTTTTTGGAGCAAAATTAAAACATCAGATTTTTATTATAAACTTAATTCTTGCATGTTTAGTCGCAGGGATTTCTCAAGGAGCAGTCTGTAAGACACTTCAGTGTATCTGCTCAGACAGAATCCCACTTAAGAGGAGTTGTTGCCAAAGTCGTTTCTCCTCCAGCTTTAGCTTCCATGGAGTAGGTTTTACCCAACCTTACGTTACCCTTCATGAATTCATTTTTTCCAAATATTTGCAACATTTATGAACATCAACCATTGCAGTGTTTCAGTTCCATGGAATTGTCATCTGCAGAACAGCAGCAGTGCCAGGTATCTCTGAGGAAAAGTTTAAGCTGTAGTTCATCTCTCTGTAACAGAGCAGCTATTGTTATACTCCTAAGTAAAAAGCTAAGTAAAAAAAACCAAACCCACAAAAGCGTATTACAAATTGTCATCAATAATTTGCTAAAATACCTAGCACTGCCCTGGTGAAGCACGAGCCCTCTCTCCCTGGCTTTCAAACTCCCCTCCCCTGGGGTGTGTTTAAAAAGGCCAGCAGCATACATGCTCTCATTTTTGAAAGACAAATGTAATGTACTCATATTAAATTTAAAACATCTAAATGTCTATTCTGAATCCTAATCAAGTACCAAAAACAAACCAAAAAGCCCCACAGCTGACTGCCATGGAAGGAACAGGCAAAACCAACATAGATCTGACATTATTTCAAAATGTCCAGCGGTCTGATACAGAGAGACTTTATTTCCTTACTGGCTGTGTGCGTACATTGTACCAAAACACAAAGCTGAACCAAATATCAAATTCACCTTTAAAAAACCTTCGACTTACATTTATCTTTTTCTATATATAAATTATGGACTTGCTAAATGAGGAATTTCACCTTAAGAATTAAAAAGCCTGAAGTGATAACTATCAACAGCCTATAAGGTAATTCAACCAATGCCAGCATCTACTGTAGCAGCATGGACTGCGGGAACTGCTTAACATTAAGTGTATTTTCAGCTGATCTCAAGGAATAAGTTGAAAATACTCATTCCTAGCCCTTCAAACTTTGTACTTTGGATTTAAGATTATTTTACCCATTCAGCATTCCACGACCATTAAAAGCAGCACATCACCCCCTGGAAATATGATATTCAGAAAGCTAAAACTAGATTAAGACTGAAACAAAAGATACAGGAAACTGCAAGCTTTGTATGATAAAGTTACTGCAGTTTTAACAGAAAAAGCAGCAAAACTTGCCCAACTTCCAGCAATTCCTTTCAAGAACAAAGCCACATTTCATTGCCTGTTTAGAAATTCAGATAATAAAAAATGAAAATAAATTAATTTTTTCTTATTCCATTAAGCTTAACAGAAGGGGATTTTTTTAAAAAGCGTTTTGGTGCCTTAAACAAGTACTTAGATGCCTCGACCAAACTGACAGTTCAGCTGCAGGTTGAAACAGCTGCAGACATGTTTAATTGTTTCTCCAAATACCCAGAACACCAAGTACTTTTGACCTATTTGAATTATCCTCAGCTTTGTACTAGAAGGAATGCACACAATTTAATAGCCATGCTTTAACTTCTAACAATCCTGTAAAGCAGAAAGGTAGCCACTTGCTATTTTACATGTAAGTCTTAAGAAGGCTTGAATAACTGACCGCTGTGTAATAACTGAAGATGTTGAATAACCAGTGTCTTCAGGACTACAGGTTTGGAAAAGTTAAAAATAAACTGTTTCCTTAATTCTACCAGGAAAAAAAAAAAGAGAAGAGAAACCAAACCAAACCCAAAACAGTACAGTAACTTTCTGTTGTTTACTGGAGCAAGAGCAATGACATTTGTAATTATGTGGATACATCCTACAAAATCCACTCCTGTTATCCCCAAACAAAGGCCACATATTGATCTTATCTAAGGTAGAATAAAGGAAGGTAAAAATAGCACCTGCGCCCATTAACAAAATTAAAACTCCTTCCTAGCTTACTTCTTCAGGATGTGCCTTTGTGCTAATTGTAAGAGATAACCAAGGCATGATGCAACAGAAATTACTCTAATTTTACAGCTCGCCCAGGTCCCAGCCTCTCTCAACCTCTATTCTTGCTCAGGCTGTTTATGTAGAACACTTCCAGATCACAATCTGGCAAAAAAAGCCTGTTTCCTTCATCACTGATGGAGTGGTGAGGGTGAGCGGTTTATTTAGTACATAATGACACAATACTACCCCCGCCGCTTTGCATCCTTTTCTCACTTGGGATAAAAGAGCCAGACTTTTACTATTTACATTCAACAGATCTTACTGCCCTGTTGTTTTTGGCGCTAAAGAAAGCCAGGTCTTGCAGAGCACTTACTCTTCATCTCTTAGGGAGGTAGGATCCTTGTCTAATCACCAGCACTTCTAAAAGCAGAGGTCCCAAGTAGGCTCCGGGGAGAGAAGCAGCTGATGATCTCATGCAGGAGCCCAAACCAGATGGCTGATCCAGTACATTTATTGCACTTAGCTCAGATGGAAAATCCCAGGCATACAGACCCATAAATGTTAAATCATATGAAGTCTATACCTACATATATACTCCAGCACTTAGTAGGCCATCTTTAGGATCTGGCCCTTCTCCTCTCCCCAGGACAATAAGCTCTAACCTTACGGAACCCCAGCCAGCACCGACACTCAGCATCGCTCCTCTTCAGTTATTTCACGCTCTCTGCGCAGCTCTAACTGACTCGGACTTTGCCAGTTTGCAGTTGAGATGCCCGTACCGGCTCTGCAAGCAGGTGTTCACACAACAAACCCCTCCGCAATGTGGGTCGTAACTCAAACTGAGACGGAAGAGGGGGACGGCAACAACAATTTCTAACTGAAAACTGTACGGGTGCCTCTGGGAGACCCGGCTGCGTACGGCAGAACTTGCACTGAGAAAAGCGTTGCCTAAGACGGTCACACCTGCCACAGCTGCATGTGCTGTTTATCCTAATAGCTTTAAAAATCCCTTTTGGCCCAAATAATAAGTATTATGTCCTGTACTATAAAACGGCATAAGCTATTTTAAAAGCTTTCTTCTGGCTACTGGCTGAGTGCTATTAGTTTGGGCAGAGCCTCTCCCTATCCATTTAGCTCCTTCTGCCCAGCCCCAGCATATTCAGTGAATTACTAAAATCTAAACAGGCTTCTGCATTTGAATTAATCTCCCAAAGCTATATAAAGCTAAAGCAGAAAAGCATTGTATGCGATTGCATGCCTGCTGCAAAACAAGACAAATATCTGGCATCTCTCCCACTCCCACATAACCAAAATGAGAAGGACAAATAGTTGCGTATCGGCTTGCTTCATTACTGCCTTTCTTCCACAATCATGTTTTTCTTGGGGACATAGGAAAACGTGACAAGAGAAATGCACAACCAAACACGATTTTCTCAGACCAAAATTTAACAGTACAAATCTGGAGCTAACTCTTGTACGGCTACGGAGACATCCTCCTTTCTGCTGAAGAACTCCTCTCCAGTAATACGTGTGCATGAGCAAAGGCGCGAGTCCCCTCCCATGGTCCCAACACAAGCAAGGAACTCCAGCCCTACAAAATAAACAAAGTAAGGTCTGGTGTGTTTAAGGCACACATTGCCAAATATCTCCTGCCAAGACCCAGAAAGCTAGTGGGGGGGAAGTTTCTGAGTGGTAATGCGCCTCCACATTAAACAGAAATAATAATAATAACAACAACAACAATAATAATAATATTGTTATTTAATTCTATCATTATAGCTCCAAAGTAACTTCTATGGATATTCTCCTCAGCCTCCTGGCAGTTCAGTCACCAGCCCAGCTGGCCACAGGCAGTGTTCACAAAGCCAAGCTGAGAAGCACTTGTAGGGCACAATCCGATTTGTCTACACTAGAACCCACCCTAAAAATGCCAATATTTTTTTTATTTCCCTCCGCTGAGAGCTGCTGCTGAATAGCTCAGCTGTTTATGTTGCAAACACTTGCAGTTAGGGGAAAGATCACCATCCCCCGCATCACTTCTTTAGACTTTCCTGTAAGTCAGCAGAGTTGGCCAAGACCAAAAACCATCCATCAGGCTTGCTTATCCTAAAAATGCTGCAAAATAACCCCTTCATTTAATCCTACTGCTCCTCTACCCATACCAATACTATTTCCTAACTGCTCCTGACTCCCAGACTCTCAATCTGCATATCCAAAATACAAATGGAAAATGCTGTTCATACGAAAACCAAAACAAAACACAGGCTTAACATGAGGTTCCTCAACAAGGTTGAACCAGGAACACTGGACATCAAATGTGGCCTCCTACACCCCCAATGAGCTGCTGAGCGTACCCCAGCTTGCAGCGTGCCTGGGGACTCCAGAGAGTTCCCCAGGGAATGCTGCAAGAAAAATGCCACAGTACAGAAAGTCTGATGACAGATCATTTCATGGAACATAATTCGCCCAAAATACCACGTGTACCAGCTCAAAGACCACAACACAATTCGCAAGGGAAAGAGCTTACACAAACGGGGCAGAGCTGCTGGATGGCTTTTCACAGCTGCTTTTTCTCCACTCTTCCTCCCTCCTTTTGCCAAGGGTGAAAGTGGAAAATTTTTTCATCCAGAGGATGCCTTGGACACTGAGTTTCGCAGGACTTAAGCAAGCACATTATCCACAAAACTTGTTTTGTTTTGGGTTTGGTTTTTTTTTTCCTTCCTCATTTGAGAAAACTCAATTGTTTGAAGATCTTGTTCAATCAGGTTGCGCACATTTATAGGTGAGCGCCAGCGTTGTAGAGGCTGTTTCATCCCTTCCTTTAATGAAGGATGAGCACAGTTTCCAAATACTTTTGACAAGCCACACGTTAAAACACGTTTCACCGCCATCCGATAACAATGTGAGGTAATTACAGCGCTTGCGTAATGTTTGTGCCTGCTTTCTGGCCACAGGTTTTCAGTTTCCCACCGCTATCTTAAGTCTCCATTTCAATCCCAAGGATAGGTGTATCTTCACAAATAACGTTAAAAAAATGCAAGTTCTAGATATCTGCGACATTCCTCCTGCTCTTCTGCTTATGGTACAAACATCTGTATCTGCTTGTGTTTTATGTCATTGGAAAAATCACAGCAATCGTTAAGGAATGTGGCTGGAAACGAATACGTAAAAAAAAGAGCTAGAAATACGTAGTTTCCCTTGCAACCGCAAGTTTTGGGTGCTTCCCTTAAAAGGAAAGACAACACAAAAATCCAAGTAATGCCAGAAGGTACTAACTGATCCAAGGAACAACTGGGGACACTGAATTGAGGCTTCCTTAAACCTTCGGATGAAGTGACAAAAGACAATACTATATTGTACTTCTTGATAGGATGTATGCACTGCACAGACAAAAAGGTCGACCCCACCAATTAAGACAACCAGCAAAGTCTAAAGAGAACCTGGTTCACTTTTCTGCTCCACTCCGACCTTCTGTTCTTTTGGGCAAGTGGCTTCATATGTTTTGCGCAACAGTTCCTTGTCTATAGAACAACTTTTTAAACCCAGGCTGAAAAACACCATCAAAATATTCCCTGCTTCACTTTCATGCTTAGGTAAGGCACACACAGAGCCTTTCACTAGGAGCTTGGGGCTGAATATATATTAAAAATTCAGAAGTGCTCATATAATTGAATGGTAAGGTCTAAAGGAGTACTTAGCTTGTAACATCCTAACTTTATTCCCATATCACAGGTACTATAAATTCCTGCAAATTCCTGCAGTGCTATCATGCGCTGTTTTATCCAACGTATTCTAGAAGCAACATTAACTGCATGTAAGAAATACTTAAATATTAAGGACCTCACCTAGCAGTAACAATTTAAGTTAGGGCTTCCACAAAATAATTGTGGCGTTGGGTGCATAGTTATTACTAATTACAAATATTTTTCCTATTAATAAACTAATTGTTCCTTAAGATTTGAGTAAAGCAATGGAAAAAAGTATCTTGAGAGCTCTTGTCTGAACATGCAACTTGGTGTTCCTTTTTCTTAAGTCATTTCAGGCAACTAAACCAAGCATGATCTAGGAATGAGAAAGTACACTGAAAAGTACAAATCAAAGAGATCACTAAAGATGATGTCACTTGGCTTATACTTCTTGTTTATAGTGATAGGACAGCAGAAAATGTAATCACAAACATAAGTTTGCACCAGGTTGAAAATATTCCATATTGAAAGAATTTATTATATTACATAATGCTAAAGAGCTTTAAATGTTTTTCCAAATTCCATTTCCATGCCATAGATAGAAAAGCTCACGCACATTTTGCCTGCCTTAATAAACCAACAGTACATACGTATATGCGTGAATACGTTACATCCATACGCACACATCTGGAAAAGCTAGCTTGAAAGTGGTACAAGTAACAAAAACATGTAGCCCAGCCCTGTATCCAAACCAGAGAGGTAATAATTCTTAGACACGGACTTTAAAACAGCTTCAGTGAACAGCCACTCTGTCACTCTAAAAAGCACATTCTAACTAGAATTACCCTGACATTTTTTTTTTTTTAAGGAATTGCATTGCAGTAATATTGTACGAATTATTCAATGATCCTATCAGCTTATTTTCAACACAATTCTGGTTCCTCTTCCCTGAGGAAATTCCAATAGTACTTGCATGCACCACTCCAGGATTAGCAAGAGTTAGAGTCCTTTACACTATTTTTTTTTCCTGTACAGGTAATGTATTCTTCAAGCTCATTTCTACTGAGGGGAGAAAAAAAAGCTTTCAGCTTTGCTTTCCTCATGAATAATACATTAGAAATTTAATATTAGAGAACAAATCTTCTTTTCAAGCCTCCAGAAGCAGTACTATATTAGCCCTATTACTTTGAAAAGATTCGTGTACACATTTAAATAGGTATAAACCATAAGCTCCTGTTTTCCATAATTAAGCTCTAACAAAATATTTCACCGTTTATCAGACCAATTCTAAAACAACACTGTATAGCTTTGTAACTGCCATCACAAAAGATAATCACTTACCGTATCCACAATAAGGAATGTAATGCTTTTTGGTCCATAACTCAGTGTTATAATCTGAAGTAGAACAGATTTTCTCAGCCATTCATGAAAACCGGTTTGTTTACACAAAGGAGACAAGAGAATCCTGATTTCGAGTAGGCATCTGTAGGCCACATTACTAATATAATATGTAAATAAAACAAAATTCCACAAGCAAAACCATTTACAGCAGCAAAAAATTATGTAGGAGAGCAGAGGGAGCAAAATAACTGCCTGTTAAAAGGATGAAAACTTCTAGGAAGAGAAGAGTCCTTCTAAGAACGGCAGCCGCATCGATCTTGTCTAAGCCTTGACTCCACAGTCTGATGGCTCCGCTACGGCCTCAGGCTTCTTATTCCTTCCTAGATTTGTATAAAAATAAACAAACTGCAGAATATGAACCCAGATGTTTCAGAAATCAGAAAGCAAGATTCCAATTATACTCTACTACAGAAGTATTTTTAAGTGTTTGTGTCTGGCAAGACTGCGTTAGAAGGCAGTATCACTGAGTTCAGTTCCCTGGAGCCTTCAAGTATCTTTTCCAGGAAGCCACCAGCAAGTTAAGGACACTTAAGGAACTGGACAAGGTGTCCTTTGAGAAAGGAGCACATGCACTACAATCTGCAGAATAAAGGACAAATATAACAAACACAGACTTTGTCTTCATTTCTATGTGTTGTCTCTGCTGGAAGGATTAGTAGAATAAGGAAGGGAGATTGAGGACAGAAAAGTCATTTTTATTAAGGTGACTGGAAGAAATTTGTTACAGACTCGACTGCCCGGCTGCAACTACAGGTTTAAGTCAACTTTCAGCCCAGTTATTCTTTAAAGAGATCTTTTAATTTCTCTTCTGTAAGGTACTGCATTCCACAAGAGCTGGGATACTCTGCTTATTATCACAGCAAGAAAGTAAGAAAAGGAAAGTTTCCTCCTTTACCTAATTTACTACAAATGCTTTTTCAATTATTATTAATTTATTAGCACTCCAAGATATAATTCTGGGTTGGATTTTCACATGGCTCTTCACGTTCCCTACAAAAAGACATATCAAAGGTGCAAGACATGAGAAAGAGAGACTCTGTAGTGCCTGGTTTGCAGACAACTAGGCTTGTAAACGTCATTTGATCGTCGGTTCCCAAATCAGAGATTGTGGAAGCGAGGTGTAAATCCTGTCAAAATAATGTCTTTAACTGAGCTTTCAAAGGGAAGTGAGGTCCCAGCAAGGCTTTGGAATCAGCACTACTGAGTCACTTGGTTTTGCAGTGTTCAAGCCTCCTACAAACCTGGAGCTCTTTGACTAGATCACGTGGATTCCTCATGTTATTTTTTTCCTGAGAACTTCTATTTTCCTACTTCTCAACATTTGCTTTAATCTTAAATAATAAAATTCATGAGAGGAGGTCTTTTACCTAAACCCTCCCAGAAAGAAAACCCTATTGCTTTCTGAACCGTTAAAACCACGAGAAACTGCCCATCTGCTGAGCTGCCCTCATCCACGTCCTGCGCTCGGCACAGCGAGAGGGCAGCTTTGCACAGTGACTGCCCCAAATGTCACTCGTGTCCCACAGCAGGAAGTCCACCCAGCAGCAGCTGGCACGCAGCGCAGCAAACCGCACGGTCTATGTTTGTCCTTTACCCTTTTTCCTTTTGGCTGGCGTCTCGGGTTCGTGAGCTCCTCTCCCCTTATACAGGAAGCTGGGGCCTCAAGCTTAATCCTGCACATTCAGTTCTCTTCTCTTCCAGCTACCACTACAAACATATTCTCCCAGCGAAAAAAGCCGCACCGAAAGCTCTCGCAATCAAATCTTCGCTAAACTTATCCATGGTGAGATTATTTCTCCCTATTTCTTAGAGAAAACTGAAGGAAAGACATATTAACAAATTCCTGCGGCTCAACAAACCTACTAAACATTATTTGTCAAGACAGACAGCAGATAATCCACATCTATAGGTACAAACCTTACAACACCACTACAACCAGATAACCACGAATGTCCTAATATCTTTATTCACATGTTTTGGCATTACGCTTCAGTCACTTTGCACTCGAGCACTCTCACTGGCTTTTGTGCGGGTTGGGGACACGGCAGCAACAGCAGATTTGCGTGCGATGGGTGGGAAGATGGGGAAGATGTGGTTGCAAGCAGAGAAGCTTGGCTACAGCAGCCTGGGAATCCAACGCAGCAGATCAAGGGGGTAATGGGAGGACGGAGGAGTCTATAACTCTAATGTCTCCTCTTCTACTCTGAAAGCAGTTGAGTTTCTCTTCACTAAGGCATCTATCTCCTCTACTGCTCTGCCTGCTCACTCCGTGCCAGTCTCTGGACTCTACCATCAGCCCCTTTCATCCTCAGAACAGCTTGTTTCTTTCTCAGCCTAAGAGGGTGCACCTCCTTTTTCTCTCTCTTGGCCATTACACCACCACCAGGATCACCCCAGTATGTTCTGGGGTGGGGAAAAAAACAACCAACCAAGAACCAAATTTCTGTATCTTGAAATGTAGCATTCTGATATGTTATTTTTGTGTGCGTGTGTGAGAGAGAGATCCCCACAAAACCCTCTCCCCGAGCAGCTTCCTCAGTTCCTTCTTCCTGAACTTTATGGCCTAAAATAGAGTAAAAAACCCTTCCTATCATCCTTTCAAATTATTTTGGCACTTCCTCAATTATTGACTCCAGGTAAAACTACTGTACTATGCATAAAAGACATCTGGAATTTGCTTAATTGTGTACCTGGCACTTAAGAAGGGTAGGATTGCCCCGATCCCAGACTCACCATTCCTTCAGTTGCTGCCTAAGATCACCAGCTAACTCCACTACAGTTTTTACTGGATTTACTCTAAATAATTTTATAGCTTCTAAGATGTAGACAGCACAGCAGCAAATTACTGTTGACTTAAGCACCAACTGTTGTGTCGAAAGCCTCATCAAAAGGAGCTTGATGTATCTTCTAACACCTGTGGTCTGCTGAATAACTGCAGCTACTCACCAGAAGTACCGCAGGTTGTGCGAAGGGCACCACAAAACGAGGCTGTATTAGAGCACCCTCCCTACCATCAGTCCCTCGAGGTGTTCTGCAAAAAGCATTTGATATGGCTAAGAGAAAAGGTACCTTCTCAAAAGGGATGGAAGAAGGGCTACTGCTTGAAGTATGACAGCTGAATTGATTTCTTTTAGGTTGTTTGACCTGCTGATTCAAGGTGCTTCCAGTGATATGAATGAACCCGACGCTTTTAAACGCTCATCCTTTATCTCATCTTCAACTACGGAGATCCCATAGCCATTGATACGTAATGTTTAATAATGTAATAGCAAGAAGAGGTGGGAAGAAAGGAAAAGAAGTAGCTATAGATGGATTAGCTACATGCAGAATTAACCACATCAGCACACCTTTTCTATATTGTCTGCCAATACTAGCACTATTGTGATTCCTGTTGGCAAACTAACCTTGAAATGTTGTGGTCCCATCAGGCACAGAAAGCACGGGCAGATACATAAATAAATAAAAATCAGAATTCCCACCCCCACCAGGATAAAAAAAAAGTTCCCAATTTGTTCAGCCTTTCACTGCAGGTCAGCTTCTCTAGTCTCATTTCTTTCTCCCTGCTCCTTGGAAAGCTCTCAAATCCAAATCTAGTGCTCAAAGCTTTACACAGCAGTTCAGAAGCCTTTCCAAAACAGGGTACAGCAGGGCGACTTCACCGCTCTTACAAATCAGCTGTCACATTGGAATGCGTAAACAGGCATATATCTTTTTTTTTACTGCTGCGTGTCGAATCCAACTACTACAAATATCTCAGGATTTTCTATGGGCTAGCAACACAACCAGTTGTCCTTTCCTCTCCCGTTTTGCAGTGGATTATTCCACAAAATCCTGAAATAGTCTGATGAAGTAACATGAAAAACACAGGATGTACATTTAGCTCATCCAGTTCCTTTCTATTTTTAGTGGAAACACCCAGAATGTCTTTTATTTCAGTACCTGCAGATTCAGTATCTTCTCCATTGCATCATCCAGGTCATTAATGACCGTCCGGCGCCAGACCCAGGACAGACCGCTGCACAGTCCCACCTGCCTCATCCCTTCGAAGGCCCTGAGCTATTGACACATTATGCAAAGACTTCTGCACCCATTTAGAGCAGTTTATATGCAGACCACATTTTTCTAGTTTAGAGCCTTAAAAAGCTTCACTTCACCTCAGGGTAATCTACTAGTTTTTCCTTTCCGTGTTACCAAGTTACAGAAATAAGTTCAGTTTCTCTGACATGGTTTATTTTTGAAAAGAAAAATCTGCTGGATATTGCCGGTTTCCTTGGTTTCTTGCAATTTTCTTATGTTTCCATGTTCCTTTCTAAAAACTGAAATTAGAAATTATGAATAAGACAGTCTAAGTATTATGCTCATTCTTCTGGTTTTTTTTAGAAGCTTATTTACTCTTCCCAAGGTGTCAGAGGTAACAGCTCGCAGCTCTGAAGTTGTATAGTTTCACACCAGCCACTAAGCATCCAGTGATTTAATTTGCCATCTGCTCTCAATTAAAGTCTTAGCCAAAGACTGATACAAGCTTCCCTTCCCCCATTTCAATAAAATATTTTTGTGTCAGAAGTTGGTAACTTCCTCTTCCTGCTGAGCAGCAGACCAAATCCTTTGTCTTCCTTTTATTGCTAAAATACTTGCTGATTCTTCATATTCCCTGCAACCACAGCTAGGTGCATGTTCTGGCGAGCACAAGTCACAGAACATAAAAAAATTAATTCAAAAAAATTAAAAACCAACAACAAATATCAGAGAAGCAAGAATATTCTTTTCTACTTATTCCTGCTGAAATCTTCTCTACTGGAAACTAGGTCAGGCGTTCTTCCTTCCTTCCTTCCCTGTCCTGGAGAAACTTATCAAGTCAGTGAGTTACTATATTTTCTATCCCTCATTTGAACTGGGACAGTTTGTGCTTGCCTCCATAACAAAAAATTCTGCTAAGCTGCCACCTCATCTGAAGTCCTCTTTCAGGTTTGCATCTGTAAGAACTCTGAGTCACATCTCCCTCTTCTCAGAGTTTATTGAGGTTTGCAATCTTGTAGCTCACTGATTTTAGTGTTGTTGCTCTCTTTCTCTCCCTTCCCTCCTTGAATCCCCTGATGAATGCCACCATTTCACAGTCTCCCCTTCCAAACCACCTTCCACTTCTGTGCTCTTGGTGCCTCCCTACCCAGAGCTCGGCAATGCACCTCTAAGGCTCTCTCACAGCCGCCCTTCCTACATCAAAGCCTGTTTGGACACTAGGAGGATGTGCTGCACAACATGCCCTGCCTGTAACTCCTTCCCCAAGCGTCTAGTTGCAAAAAATAACTTCACCCCATCATCTGTGGTTTCAATCACTCTGCGAGTCTTATAGAGCACATAAGGCACGTGCTAACTGCAAGATACTATCAGGTACTCGAGTGAAAGCATGGTAAGGATACAAAGATGGCCAAGAAAAACTTCCTACCCCAATGTGACTGTACTGACATCCTCAGCAGTGCTCACTTTTACAGCCTAAGAAGAGACGTGTCTTCATGGAACGCGGCCACTACAGAAGCTTTCTGGTGCTACCATTTTACAGTAAGTTTTATTATTTCTAACATTTCATCTAGGTCTTTCTTTCTTACATAACTCCACAAATGAAGTTCAACTACTCAGTTACTATGTCCTAAAAGCCTGTCACAAAGCTGTTGGGTGCTTCACCGCCTAACAGCGAGCGTGCCCGAAGCAGACACTATATTGCCACGTGGCTACTGAGCAAGGACAGCACTGAAGGTACGTTGTTATGATGTACCATAGTCGAGTGCAGCGGTCTTCAAACGGCAAGTCCAAACTTTATGTGCTCTGTATCACTGTCAGTGTTCCTGTTCCTACAAAGCACATCCTAGTCCATCCTACAAAATGCGCCGTGTGAACTCAGACTGCAAGCTGGCTCTTCCTGCACAAAAGACAAGTCCAGCACCTCCGAAGTTCATGTTTGGCTTAAAGAGGTGTCATCTGTGGCAGGTGAAGGACTCTGCCCAAACTGAAATTCTCTCCTGTGACAGACCCTGCACTTTCCAGCCCTTTGCAGATCCCCTCCTTCCAAAACCGCAGCTTTTACGACATCTGCCGCAACATTCGGGTCACGCCGATCCTTTTTCACAAACGCACAACTCGCCTCAGATCTTCTTAAAACATAATTGCTGGAACAAGTCTTCATGTCTAGATGAAATATGAAAGCCATTTTGAGAGAGGTGCATATTAATCCTTAATGGATGAATCTTGCTTTCTTAGCAAGACAATTTTAAAGAAAAGCCAGAGAGGCTGTAGCGCACGAAAGTGAGCTGTAATGCTGCTCAGATCCCCATATAAGCACCTCTCAACAGGGCATGTTTCCCCTTTTGATCAAAAGAGGCCTGACCTGTCTACAACCTTTTCTGCCTGAGCTGCAAAGCTGCCCAGCTCCCTTTAAGAAAGCTGTCACCAAGACCAAAGTTTCCACTCTGTGACTAACCACACTGAAATAGAAGTATTTTTGTTTGGTGGGTTTTTTTTCCCCGTCCTTTTTTGTTTGTTTGCAGCTTTTTTCTGAATTAGTTCTGAACTCAAAGGCCTGGGAGACAGGATTTAAAAAAAAAAAAAAAACAAACAAAAAACTTTGTGTAATTTTGTACTGTTTCTTAATTCATCTTTGAAGACAGTGTGGAGTATTGGTAAGAAACACAGGTCCACAGGCTCAGCAGTCAGTAAAACACCTTTGCATTTCCTTAGGCTTTCCTTATAAGTAGAATATAAACTGATCCCCAACACTTTAATCAGTATTAAGCATCCTTACAAGAACAGATTAAAAGTATTTTGTGGTTGTCCCAGGCTGATTTTTTTTAAATGAACACACTACCTCTGAAAAGCATTGTATGTCCAAATGTTAACAGGAAGCTTAAACGTTAAAGAAAAAAAAAAACAAAACAAACTGCAGAATTCAAGGAGTCCAAACAAAAGATGAAACAGGGCGTTCAAGACCAACAATGCTTACAGCTCGGACTGACACCACCAGGTTCCCATCATGTTTCAAGCAATAACCACCGTCACCATGCAGTGGAGCTAGCAGAGGAGGTCCCCGAACTTAAAACAATCTCACGTAGAGAACAAATGTTTCTACCACCATGCTCAACCTAGGCTATCGCTTGACACACAGGCATGCTCAAATCTGTTCAGCCGTTCTGCGTATATATGCATGCCAAGCAGATGAAGAGAATCGCATTTGTAGTGATGAATGAAATGACTACAGGCACATTTGTAATGTTTCATGTCAACGGTGACATGTTCATCTATCAGGTTTTCAACATGTACAACCACCTTTCCATCATGAGATGTCTTATTATAGACTCCAGTAAAAGCAACCGCAACAATTAACAATCTGTTTGGCACATTTCTCTCTCCAGGTAGCTCATGAAGTCAAAATGACGGTGGGAAGAAAAGGATGAATCGTAAGGAAAACCAGTATCATTTATGACGGTGACGATAAGAGTTCAGACTCGATACGCTTCCAAGAAGTCACCTGATGATCCCATCCTTTTAAGGAATAGGGCTGTAACCCTGATCTAATAAAAAGTAGATGCGCATTAAGAACACAGTATTTTATGCAGAGCAATGTAAGAAATAAATACCAACCACACTCCAAACATACCATTTGTTTCAGGAAATGAGAAGCCAATCAATTATCAGTGGCAGACCAGGATGCACAACTCCGGGACCACATCCCAGGCCTCTGTGCCAAGAGGCCCCATATGTTTGTTTCAAGAACTTTTGAAGGAACTTTTCTGAAATACTTCAGAGTACAGGATTTCCAAACGCTTTTACGCTAAGCTTTGTGCAGAGCACTGCTAGTATTTAGCCTAGTGCCCTACATTTTTCGGGTACTAGTCGAGATAGCAATTGAAGAGGATACACCATTGATGAAAGGCCAGAAGAGAAACAAACACGATCTATTCCACATAGAATCACACTTCAAAGGCAAAGGCCTAGGAAGCATGAAGAAAAAAAAAAACCCATACCAAAAAACCTCCACAACCTTTCTTCCACCTAACACAACCCCTCTTTAAACTCAAACCCAGAACTGAGGCCAAACGCACACGAAGGAATGGAGGAGACGAGGCTGCAGCAGCTTGTTACCTCGCATTGGGAAGATTATTTTTTTTAATAAGTCTATTTTCCATTTAAGTTAAGCACTTAACTCCATGGATAAAACAGACATTGATTAGCTGCTATTTTTGCTTCCATGGGGCTCTCATTGACAGCAGTTTTGCTCAAAAGAACCTCACAACAAACACTGAAAATAGTATCAAAGCCAGTGTACAAAATTATTTTCAGTAACATGTCAAAAATGTGCTGTCAAAGATTAACATCTTGCCTCCAAAAACAAAGGCACTCTTTTAACTCTTAATCTACTGAACTGCAGTTATTAAAAATACCTCTAATTATCCATACTGGAGACACACCGCACAATATTTATAAAAGTATACCAAATGCTGCTGGTAACTCAAAGAAGACTTGTCCCCAGATTCCGCCAGAACTGGCTGCATGGATTATTTTGGTACTAACACTCAGCATTTTGCAACATTTGGCAAAGCAGGAAAAATAATCCACCTCCGTGAACATGAGTTTTACTGTAAATGCTTCAGTTTTGGCCTCGCTATCCTGTAACAGAGAGCACCACGTAACTGGCTAATCCACTTTCAGAGATTTTATTTTTTTGGTTCTTACTTCTCTTGAATAAACTGCAAAACTATGCCCTGCCTTCCCCTGCCACTTGACTGTTTGAGAATAAAGACTGTATCTTATTACGCAGCTTAATGACATGTTAATTTTAAAGCACTGAGGTGAAACACTGTCACCAAAACAAACTAAGAAACCATTGGAAATGTGCTATTGGGTGTAACAGAGCCGTATGCCCAAATAATGTGAGCAACCAGAGCAGTAATTTACACAAGTTGTTTTATTTGACAAAATTAACAGAATGTAAGTGACCCGCTACCACGAGGCAGTTTAAAGAAGGGAAAGAGTTTGCTTCTTATAGACTAGTTGGGGTTTTATGGCAAGAAAACAAAGGACACTGCAAAAGGTAAAGATGAAGCTAAAGAAATGATATGACAGAATTTTAGTGGGAGATACAAAAGGAATTTTATATTTTTCTTTGAAGATAAAATCCAGAGGGATTTTTTAATGAAATACACAGGATCTTCTACAAGAATATCTACCTTGTAAGTTTTTTTGACTCTTCTGTACTGAAAATTAACGTTCATGGTATTCTGACAAAATGGTAGGATGGTAATAATTAAAAAAAAAAAAAGTATATACATTCTTCCTGACGCTGTGTGAACAGCGGGATACACAAAGCACTGAACTATTTCACCTCTGCAGGTTCTGTGCTAAAATAAGGAGTTAGGGCAAAAAGTAGTACCTAAAATGCTGTTGTCCTACGTGTCCTGGGAAAGTTAAACTCAAGCAGCAGAGAAAGATTATCCTACCCCACAACAGTTTTAAAAAAATAGAAATACAAAGAACCCCAGCACTAATATCACAAAAAAAAAAAAAAAGCCCTACTTAGTCTTATCAGTTGTTTTCTGTAACCTCAGAAGAGTGTTTTGCAAGGGGTAAGTTGTTCCCTGTCGCAATCTTTAACCCCTGCCCTTCCTGCACCTTTGTGCAGGTACAAGTGTCAGCAGCTCATTTTCGCAGGTGAGGAGGATCAGGGAAGCACAGTACTGAAGAGAGAGGACTTCTGTCAGCTGCAAATACTAGCAACAGTTTACTGGAGTGAAGATGAGTATTCTGAAGGATACAAACTCCAGCCTGAGATTCACATTTCTCTGTGACCTGCAAAACTTTCTGGTGAGGTAAGATGCAATTGGTACAGAAAAGAACAGGCAGAATGAAAGAAGGCTGAAAAACCACCTCAGATGACCAAGGTCTTCTGTGTTTTGCTGTTCTCTCAAAACCCAACCTCCTCCTTCTCTACATGAGGGCCACACATACATCACCTTACGCCATAATCTCAAATTCTATTTTAAATGACGCATTTGGGAAAAAAATAACTAACAGAAAAAAAAATGTAAAAAGCTGTCAGATGGCAATTCATTTAAAAGTAACCCATTATTTAAGCTTCTTGTTCAGGGACTCTGAGCTGTTTATGGACCATCACGCCATTTCTGGAGGAAGACCATAACTACCTGGTACCTTTAAAGTCCTCAGTCTAATTTTCCATAGAGCAGTGACACTAGTACCAAAGTTTCCTCATAATCATATTATACAAGAGCCATGTTCATAACTACTACTCACCGAGATTATATAGGCTCATACTGTGTGTGTTTTACAGAAGATGTATCAAACTGCCATGCAAAATTGCTGCAGGACATTATGAATTGCCAAGTTTTAAGGCAGAGAAAGTTGAATTTCAAAGGCAAAGGAGCTCATCTAAATTTTAAATCCACACAAGCTTAAGTTGTTTTCAAAATTGAGTATGAATATACACAGCGTAACAACAGCAAACTACTCAGGAGTGAGACCACTATGTAGTTAGGACCACCTCTGTCAGGAGTGAAAAACACATACAATTTAAAAATATCATCACCATCATCTCATTATTCCCCTTTCCATCTCTGAAAGGATGAGCTGACAGCACTATTACCTTTGCATAAATATATACTCAGAAAAAAAGAGTTTGCCTGCAACCATAGCTAAGCATCTCTGCAGGATGACCTCAAGCAAAAGGGGATTAAAAAAAGCCATAAATGTTTTGTTTAAGTGTTGTGGTTTTTTTTTCACCTCACTCCTTTTCCCTTCTTCATTTTTGAGGAGTTTTATTTGTTTTTGAAGAAAGCACATGCTGTTGCTCTATTTGAAATAGGAACCAATGCAACATATTTATTAACAGTACCTCTTGAGCTTACCTGTTCCCAGTTTTCCAGAGGGACTATGCTTTCTAACAGTTTTGGCTTTTCCTGTAACAGATATAAGCACTGTAACACTGTAAAAGCATGCTTCCTATTTACTTACTTTTATACTGTAGCTATCACTCTAACTCACAACAGTCCCTACCCTAACATGGTCAAGACATAAAACCACAATTACGCAACCTTCTAAAACTGGTAGAACTCTTCTCCACTGACCATACATTCCCTTCTCCTCTCTTGTGAGAAAATTAACCCAATTAAAAGGGGGGGCGAGAAGGTTAATTATAGCTCAGACACAAAACACTGTACGACACATGGGCATAAAAGCACTAGTGTTTGTCAGCCTGATTCTGCCTTTCTCTTCACCCTTATCCAAATAATTTTTCCGGGCAATTAAAAAAAGTTCATGGATTAATACTGTGTATTTACTAAAATACTTAATAACTTGGGTCCAGCGTCTCACGAACCAGCATGTCAAATCCTTAACAAAAGAGTGCTGGGAAAGAGGAGCATCTATTTCAAAGTGTGCTCAGCTTCCACTTTCATGAGTGACTTAATGATTTTGAGGGGTTTTTGACACACAGCATGACTTTGTGGGATTTTGTTTATTCTAGAAGATTTTAAAAGCTGCACATGCACAGTAGGATAAGTACCATCAACAGGTGATCAATGCCAAACAAAAAAAATGGCTTAGATGAGTATATGAGAACATGACAAAATTGTATTATTCCACGAAGTGAGGAACCTGTAGCTACAGTATCTTCCCACCCTCAGGAGAAAATATGACCAAGGCAAGCGGGAGAATAGAATTGAAGCACTGGGGTTTTAAACTGAAAATCACTACAAACATAATGGATGAAGAAACTCTTTGCAGATTGCTTACATTCAAGTGAACAGAGAACTGCTTGAGGAAGAGGGAAACATCAGACAAACAAGCATATTTTTATTCCTTTGGCTATTCAGATGAACATTTTAAGCAGATGCAGCTACCTAAGGGGAGGTTACAGAGAAGATGGAGTGAGACTCTTGGAGGTACGCAGGAATAGCACAAAAGGCAATGGATCCAAGTGGCAACAGGGTAAGTTCCTCCTAAATATTAGGGATTATAGTGATCAAACACTAGAAGAGGGCCCCAGACAGGTTGTGAAATCCCCATCCTTGGAGGTACTCAAGACTTGACTGGACAACGCTCAGAGCATCCTCAGCCCTGCTTTGAGCACCTTTGTTAGCTACCTTATTCTCCTTTTTCTCAGTTTTCCATCTACCCCAGAAATATCAGCCTATCTTCTTTTTCCAAATCCTTACTATTTAGGCATCCTCATTCCTTCCTTGATTTTTCATTCCTTCCTTTACAAAAAAACCCAAAACAAACCCAAATAGTAACTCCTTAAATTATTTCCTGGGACATTAATTGTAGAGGTAGAGCAAGCAATATCACAGCCTGCCAGTAGAAATAAAATACCACCTTACTGATCATTGATCACAGAAAAGGTGTTAGCATCTTACGACATGGAAACACTTACTAAATTGCAAACTTTCACCATGAATCTTACTGTGTCAAGCTCCAGCAGTGAGCTAAATTCTATCCTTATTATCACAGACCAGCACTATGAAAATCGTACCTGAGGATACAGCTGAGCTTACGGAATGGTTTAATCTGTCCTAAAGCAGAATTTCAGAACAGAAGTTTAAAGTTGGCTGTAAATTCACCCCCTACAACCCAAAATGCACAACAAGCACCTGCATTAAAATGACTCCCCTTGAACTAGAGCTTAAACTCACATAAAGTCCCCTACAGGTGCCAAGCCATGCATACCTGCGGGATGAGACAAGATTCCAACTATTACAGCCTTAAGTTCACAAAAAGAGGAAGATGGGTACTAGGAGGACAGAAGTGCTACAAGCAGAGTACTGGTCAGACCTCCCTCAATCCCAGGCATGGCCACACAGCTCTACGAAGGCTTCACTATCGCTATCATCTCTCCCTCCACTGGTAAGAGCAACCTGAAGCCAAGACCCAATCACTGAAAGTCAAATGAAATTTATAATAAAAAAAAAAAACCAAAACCCACCCAAACCACAAACAACACCACAAAAACCCTAGTCTTAGCTCTAAAGAGCTATGAAAATTTAATTTTGCTGTGAGTGCAATAAATTTATGCTTCCTGATTATAAATGTGAAAAGAGAAGTGTATCAATTCTTTTAATGAGATGAACACTTTGGACTTCTTTTTTTTTTCCCCCCCTTAGGAGTACCCTGGACTATCAACAAGTATGAGATGAATCCAGTCAGAATACTACTTAAAATACTCATGTAGGTGTGATCTCTCCCCTTCCTTCCACAACAGCATCCCATTTCCTTCTATAGCCAGCATGAGCAATCGTGCCAGATGAACCCCCTTCACTTGAGTACTGACTTCCCTTTGATGCTGCAGACTTCAGAAGAGCCGGAAACTAAAAGATTTCTCATAAATAACTATGCAAAGGATCCTAACCTTGCAAGTATACTTATTTAATTCAGAAGCAGGCAAATAAAACATATTTTGTGCAAATGCTGAAAGGTAAGCATGTAGACATGTTGGTGGTACTCACTCAGGAAGCCAGCTGACAAAATCCATCAGAGAAGAAATTAGAGGAGGTAATACTTTTTCAAAATCAGTTGCAGCTTTTTGCAGGGAATTTGTTCACATCCTATAGAAACTGCAAAAACTGTCAGAAAGGCCCCTGGAATAATGCAGCCTTTCCATAACCCTCTATATTGTTCTCCTGGCTGCGTAACAGACAGAAGGAGAAGTTTCTCTACAGTGGCAAAACAACAAGCCCCTGCTGATGCCGAGATCAGGTTTGCCTCTATGGAGTAAGGCAATATGACTTCAGTGTGACATGAAACTTCCACAAATCACTATTTAAATATGCTGCCTGAAGTTTACTGGTGAGCTAACTATGCAATTCTTGTCTGCAAGGGGGAAAGTTTTATATCTCTTCCATTTTTACTAAATTACTGATTAATTTCAGCTAGGTACTTTGGCTTTGGAAGCTGCAGCATAGACAGACTTCCAGCACACTGAAGCACCACGTTACCTAACGCTGCTCAGAACAGAGGGTTTCAAAATCTGAAAGCCCATTTTAACAACCACCCCCAACGCTGCTAAACTTAGAGAAGCAGAACACCAACAACCGCCTGAGATTTTTTTTGCCAAGTTTTCCCTCTTCTTCTCCTCCTCCTCTAAAGAAAAGCTAAAGATAAGCAGTGGGACTTTGCAACTCTGCATCCCTGGTTACATTTCGGTGCAGCCCAACGCCAGTGTGCCCTGCACCGCGTGCTGAGCTGATGGCAAAATTGTCAGATTAGGATTTTGTACTCCGTTCCACCTATCTTTGCACACAGCCAAGCATGGAGGTCAGTGAAAAAACTGTGCACGCTTCCATTGCTGTTACTGGAGTCTCCAGGACACGATTCATATCATCCTAAAGCAGACAAATACAATGGTGCAATCAAACGCATCCTACAAATGCCTGCAATTCCTCCACCAGTTATTAAAACAAACCCACCTTATTTACAGGCACACATGACAAAGCCGCATGTTCACTTTTACTGAATATCAAAGGTTATTTCACAAACAAGAAAAAAAAAAAGAAAATGGAAAAATACTGAAACACATTGAATAAAATGGAAGATGCCCTGACCTCTAACTTCATCAGCCAAAGCAAGGAAAATTGTCCCGTTCCTGACCACACTGTAGGGCACAGCAACATTTCCAATTTTAAGACACAAAACCATTTCCAGCATTGCTAGCAACAGCTCGAGTATTGGGCTGAAAATGTTCTTCCAGATATTTAAGTATCACATTACCTAGGACTCCTCCAAGCGAGCGTCTCTTTCAGTGACGCATCCCCAGCTGAGGGACAACAGAGTGCCTGGCTCAGCTTTTCCTCTAAAAGGACTGAAATGCTGAAATCAATCTACAGGTGGTGTTCATGGCAAAAAAAGAAGAAAGAAAAAAGAAACCAAAAAAAAACAGCCAGCAGGGAGGGGAATCATCAGCAGGCAGCAAGTGCAGGGGCCCTGGGACATCTCCTGGCACCTCCCTGCTCCACACAGGGCAAGAATAATTATATGTGGTCCTCCCAGTAATCAAGAAAAGTGGCACATTTGGCCAAAAGGCGGGCCATGGTTTAGAAGCACATGGGTATTATTTCCTGTGACTGTTCCGAGGGCTGCATTTAACCTCTGGGAAGTGATATGAATAGATGTGATGTTTTCCAGAGGGAAGGGTGCTAGTGGTCAGTGTTACCCAAACATTGCCAAAGAAGTACCTTCAGGTTAAGCACCCGAGTCCTCCATTCAGCTGACATGTTTTGGTTTTTTCTAGAAGAATTTAAAAAGTGACTTCTCTAGTAAATACTGGCTACTCCCTTTCACTGGAATACAAATCAAGAATTTAACATGTTCCTATCCAACTCTCTTGCTCAATACATTTTTACTATTACTTAACATGCAAGGCAACTGTTTACAGAGAAGTTAACCCACACCTTCACATAGAAAACACAAGAATTTATAGGTGTTTTGCCACTTAGTAAACCTGAGATTAAAAAAAAAGTATTTCGGAATACCGGGTCCAAAGAGTAACCTTATCAGGTATAGAAAAATACTCAGTGTTTATTTTATTACAGCACAAGACCATGAAAGCTCAATAACTGGTTGATTGCTTTGTATGATGATATAGAAAGCAAAAGCAAAACTGCTTTTAGAGACATCTGCCTACTGGACTTGGTAGTTATTTCCACAACTGCAACATTTTATCAGCTGTTTAACTCAAAATACAGGAGACGATTCCCAGACAATCACAGTTGCTGTACACATATGGTCTTAATTAAAGTAAGAAAGCCTGTTTACTCCTGTAAATACTTCCTAACAGCCAGCTAGCTGACTGTCACCTAATCAGCTATTAAGAAGGTGAAACCTGTGAACCGGTTCTCCAGCCAAAATTATTATCCATTCAAAACTGTGTCATTATTATCCAAACCAGTAAATCTTTACTGACCTTATTAGTAGAAGAGAAGATAGAGCCATTTGTCACTTGAAGGCTATCGTACAAAGACCACCTACAGTGGGACTTAAGAAATCATTTTCACAATAAGAAAATTGCAGCTTGGTTTTTGTTGTTGTTGGGTTTGTTTTTTCATTGTTATAGTTTAAAAACAGTTTATAGTTTAAAAACAAACCCATAAATTTTTGCTTTTGTTTTCCCACCTTGACTCCAACTGGCAATTTAAAGGGGCCATTAGAAACATTTTACTTCAACCCTGCACGACTAGTAAAGGGAAAAAAAACTCCAAGCATTACTGTTTGCTGCAAAAATGATGATTTTTTACCTACAGACTTAAAAAATTATTCAAAGTGAATTCCAACACCCCACCATGCACAGCATTAAAGATAAATAAAGCCTAAACTGAACAGATATTTGCCTTACTTTGTTGAATTTAGGACTATCTCAGCATATTCTGCAATGAGTCAGCCCAGCCCTATTTTACTCTAATCTTTCTTTAGTACCCACTGAAGACATTTCCAAAACAAAACTCATGTTACTTCTGTGTTTTAGTACAAACACTACCCAAACAAACGCGTATGCTTGTACGCTAATATCTCACTTTCTCAAGGGGCTGGAGTGTGGTTTGTACAGACTGAGTGCCAGGTTACCTCGCTAAGTTATACTGCTATGCCCAAGGTTGCCTTCTGAGATCTTCATTATTAGTTTCCTTTACACAGCTTACATCCCTGCTAATACTACTGGGATTTATTTGTTTGTTTGCCTGGTTTTGGTTTGTTTGGCTTTTTTTTTTGGGGGGGGGGGGGGGGGGGGGGTAGGGGTGTTGGCTTTTTGTTTTCTTTTTTTATGCAACATTTTTAATGTTGCAGGGCTCCAATACATATTTTTAGATATACCATTTAGGAAGATTGCAAGTGTTACTTGAACAGAGTTTGGTGAAAGAAATAGTTTCAGGTCATGGGGGGAAGAATTAGAACCGCCTGGTGCAACAGGAATTCCCAGCCACTGTGCAAACTGTATTTGAACAGAACCACAATAGCACAAGGTCAGCATTAAGTTTTGCACTTCAGGGCTTAATCCAGCATATTACGCATTGCAAAATGAAATGGCATAGTTTCATTTTCTCTATGTAGGACATTTCCTGAAAGGGCACTTTGAACAGAAATTATGAAGTGAAACCTCCTTCTGATCTCATCTTTGCTCGAGATGCAGTACCGTAGTTACTGAGGGCTACTCTGCATCTAATGGAAATGGCACTGCTGGAGCTGGGGGCACCTGGTCCTCAGGAATCTATTGAAGTTGTTCCTTGCATCTGGGGCAGGTTTCATCTGAAAGCTCATTTTTCTCCTTTTAATAATATTACAGCTTTATAACATGAGATAGTAACAGTATTTAGTTATTATGTTTAAAATAAACAACTGTGTGATTTAAAGGCATTGAAAAGAATCAATCACTACCAAAACAACTGAGGTAGTGACATTTTTAAAAACACACTGCTCTCAGAGCTCGCTTGCCTGCCAGAACGATGCTAAACAAGTAATTTATAAAGCGCAGCAGTAGTAGTACGAGTAAACACAGGAATGAGGCTTGAACAGATTCCCATTTCAAAATTGCCAAGCTCGATTTCCAGTTTTGTTCAAATTTTTATCCTTGTTCCTGTCATGACATATTTACAAAAGAAGAAGTTGGGTAACTTGTCAGGCACCTACAAGTCTGAAAGGCTTATAGAAAAAAACCAAAACCAAAGCAAACTATCATAATACTAACAGCGAAAGCTCTTTGTAGTAATACTAGTTAGTGTGTCTAAGTTGTTATCATCCTTTCCGATACAGACAGCAAGAATTTGCTGGAGTGTTTCAAATTTCTTATGGGGCAGGAAAAAAAAAGAATTTGAATTTCAGGGCACAGTTTGCATTAAACTAACAGTTTTATCATGATAATCTGGAGTCAGAAACATACAAGTACTCAATCCACTCCAAAATTAAGGATGTTTCTTGGGTTTTTTAGGTTTCACTCTCATTCTCCATTAAACTTCACCGTACTTGCTTCCTTGACATCTTTAATCTCAACACAAGAGGGAATCTTCCAGAAAGACATGAGATTTTGAAACACGAGGAAAAAAGGAGTCCCACAACTATGTACTCACGATAAACCCGATTAAACAAATCCACTTAAAATCTCATTCCTTTGTGGATAAGCACAGACCTCTACACAGATGCAAATTGTTTTAGTTATGTTGTAAACCCCCCTCCTTCTGGGACTTTTCAATTTATGTCAATGTGTAATTAGCAAATGAATTGCACTGTAGATTGCATTCAGTACTCTTTTCCTTCTCTTTTTTTTTTTAATTCCTCAACTAACATAACCCACACACACACTTCCAAAACTCTCAAGTCATTTTCAACTTACTGATTCTCAACAAAACCAGCTTCATATCATAAAGCCATGAGAACTGGCAGCAGGCCAGCAAGTGATTTGGCAAAGGGAATCATCCTCCAGCACACATAGCCCATCACAGGAAAACTGTTGGTGAGAGTTCACAATAAATACCATTTCAAATACTTGACATGTTCAGCTGGTCACTATGGAAAGGTATTTTTCCCTTCTTTCCCCTACTGAGTGATTCATATGCTGAAATACGATCAGTACCTTTATAAAATTATTTTTCAGTACCTTCATAAGATTACTTTTATCATAAGAAATGCAAATTGCTGTCGGTTAATCCTATTTAGGAATTCCCAGACAAACTCTTTTGGCAACCATATCTTCTCAAGGATTACACAGGTCACCCGTACAATGCATGAGCAAATGCTTCCTATTACCCAAATGGTATACTCTGCCTTTAATACTGAAGCCGTGCCATACTGTGGCATACTTACCTCCATTTTATTAGTTATTTTTCATGCACCTCCTCCCTTTAAATACATCACAACATTCACTCAAGGTTTTTAACCAATTGTTACAAAGAAGAAATTCATGGTTTTGTTTTAAGAACCAAAGCTGCCATACAGCGGCGGTGATCCTGCATCAGACACGAGATCAAGACCTTCATCGTACTAAGTTTTAACAAGGAGTTAAGAAAAATGGAGAACTCCTACACCACTTTGGCCAACTTGCCAGGGTCCAATGATCTGTCCATGCGGTATGGTCCACGGTTCCTCATCACTGCACCATCTCGCTCCCCAAACATCTACTATAGCTTCTCATTCCAGATTTATCCCTGGACACAGCCATCAGTGCCAAACACCTCTGAGCCCCTTAAACATCAGCATCATCAGAGCACAGAGGCAGCTGTTTCAATCCAGAAATTATGATGGGAAGAGAAAAACGCAAGAAAGCAAAATACAGCAAGGGAGAGAATGAAAAAAACCACAAACGTCAAAGCTTCAGTCCAAAAATGCCTACAAAATACATCTTTAAACAGATTTTCCCGAAATGCTTTGCTTTACAGTGCATTCATTCATCAAATTGTTAATGTATACTTTAACCAATTTTAAGTTTAGTTTACAAGAAGTCCCATAAGCTGATTTTTTAAAATTTGTAAGGCTTTTGTGAAGGTTTATTGAGATCCTGTATAATCTTAAAAGTTCCTTTCTCTCCAGGTGGTAACTATTAGATCTTTCAACAGGCTTGGCTGAAGCAAGTAAAAATGATTAAGTATCTTCTAGGAATGTGTCACTATTGACCACTCCTTTGCAGAATTCTTCTATCTGAACTTCACTGGGAAGAACTGCCAACTTCACAGTTCAAGCAAACCTTAGACTGCAAAACAACTTCAAAACCTAGTCCCACCATTTTGAACTTTACCAAAGCTTTCTCATCATTAGGTCCCCAGTAACCACACGTACGTGCATTCAGGGGTAACCACTGCAAGTATGTAATTATTCAGGCATGTATATATAAAACAGCTTTTGTGGACAAGAAAAAAAAGAAGCACTGCACGCAAATTGTTAAATACATGCATGCAAATTGTTAAATGCATGCTCGGAACAACTTTGTACAAAACTCATACCTTTAAAAAAATTCTTTTACTAACAGTACTTCAAAGAAACATGCCTGAATTCTTCTACGTGTGTCCACTGCAGTGGCATTCGTTGTGGCAGAATTTCTTTCTGACAGCTATGACGATGGAAGCTTATCCACCTCCCCCTGAAAGTTCGCTGAGGCTAGGAGTTCATCCCCAAGTGCTGGAGACACATCTCTCCCTCTGACTCCCAGAGGCCAGGAGAGGAGTGCTGGACACCAAGGAGATGACCAAGCTTTGCAAATCATCAAATAAACATAAAGTTTAAAATTTTACTGCTGATTAGGGCAGACAAGGAAACAGCAAGATTAGTTTTACTGCTAATTCTGCTGGGAATCCTGCAGGACAGCTCAGGAAGCAAGAGAACTGCGGGGGTGAGCGCCTGGTAGTGGATAAAAATCAATATATCACTTTCTACCAAGAAAATACGGAGGCCCTGCAACAGCAGCAGAAAACAACTGACAGAACTGGCTGACCAGTTACCCACAAGAGATGACTTGACTTTAAATAAAACCATCAATATACAAAATCTAACTTCAGGTTGACATTCAAGAAATATTTCCTTCCCACAAAATTTTCCTGAATTTTATTTTTAAAAGTTACATACGCAGTGGGTTTCGACAGAGCGGGCATCCTTCATTTGGGGTTGCTCTTCTGTACAAAATACATCCTGCGGTATCTTATTTGGCCTTGTCTGTCAAGCTTGAAGTATACTAATAAAGGTTCAGATCTTCCTTGCAAAATGAAATATAGGAGGAAAAAAAAAATCTCATTTAAAAACCCTGGCATCCTTAGAATCCAAGTCTACCATGCATTTATTCAGATTTAACTCACAATAAATTTTCCAGATAATAGGATTCCAGTTTCTAGTACAGCCAATCACTTTAATAATGGGGTTTTCTTTTTTTATAACCATACTTTATTATCTTGTATAAAGAAAACAAGCAGTGGCACTTTTATGTAAGTGATCATTTTGATAACACACTGAATAAAGCCTATAAACTTTATGTAAGCCCAAGACCATGCACAGAACTTTCTCTGCTTGTTTGTGTAAAGCTGGTATTTTTACCACTGGTATCCATATTACACAGTAGTGACTGGTACTGAGAGGACTCTACTGTACAGGACTCACTTTGATTTTTTTTGTCTTGTAGCAAACATGCTAGAAATACAAGAGAGGCCAGAATTATGCCACAGTAGACCACATGGAACATATTTTTACTCTGATCTATTTAGATACTACTTACGCCTTCTGTATTTGTCACATCTATGTCCACTTTACGCCTCAACCTCTACAAGTAAAAATAAAGCGAGCTCCAGTCAAACTCCAGCAGAAGTAGAATTTATAGATTATTAACATTTCCAGCTGAAACTCTTAAAAACGCCTCTGGCTACATTACAGCACAGAAGCATCCCTCCTCTGTGCCTGCCTGGAGCCTGTTACAAAAAGCTCTGGAAGTTCAGCAAAGCGTTTAAACCCACTGATGCCACGTTATCCTATTTGAGCCTCCTGACCAGGAAGATGAGCGCTGAAAACACAGCTTGTATCAGCATCATTCAACAGAATACGCACAGGAAGACTCCAGAGATGCTTCTGAGCTTTTTCGTGAGGTTTTCCAGCCAGGTCTCCACTGCTGAGAAGAACCAAACGGTACACAATCCTTACTCGCAATCCAGATGTGGTCTTCAAACATCTGACTAGGCTTGCTCATTCGCTCTATCAGTCGCTCTCTTATTTCAGCTTGGAAGATTCCTGCCTCTTTCTGGATATACCTACGAACTGGGATAAGGGAACAGACACAACCACCCAACTGGGTGCACACAGACCCGTTAACATCACTGTGAGAGCACCCACTGCCCAGTAGTGGTATGAGGATGGATGGGGTTGGAGCAGGTCAGGAGCCTGTAGCAGACACGAAACCTACTCCCTAACCCACCATCTGACCCCAGATGGGCTCAGCAGCCCTCAGAAGCCAGGAGCTCACACGCTCTGCTCTGTCCCTCAAACAGGCTGGAGCTCTTTGGCAGCTCTCTCCTCCTTCCTAGTGCTGTATACATCCACATGCTCAGCTTCTCTCCCAGTGAGGCATATCCCCCAGGCAGGGAGGAAAAGGAGGGATGAGCCACATCTTCCCCTACTGACCCACACAGTGGGTAAAACCCTAAGGAAGAACGTAGAGAGAGACCAATCCTTGCTTTCCCTATTTGTTTACAAAAAAGGAAAACATTAAATCTCGGGGATGGAAACACTTCAAATATATTTCTCAGGAATCTGTCTGAAATTCTTCGCCGGGTAGGGTTGCGTAATGCACAAATTCACTCCCCAAGTTAACATTTCCATATCCACGATTGCCTGAAACTGGATTTTTAATGGAAAACGTAATACCGAGCACCAACCATGGTGGTCGTTGCCAACAACTCTCCCACGCCAAAATTTAGGGGGAAACAGAGGTGCACTTGCTTACAGAGTGAATAGTTAAAGATTGGACATATATAAAAATTGCTGGCCAGAATTAATTTGCAACTATCCTAATGTATGAATAATGACTTTTACAAGATAGTAAAACTCATAAATTAAGTGCTCTGTGACAGAAAAATAAGCCTCCCACAATCAAACCTACCTACCAGGCAAACGGAAACAACATTTTTCACCAACACTGACCAAATAAGTGAGTTTCATTCCTTTAGTTTTGTATCACTTTAAAGAAACAAACACGGACCCACTACCCGGAGGCTTATTTGTAATGTTCAGATTAAATTCTGAAAGATGAAGTGTAGCATCGATCACACCGCGTTTTACTGATTATCTCAGAAAATGCTATTTGCATTTCTGAATACTGAATTGACAAAATGTAGGTCAACTTTGGTGTTTTTTAAAGGCATGTTAAACTTCTGATCACTTTAGTTAAATCACTGCATTGAAACATATACGAATTCAAGATGACATGCACTACAAAGAAATGATAATGCTGCAGCTTACAGACTGGGGCTGAATGCTAGATATTCATGCAAATTATCATTTGTGTTACTGCCAGTACACTTCAGCTTGTTAAACGCTACCCAAAATCAAATCTTGGGTTACTACAGTCTCCCTGGAACATAAAACCTACTGTATGGCCACTCCGGTTTCATGTAACAACTATGTCATTAGTTAATGATTTAAAATTTTACCCTCTGCGAGCAACTCACATTCCAATGTAGTGCTGGAGTGGTTTCCGCGTCCATTTTTTATTAAACGCTACTTGAAAGTTAAAATTGTGAAGTTGATAACATAAAAATTTGTTGAGACAATGTCTCAGAAACATCAACATATCTTCAAATGTTTGAGTACTCAGAATCCTGATGACGCAATGGCAAAAAAAAAAAAAAGAATATTCTAAATATTGTCCTATATTTTCCAAACACATTTTATTGAAGACACAATTAAAGACACTTATTCTGGCTTTTATCTTGAGATCTTAAGAACTTTTTGCTTTAGATGATAATGAATGCTGGTCTCATTGCTGTTTTTTCCAATATTATTTGAAAGAAAGGAAGGCAAGAAAGTTTGCCTCTTTGCAAAAACATCCCCGGGCGAATTACACTCTCCGTTAAAAAAAATTATAATGGTTTAGGTTCCACCCTGAACCTTTTCCAAATCATTTATTGCAGAAAATACACTTCTGTAGGGATGCTAGAACATTCAGTTACACTAAATAACCGAAAATAGACGCACAGCTGACAGACAACTTTTATAGAAGTCTGGAAAAATGCATCTGAAGAGAGAAAACAGACCACCACAGCCTGAAGGATTTGGTACCTGAAGGAGGACTGGACTATTATTATGCTACTACTTAACCTGGCACATGGAAACATCCAAGAATTTGCATCAGTTATGAGGATCAAGTTAAACCCTGTAGGTAAAAAAGGGAAATTCACTTCTATGGACCGAATGCCTGTTGCCCATCCATGATCACACCCCCTACGTTACGCTCAGTGCAAAGACTCATCAGCATCGCACTCCTTTTCTATAGGTTCAGCTGTACAGATTGTACATTAGAAGCCACTGTTCAATTAATTAATAGGAATACTTTAATTACAAAATAAACCATTGCTTTTATATGTAGAATCGATTATACCGAGATTCAGATTTTCAGTTTTCCTTACTAGTTTTTCTTCACTTTTTTTATTAGTCGCACACATTTGTCGCTGCTATAACAAACCCCTTTTCACATACTTAAGTCTCCATTTTAATTTCAAGTTACAAGCCTTCTTAATGTTTCCAATTTCCAGAAGTGCCAAATGACCACAACATAAAATATTTCTGTGAAGAACTACTATTTTTATTACTTTAAAAACTAACAGGGAACCAAATTTTCCATTAATTTAGTGCTCAGTCACCTACATCTCATTTCCAACTGGGAGAATGTAAGTTTCTATTTCCCAGAACTAATTTCATGACACAGATAGGGACCAAAATCCTCCAGGAGCACAAACACCACAGGCATTTCAGAGCAAACATTACAATAATAATAATAAAATATGATTGTAGCAACTTTCCATGCTCAGTTTTCATTTTGACAGACAACTAAATACAGTGCACCACCATGTGGCAACATACTAAGGAATGGTTCTTGTACCAAGATCTGTTTTTCTACTTTCAAAATTTTTCACTATTTATTAAAAATATATGTTACAAATTCCATCTTAGTATTAATAAGCTCCTTTTTAACAAGTTGTCATAGCTTCACTTATCTGAAAAGCTAATTTTTAATATGTCTGGATTATAAAGAAAATATTTGGGCATTTTTGTTTGTAAAGCACAATATTTACCTAAAAACATAACTGCCCCACCACAAGAGACCAGCTCTGGTTCTTGCCAGTTGTGCTCCCTGCACAGGAGAAACTGGGCATAAGCATCATAAGCACATCAAGCTCCTTTTAAAACATTACCACATTTTACAAAAAAAAAAAAAAAAAAAAACCCACACAAAGAAATCAAGCTAAATGCTGGATTCATAGCCGATTAAAAGCTTAAAAAAATCTTGGAAAAAATCAAACACTTGAAGGTACACGCATGCATTATTGAGCAGTTGTTCAGCTACTGTAAAACTCCTTCTCTCCAGCTTAACAAGAAAAAAAATTTGATTTTTTTTTTCCACAGGAAACACCAACAGAAGGTCCCAAAAACCCTATGAAAACCCTGACTCCCAAAGCCACTACATACCACTTAGTGCCCTGAAACATATTTCTGCAGCCAAACACTAAACTCGGAGGAAAAAATCAGGTTTTTATTAAACTGGGCAGCCTTTGCTCACACAGTAGGGTGCTGTTGTAATTCACTGTATTGCAAAATTGCAGAAGATCGGCTCAGGTGGTTCTTGTATTTGTTAAAGAAAGAGTTAATTCATTATGCCTTAACATATTTGCTAGCCATTTTGTACCAATACATTCAGCTCAATCTGAATTAGCAGTGCAGACTCACTTTAAACATCAGCCTCCCACTAAGAACCTATCTGCATTCACCATCTCAGCTTCAGGTCTCTCGTAGCTCACAGGACCTAAAACTGTTAAGAAATCGAACAGAAAATTGGGTGACGCGATATGCAACCACACAAGGAAGGCAGGTAGCACAACGGGTTTTCACAAGCTCCGTACCTCCAGCAGTGGGAAAATCTGTAGTGGATGAGGTAAGAGCAAGCAACGCTCGACTCCCAGAGCCCAGGACGGGCAGACCTGCAGTTCTCTTTCTGCAAAAGTTGCTCTGGTGTGATTTGAGAATCTCACCACAGCGCACATAATCAATCCAAAGCATGCACTTTAACCACATTTGAATTAAAAAAAAAAAAGGCAAAGAGAAAAAACATTAATCCGCCTCCTGCATTAATTCATGCTGAAGTTTCCTCTTGTCTCAAACTCCAACCACCCTCCTTCCACCCTCCCCCAGCCCACCCTTGCCAACACGCAGCCTGAAAAGCCCCCGCTACACAACGAAGACCATCATGATTTTCTGCCAAAGACAAACCAATAGCAAGAACACAATGCATATTATGCAAGTTACTGCATAGTTATGCAAGTTATATGCATATTTTCGCTAAGCAGCGTAGCTCACTGTACTGAGGGCTCTGAAGACACTTGTTTGATGTGGATGCTCACTCTTATTTTGAGCTGTCAAGTTTTCCACTACTCATCTCAACTGGCTTTTTTACACTAAAATTTCAACCAGCTGCTGACAATCTTAGTGAAGCACTTCCAGTACATACCATAATATATGCCGTTAAGACCACAGCAACATCTGATCATGGTATCACGTAAGTCTACTCCAAACCAGGTCTTCGGAGACATCATAGGCAGAGCACCAGCACCTTATTTACTGTAGGTATCACACACTCAACATTGCCAAAAAGGATTAAAACATCAGAAATCTCTTGATACAAACAAGGCCTCATGGTGGAAGCATCACTTCACAAGCAATATGAATTAGAGTAATGTGAGCACTCCTAGACTGAACAAAAAATTAACAAAAAAGACCCCCCACTTTTTTCTTTTTAAAATCTACCTTCTGCAGTCAGCACTGGTGAGGTGAAAGACAGGGATTTCACCTACAGCCTTCAATTCGAAAGTAACAGGGAGCAACTTCTCCCAACGATGCAGGACCTCTCACTGTTTACAAGACGAGCCATGCAAAAATGGAAGCTTTCTGGATACTAAAAGCATCGACTTTAGGGGGAGATCTATCAACCTACCCTTTTCAGAGGACCACGCAGAGGTCTATTACCATACCTACTAGGGTACATCGCCACACACTCTTATGTCTAATTTCTGCCATTTCCCCCCTTTTTACCAGCACTCCCTGTAACAAAGCATAAATTCAACATCCAAATAACTTCCAAAATCTGTGCACAATCACACACAACTCCCCAGAACTTGAACCCTACTGCTTACTCGTACCTCTCTCGTCGCCAGCTGCAAGGACACAACCACTTACAGCCCAACACCCCTCCGAGCTTCCAAAAGGAAACAAGGTTAAGGTCAGTCGTCAACATCTAGACTTTTGAAGAGAAGCAGTTCCTTTGGCCAGGCTTGATTCATCTCATTTTGGAGTAAAACACAACCTAGGTGCCATGGCTTACGCAAGCAACAACTATCTACACAGTAAATAGAGCCCGCTCTTAAAAGCGGTCCATGTTTCTTTTGGAGACGCACAAGTATCCTCCAACAACAAACCTGAAAGCTATACAGATTCTTAAATTTGAGGCAGGGAGAAATAGAGGAAAGCAGAGAGAAATCAGGAATCCCTGGGTTTTTTTCATTTTCCAAGAAATGGGAGGAAAACAATTAAAATCCTTACAGCTGAGATTTCAAAACCCTCCAGCACATCCAGCACAGGTATCCTTTCCCTGAAGCAGGACACTAACTGCAAAGTGACAACCGCACGAAGTTACCTCGCCGACCCAAAAGGAACAAGAGTATTTTATTTAAATAACTGCTGATTAAACTCAGTATTTAAACACTGTAACAAGTTCTCAGCTGTACCCAGCAAGCAGTTTCAGAGACCTTCATGCACATATCTTCGTTCCACATTAAAAAAAAAAAAGCAAACCCAACAAGCCCTCCTCTATTCCCAGCAGCGCAGAGAGAGGATTATACGCTCACTGAAGAATGCAAGTTGTTACTACGTGCATTTTAAAGCAGATTTTTCAGGAAAAAAAAAAGAAACGGAGAAAAAGAGAAGGCAGCTCACCTTTATCCTGAGTGCAGGACAGGATCTCCTCCTCTTTGGGGTTAGTCACCTGGGTGATAATGGACGGGTTGTCCATGGAAACAGAGTGAGATTTCACCTGGCTATTTCCCTCCCAGAGGCAGGCTTGTGTGCGGGTGTGGGGGGATTTGTTTGTTTGTTTAAAAATCAATATGCAGATTTGTATTTAAAAAAAAAAACAACAAAAACAAAACAAACAAAAAAAAGCCCCGAACAACTCCTCCAGGAGCGAAGCCAAGCTGGGGTGGGGGGGGAAGGGGGAGCACCGCGCACAGGGGCCCCTCCGGTAGCGCTGCCACCGCCGCCTCCTCCAGGCGCCAATTCTCCACGGGGGGGGGGGGGGGAGGCGAATCAACCCCCCCCTTAAAAACTACAATAATTAATCCAATTCCCCCTTCCGGGAAGCCCTCCGCAGCGCTGCCCCCGGGACCCCGCCGGAGCCGCCTCCCGAGGCGGGGAAGTGCCCCCGGCCCTCCGCGCCTCGCCTCCCCCCGCGGCGAGCCCCCGCCTCAGGCCGCCCCCCGCATCCACCTGAGCCGCCCCGCGGGGCCTCCCCCGAGCGCGTCCCCCGGCACAGCCCCCCGATCCCTACATACCCCCCTCCCGCCGCCGCCGCCGCCGCCCTCCTCCTCCGCGCTTATCTCATCCCCGCGCCCCCCCCAGCCCTGGCCCCCCTCACACCTCCGCCCCGGCCCTCCCTCCCTCCCTCCCCCCCACCCCCCTTCCCGCCGGCAGCGCTGCGGGCTCGGTGCAGCGACGTCGGGCCGCCCCCTCCTCCTCCTCCTCCTCCTCCTCCTCCTCCTCCTCCTCCTCCTCCTCCTCCTCCTCCTCCTCCTCCCCCCCTTCCCGGGTCACGGGCCGCCGCCGTGCGCGGGCGAGGAGGGAAGCGCGCTGCGAGGGGAGGAAAGGGAGGGGAAAGGGGCTGAGCAGCGCTTAGCCGAGCCGAGCCGAGCCGAGCCGAGCTTAGCCAAACCGAGCCGGGCCGGGCCGCGCTCCCCGCGCTGCGCCACAGCCCGCCGCCGCCGCGCTCGCAGCCTGTCAGCCCGCCCGGCGCGGCCCGCGCCCCGCCCCGCCCCGCCCCCGCGCGGCGGGACGCTCCAACATGGAGGCGGGGAGCGGGCAGCGCCCGGGCCCCGCTGCGCGGTAAACAAGTGGGCGTGGCCTCAGCGGGGCGGGGGCGTGGCCTCAGCGGGGCGGGGGCGTGGCCTCAGCGGGGCGGGGGCGTGGCCAGGCGCCAGCAGAGATGGCGCGCTGGCGGCGGGGCGGGGGGGGAGGGGGGGCGGCTATTGTTATTGCGTACAAAAGGCTTTTCTCTTCGCCGCGAGGAGGGGCGGGGCCGCGGGGCGGGGCCGCGGGGCGGGGCCAGCGCTTATCTGAGGGGGCCCGGGGAGCTGTGAGGCTGCCGGGAGGCGGGAAAAGGGGTTTGCGGCGCGTTTCCCTCCTCAGGGCTGTCCCGGCTCTGAGCGGGGGCTGGTTCCCCTCGGGAACGGGCATCAGCGGCCGGAGGAGGAGCCGTCAGGGGGATGATGCATTTTTACAGATGGCCGTGAAGTGTTTTTCAGAGGCGAGTGTGTGACTTGAAGGTACCAAGAGTGGTCTTGGCAGCTTCTCTCAGAGAAAATACTGAAAAGACTTTTTTTCTTAGAGCATCATAAAATCACATGTCTGACTCTCCAGGAATTCGCCAGGGCTGCTGGTGGCCGGGGGGTGCGCCAGGAGATGGGCTCGGGTGTGTGGGCGCCGCTCCTCCGACTCTCCTCGGGTACCTGCTGTTAGCCAGGGTCTCAGGCATGATGGTGGGGAAGGTGGGGGGGAGCCCGCCCAGGATAATGGCTCTTCTGTGGGGCTGGCAGAGTGTAAAACTGAAAGAGAAAACCTTTAAGAAAGTGTGTTGGTTGTACTTAATATAACTAAGGTATTGCAACCTCTTTTTTTTCTCCTGGAGGAAAAAAATCTAATATGTGTATAAGCTTCTATTGCAGCCTTGCTACAGAAAGGGTAGATATAATTTTAAATTTCATTAACCAAGTGGGGAAAAATCTTTCTGTAACTGGCACAGACACGGGCAATGTGAATTTTAGTAATATTGGTTATGACTATCTCTTTGACCCTAAAAGAGAAAGCCACAGTGTGTATCCTTATATATATAAAAAATATGTATGCAGCTCTGAACTGTTTTACTTAGCATTAGCAAAAATGTGGCATCTCAACTGCCAAGCCAGGTTGCAAAAATGACCACTGCATTTAATTCCAGCAGCAGCAAGCAGCTGTTCTCATTGCAGGGCTTTACCGTAAAGGGAAACTACGGGCCTAGCCTCGAGGAATTTATAATCTGCCATAGTGCCACGTCTAGTTTCTGGGGAAAATTCCTCAAAGCTCTGGGGCCTTGTTTCATTCTCAGTGAGTGTGTGTCTACACTCAGTGCATTTAAACATTTTGCTGTGGGTCTTCAAATCACTGCACTTGTTTGATGTAGAAAAAGTCATTCAAAATCTAGCTGTGCTTTCTCTCACAAAGCTAACACTCCCTAAACAGCAGTACATGCAGAGATACCAGTATTGCAGGTTTCTGGGACTTGTATTTTAGGTTTGCCCGTCCTAGTCTTATGACAAACACTTGCACAGGGAATGAGTGCAATGCCACTGCTTGCGCTGCATCCCATTGTGCAAGTTCCGACCTGCTGTTTAGCTTTGGCTTCTCAAGACCAGAGTCTTGTAGTTGCAGACAGTCCCTTACAGGTCAGATCGGGCACAGATGAATAGGAGTTAGTACATGTTGGCTGATGGAATTAGTCCTGCTACCTGTGAAGGTTGAGAGCTCCTGCTCCAAAGCTATTATGAAGCTTTATCACAGCACTAGTTATGTTGTAATCCAGCAAGTGCTTGATCTTTTACCTGCCCAGGCACCGGAGGCATTTTTAATTATCTGAGGGTTAATTTGCGTGGAAGCTTTTGCTGAAACAATAAATTCATACCTCTGTTGTTATTTGGTATGAGTTTCTGTATCAATATTTATATGTGGATAAAACCAGAGTAGCTTCCTACTAGCATTAAGACAAAGGGGTTGCTTCAGAGGAAATTCAAGAGTCACCCAGCACTAAAAACATCTTCCACTTTGCAGGGAAAGGGCAATTATAACATGTGATCGGAGAACATGTGCTCTAATACTTCTTTTCTCTGCAGGGGTGAGGAGATACAAACATCTTGTCTGACGAAAGCATGTTTTGTGAGGCTTGACAAATGTGATGTTCACCTTGAGCCGACGTGTTATAGATGTTTTAAGTGTTGGTAAGATTGTTTTTGCAACTTACGCTGTAAAACTCCAGTTGAACAGCTAGCTGTCCATCTTACAAAGGAATTTGGTACTTACTTCAGTTTAGAGGGGGAACTGCTATTTATGGTGGTATATAAAGTGGAAGTAGGGCGAGAGAACGTGCTGGGAGGGGATATCTCTCCCTGTGCTTGTCCCTTTGCTACTGTCATGCCTGCTCCCTCGCCCCTGCAGTCCAAAGTGGAGAGGAGAAAAGCAGGGTGCTGACAGCACACTAGGAGCTGCAGAAAGTCCATACCCTTGCAGGGCAATGCAAAGCAGAATGGAAGTTTAGGAAGCTCAGCTGTACTTGTACTGACATCACTGCTGCGAGAAAGGAAATAGGTCCCTTCCTCTGAGCACGTGCTTCAGCCTCTCCCATCCCGCCCGCTCCCATTCCTGTACCGGTTGCGAGATAGGTGTAACAGAAGAAAGAGCAATCCATGTTGTTTCCTTTCTGCTTTTACTTTAGAGACAATCTGAGGAGTGCAGCATCTTCTGTCTGTGTTTCTTTATAGGCTGCATGAGCTAAATCCCAAATAATCCCATGGAACACGTGAGTGGATTCATCTCCATGTTGCAGGTAGGAGGTGGAGACATACACAAAACAATACTTTGCAGGAAATTGCAGTACAAGCTAGTAGGAGATCCAGATTTTCATCATGACTCCCGACATTTGTCCTTGCCACTAAAACGTCTCCCCCTTTCAATGCCATAGGATGTTTTATAATAGGGGGGGGAAAATGTTTTTTAGCAGAACTGTGATCCATTAAAAAGAAGCATTTATTTTCATTGATATCAGCGCAGTGAAGGCTTGACCCTGGGCCCACAGTGGGAGTTTTATCCTTGACTTTAATGGAAGAACAATCAAGGTCTCATGGTATTACATCCCAAAGAAAGGAAAATACTGCAGTTTGTATCAATAAGATAAATGCTTCGTAGTTAGTGTAAGCCACTATATTCTTGCAATAAATGGTTTATTAGATTGATTAAATGTCTTAACTTCACTTCAGCTATTAATCAGTTTTGGCAGCTGTTTATTTCTTTGTATACTTCAAAGTAATGGAGATTATCCCTTAATTATCTCATTGCAGTTTATTCATTGTTTCCTAAATAGTGCCATTAAAATGGTAAATTGCAACAGTAAAACAGTGTCGATACAAAGTTATAGAGTTCCCTTTTTATGATGCATTCATAAAGTTAACACAATCTATTTAAAACGTAGCTGTGATTTCAGCACAGTGACCTATTTGATATGGCATGAGAGATCTTGATGAGAAAACAGTAGAGCATTAAGTGTGCTGGGACTCCGTTGTCACAAAAGTAAAACATAGCATATTCCCCATTGGAATATATGTGCACATCAGAATTGATTAAACTTGTACTTACTTGATCACTTTCGGTTTCACCAAATGCTGTGATTACCAAAGATTTTGTGCCTTTGAATGCAATGTATTTATTTCTTTTTGTCTGTGAAAAAAAGAAATGAGAAAACTCGAAGCAATACTATCATTTAGAGGTTACTAGTGTCATTCCACAGAAGGATGAAAGACTACTAAATCAATCAGAAGAAAATGGCTGCTTTTAGTATTATCTTCAGATCTGGCAGCAATTCATAAAGTAGCAGTTGCATAACAATTTCCATTCTAAGTCCCTTTTTCAGGCAACTGTAACTATACCTAACTTTAACATTATGAGTTGTCTGTTTCAGGCTGAGTTGTTTGGGAGGAATCAGTATTACTGTCAAGCTGAGAAAGATTCATGAAACCCGCTTTCAATAACTGTAACACAAATTATCTCCCTTCTAACTCCCCAATAAAAGTTTTTTTTCAGGGAAAAATAACAGCAGATTTGGCTTCTCAGGTTTTTTTTTTCTCCTTGACTTTTCACTGTGCATATGATAGCAGAAAATATGGGTCTCTAGCTTGGGTTAAATCAGTGCTGAAAATAAGACAAATGTTTTTTTCACTAACATCATCAATTTATGTTCAACCCCAAGTTCCTATAGACTTCTAATACAGAAACTTTGATTAAGTAACCCAACTAAGATGAGGCCTAATTGTGCCAGATGCTAAGACAGCCACATGAGGAACGATGCCTGAAAAGCGCCCGGCCCAGTGTGAAGCGAATATATAATTAAAATGCCTGGCCATAATTTTGGTGCTGGGTTGAATTCAGCTGGTGACCAACAGGTGGAATGCTCTGCAGAGCTCATCACCTGGCGACCTACAACTGACTTACCCAGTCCTCTCTAATCGCAAATGACACACCTTTGTGACAGAGCCTGCTTTTTTCAGCAAGCAACCAAATCATGTTCTAGCCTTTTTGAAGGCTAGCGAAGTCTCCCATTCACTAGGTGTGTTGGTTGCATCTTCTGCTTTATATGGTCAAGTTTAATCAGCCTCCTACTGCCCTAAGGTGCTCATCAACATCTTAGAGGTGGAGGTGAGCTGCCACCTCATTCAGCTAACAGAGACTTTTGTAACAAAGCTCCTGCTTAGTCAAAACAGCCCACTCAAAGCAACTGTTTTAAATTCTTTAGCCTAAATAATTTGACCTAAACCACATTAGGGTTTACTCTGAATCTTTCAAACTGCAGAAGCAATACCACAGGGCCAGAAACAACCATGTAGGAGGCAAGAGCAACTTCAGGTAGTGGAATTGCTTGTCTGTCTGCAGCCTTAGACCATACCCGCACTAGAACTTTTTGTCGTTGGTCAGAGGCGAGAGGTGGGAATTCGACGTCATCAAAGGGCCACAATGGAGACATGACAACAGCAGCAGGGCTTCACTTTTGACTGTACTTCTGTTTCACTTAAGCACAGCAGCGGAATAGGATAAAACTTGGCCTTGCTTTTGTCTGGTTACGTGCTGTGAGCACTCTGTTCCCCAGCATCCTGCTGTACCTTTCCTACTGATATGGTTGTAGAGGCTTGGTTTCCATTTCAGTTTTACTGGTTGTCAGACAGTTTATCTGTGAAACAGATATAATAACAGCTGATCTCATGTTATGGTTCCATGGCTGTTTATAGCTCCTATTAATAGCAACTGTGGAAAGCCTGGGAGTAGATTTTATAGAGCACTGGGGTAACCAGTTACTGCACATTCCCCTGAGGCTATGTAGCATCAAGTATATCAGCCTATGCTTTCCAGACTAGGTCATAATCATCTTAATTCTGGCATTCCCTATCTTTCAGGGATTTGACTTTGCGCTCTTGGTATTCTTTCTGAGACATCACTGGTAAGCAATTGATTTTATTCCATGATTTACACTTGCAAATGTCCCAGCTGGTTTCCAAGAAGAGGCTCCATAACTAAGCTCCTTGAGCACCAGCTCAGGACGGTATCTTCACAGCACATAAAAGTGATCTGCTGAACTGGCTGGACTTTCACTGGAGGGAAGTAGGATAAGTACACGATGTTTTGAGAACTCTTGGAGGTTCAGACTTTTAAATCTTTTAATCTTTTAAATTTTCTAAGATTCTAGGGAAGAAGCATGGTAACGTTGGGTAGATGCTTGGACTTGATGATCCTAGAGGTCTTTTCCAACCTTAATGATTCTGTGATTCTGTGAAATGTTTCTAAAGGTTCTGAATTCTTATTTCAATACCCATTCTTAAAAATGTGTATTTTATCACCCCAAATGTGGTAAATATTAGTGTAATACCTGATTCAGGGAGGCATTGACCAACATGACCATCGTCACATATAAAACTTGCCTCCTTGAAACAGGACAACAAATACCGTTCTTACTGATCAATACATAGTGGATTGCTAAATTAATAAGAGCGACGGTAGATGCATGCCACGTTAGTGATGCAGTTATGCTTTCCCATTAAGCGCAGTAAACATGGGAAGGTATTTGTCTTCCAGTTCTGGGGGAACCAGCTGATGAACTGTGAGAAAGTACTGGCTTTGTGGATGATGCAACGGGATAAGGCAGGCATGACAAAGGCCTGAAACAGCCCTCAGCAAGGACTTCAGGTCATCTTGGCACACCGAAGTGGTAATTTATTCTAGGAGTCACTACTGGAATCATCAGTGTGAGCTGTGAAATAAAGCAATACTATGAATAAAGGCAGTAGAATTTGGCCTAATTGAGAGACAGAAAAGGAGGAGAGAGGAACACGAAAGGTCTTGTAAATGCAATGTCCTGTCATCTGAGTCAACTGATACTCAGAATAAGTAGCCATCTGATTTTAAGAGGAATTCTCAGAAGAAAAAACTGCTGACTGTTGGAAAAATAGAGTCAAAATGATTAAGAATGGCAATAAGAAATTCTAGTCAGTGCCTACTTTTATGCTGTTCATTTCAAATTGCATAAATGATAACTTTGCTTTTGGCCTCATGCCTAGAAGAGCACCTGAGAACACATCATTGCATCATCGAGAGTCTATTGGCCGCCTTTTTTAATTACGGGCTAGCTTTGGAAAGTGAAGTGGCTTGATTGGCTAAGGCTGATACTAGACCTAACTAGCAGTGAATGACTACCACAAAAAATGCTAGCATGAAACCCACAAACTCTCTTTGAAGTCTTTGGAGCTATGCTTATTTGCCACTCTGACCATTTGTTGATTGAAATTTTGTTCACACGGCTGCTAGCGGAACATGAGAGTGTCAAGAATGTGAAAGAGCATTTCTCATGTGGTGGGGTGGTCCGTGTGGCTGGAAGTAGAGAAATCAGAGTCAAAGTGGGTAGGCTTATGTGAAGAAAGGAGGAGAGAACATCTGCAGATATAACGAAAGGGAGCCGTAGCCATGTATGAGTTCTGTACGCAAGCTGTGAGGGTGAAGGGTAGATAAAGTGGTAAGGCAGAGGAAAGGAAAATGAACCATAGAAAAGCTATGAAATAGGAAATCCTCAAAGAAAAGCTCCTAACAACCCTCAGCCTACTGAGACCCTAGTGGCATTTCAAATGTGGGGTGGTCTTCAGCACCGGGTTGCTGGAGAGCTGCAAAGAAACTTGGCAGCATTTGTTGGGGAAAGGAGCTCTAGATATCGGAAACGCAGAGGTAATTTAAAGTTCTGTGGCTTCTTGGGAATAGTATTGTTCTCTTCTCCAGTTGTTCCTTCTGCCACCTGTGTAATGAAAAGGATAGTCACCAGGAGCTCCACATAACTTTGCTTTCCTGAATATGCAGAGCTATGGAGGTGGTGCTGCTGGACTGGTTCCTGGTGACTCCCAAAGCAGGAGGCACTGGCCATCTGCAAAGAGTTTGGAGTAATATCCCACACTTTTCACTATAGAATTTGTCTTCTAGTAAAAGGGCTGTGAAACAGGTTCCCTGATAAATAACTACAAGTAACAGAAGGGTCTAATCATGAGGAAGATGCACTTATGTAGGATGAAATTGAGGTTAATTAAAATGTTTGATGGTGAGATCAAGATAACTCAGTAATCTTGTCAAAATGAGTCCCATTGTGCTGGATTCTGTACAAAAAGTAGTAGAAGGTGACCCACAGCCTAAAGATTTACAGTTTAAGTGTAAAGGGAAATATAATTTCATGTGGAAAACTGAAGCATAGAAAGTGCAATTCAACTGAGATTATGTAGGCAATTTCTGACAGGGTTGGGACTACCCAGTCTGCTACCTCTCCAGTCTGAGATCTTGAAAATCACCCAGTAAAGACACGGGAAGGAATATAGTGGGATAAGTTGTGTACCACCCCTGGCAGACAGGCAACGTCCATGATTCCTGGTCCTATCACCCACCCGTCAGAAACAGAAACACTGGGTGGCCCACTGGGATGCAGGAGCTCAGCCCTGTGAGCACACCCAAAGGACTCACAGAGCCTCATGCCACCGCAGTGCAATCATTAGTCAAAAAGGTGTCAAGTGTAAAAATGTAACGGGTGCTGTGTCAGTGGGTCAGTGGGAAGCTTCCGCTTGTTTATTTTCGGAGCCGCCATCCCAGCAGGATACCGCTGAACTGAGATTCTCACAGAAGCCATTCCCAATTTGAAGCCTGTCCCAAGCCACCAAGTTAATGAGTGCCATTGCTGTCATTTACAGCCAACAGAGACATGGCTGTAAATGGAAGCAAATAGATTGTAGCGCTATTAGCTGAAGATGCGTAGGCAGCCACAGCAACAGGCTTCCCACAGTTGCAAAGTGTTGAGTGCTCCGGCGACTGATGTGCCATGTTAACTCAATTAATTGGTTCTTCAGCTTGGTGGAAAGATCAACCAAGTACAGGTTGATCAATCAGGTACAAATATCTCAAGCCAAACAATTTTTTCCCTTGTCCGCTGTGGATAAAGTGTTCTGCGTGTGATTGTCTATCAAATGTTCAGCTGTGACACGTGCATCTTGATATTCTCAGGTGATTTTTTCCAAGCGTCACTTGACAGCTATTCTGCATTTCACTTTCCCTTGGGTCAGTAAATGAAACGTTTTCCTTGCATACTTGCATTACGTTCAGTTGCTGAGATATATATATGCCTGGGTACAAGCCAAACTGGTGTTTAGAGACCACGATAAAACTGGAAAACAGTATCACAATCTGTTGGTCCAAGCATCATTTACAGTGCTTTGCCCCTGGCTAGTCATCCCGCAGCTCCGTGTAGCAGAAGCGTACTCTGTTCCATTTGCATGCAGAGAAGACTTTGAACCGCCTGGCGTTTTGTGTGAAAATTCCCCTTGGCCGAAGGCCCTGTACAAGATCTGTGCACCATTTAAGTTCTTTATGCATTAGCTTTTACCAGAAGTGTTAAATAATTAAGGCAGTCTGTTGGCCAATATATTGATAAATGAATTACTTGGTCTCCAATGGCTGCTATTTATGTGACTGCCTGGGTTATTATTTGCAAGTATTCATGCAGCTCCAACTACAAGTGGAAGTGCCTGGGTCGTGGAGTGATAGTTCTTTTTGGGAGAGTTGGGTTTTGACCTCACCGGGAACCCCACAGCTTTCTCCCTAAAGAGGAATTTGTGGCTGAGGGGTTGGGTTGTACCAACAAGCAGCTCTAGGACACCTGCTTGACCTGTACTGCTTTGATTTAGGGAAATTAAACTCTACCCCATAGAGAAAAAGCTGAAATCCTGCTGCTTTTGGGAATGTTATTTCAATGTACATGTTCAGTGAGTTGGCCTGGTAGTTTACAATTCAGAAACCCGAGAGCATTTGTGAATTGTGAGGGAAGTACACTATTCATTATCTGCTGTCAGGCATTCATCATTCCAGTGTAAACTTCAATCCTCTCATCAGGATGCAGAACATTACTTATGACCAGTCACAGGCCATGAATAATGGCTTAACGAAATGAACAGTTCTCTAACAATTCAGACTCAGGTTTGTTAATCAAAACTATTCAGACCCAGATTCTGGCACCCCCTTACACACACTGAATATCACCTAACCCCAGCACAGCCTCTTTGCTTTTAATTGCATTTATAGTTTAACAAACTACTTTTTTTAATCTGGCTGACATCTCTTAACCAGCTCACGGGAAATGCTGGAGCCTCCACCAAAATAAGTAGCTCTTGTCTCGTTCTGCATTAGCATTTGCTGTACAAAACCACTTTGGCAGTGATGACAAATCTGCATGTCTTTTCCTTAGGTCCATCAGATGGAATATCCACACTGGTCAGCAACTAAGTGCTGCCTAAAGCTAAGCAATGATTTAAACGTATCTTTTGTTCTTTGTGTGGGCAAAGTAAATCAAGTGACACATTCTTTCTGTGACCTTATGCACAGCAATAAAATAGCATGACCATATTCATCCCTGTGTAGGATTATGCACTGTTCTAGTCAACCTCCCAGCTGAGGCTTCACACCAACAGCAGTTCTTTCCTGTATATTGCCAAACATACTTCAGGCTCCTGGAAAGTGGAATATATTGGTGTATTTGCAACCCAGTCCCCAAGTATTCCTCTACAAATGTTCAAAGCAGCTGGTAGCTCCAGCTCTCTTCCCCAGTCGTAGGAGGCTTCTTACATTTTTTGCTATTCTGAACTGTGCCAAGGGAGCTGGTGCTGCGTTTCCAGAAGCAGGGATTAAGTTGGAACATTTCATTTATGGAGATTTTTTTGGGTAGTGGTGGTAAGGCAAAGCCCTGGAAATACCCAACAGAATCTTTTATCTTCAATACTATCTTTGCATTGTAAAGCACAGTCTTGGCTGTCATTACACATGTTGGGTAAGACCCCCAAGAGTGGTTCCCCAGCACTATTTTGGGGCATGGGACTATTAGCAGATGTGGAGGTGGTAGGATATGAGCAGGATCCTGGATGCATTCCTACTTCCTCTAGTATTCTTGGGCTGAGACCCCCAATGGAGGCTCTCAGGGATGTAGCTACCGACTTCCATTGTGGTCAGACTCCTCTCTGTGTCTGAACAAAACTCTGCATTTTCTTTTACATATTCATTCGTAAAATAATCCGCAGTGCATAGTCTTCCATAACCAGTTCTTCTTCCTTGGGATCATATTTTCAGAAGCAGTTACAGCAGTTTCACCCCTGGAATGCATTTCCCCACATGATTAAATGTCAGTCCATTTGTATGTGTAAATCGGTGCTCAAAATGAGGAAGAAAAAAACCCTCTAGATTCCTGTCAGAGGATCTCTCTATCAGCAATGGCTGGTGCAGGGGAGGCACAGCTTGCTCTGGGTTTTTTTTCCAGCAGATTACAGTCTGAGGCACTAGCTGCAATGAGTGGGAAGGGAGGAGCAGGGAAAAGAGGGAGAAAAATGAAAAGGCCCTCATCTAGAGAGAAGCCAGGAGTGCTTATCTCTCCCTCTCCCTCCTCTACCTTGCATGCACTGCCACCAGCTCTTCATCATCTCTTTCTGCCCTCAGAGCTATAAACGTGGGCATCTGTGGGTGAATAACCCGATATACGGTTTTGTCTCCTCTTGGAAGTTTTCAGCTAATTTTTATTTTGGTCATTTCTTCAGGCATTGTATGTTCTTTATTAGAGAAAAGAGAGGAAAAATGCAACCCAAACAACATTTCAGCTTCTCCAGCAAAGTTTCTATTTTGATTTATTGAAAACTTGTCCAACGAGTTATTTATATTTTATCTGTGAAAGACTCAGAAAATTTCATCTGAAACAGATATTTCCATGGAAACGTCCATCTTTGATGAGATGTCGTTCCTCAGATGTTTCAGCTGAAGAATTTTGTCAGTTCTGGCAGAAAAAAAAGAGTGGGGGGCAGAACAAACAAAGACCAAGCTCACAGGAAAACATGCAATGCTTCAAGTTAATGGGCTAAAATGTCAGCTGGTAAACTGCCATAAAGCCAGAGAAGTCAACCAGTCAACCCGAGCCAATGGAGCTATCCTGGTTTGCACAGAGGATCTGGCCTTAGATTTTAATAGAACCAGCCTAGCAAGATGTTTCTCCCCTTACCCATCCTCCTCCCTTTTTAATAAGCTCTCAGTCATACTTGGCCTATCCTTTAATAATTCACCCTTCTCTCTTCACGATCCTTCTTCCTTCTCTGGAGATAATGGGATGGGATTTTCTGCTTGCAGCCCTCACAGAAATATCAGACAGGTTAAACTCTGCACAGCTGGCTACTGGCTTCTAACATATCCCCTGTGCCTCTTTCTGGACTCTAATATCCATCTTCTGTTTGGTCTTTACTTAGCCGGTGCCAACAGACTTCAGTGCTATTTGCTATATATTATGATATAGCGTATTGTATTGTAATCTATAGATCCTGGGATATTGAAGTATTAAGCTCACAGAGCAATCAGTTACTTTAATGGGAGTTGTGTGTGTCTGGCCGCAATTCTGGAAAGCAGATCTATGAAAGAGCTGTAGGACACAATCCAACTTCTGGACTAAGAGACAGCTCTACAACAGAAGTTACTATTTCTTTCTTGCTCAGGGCCAAATAGGTATTTAAAACACAATTGGCAAGATGCACAGTATTGTATGCTTTTGTTGCTGTCATGTGTAACTACAGTATGTCATGTGTAACTGCTCAGTCCTATGTAACGTGTAGCTGTATGAAATAAATATTTGGTGATATCCAGTTCCAGAGCTGCAAGTTTCTTACCCCGTTCCCTTGAAGCCAAGATCCAAAGTACTGAATTTTGTAAGATCCACCAGACTACTTTTCTTAATCTAGTTCTGGTTTCTTGGTGACCATGTCCTTCCCTCTCAGCTACTTTGATTAAACAGAATAGGGAAGCGTTCATGCAGAAAAACTCCCTTGCAGACCTTAAAAGGCTTATGCATCTTTTTTTTGGAAGATCCTCATTGAAAAAGGAAATACACCTGATTGTCTCCTGCAGAAGTAAATAGTTCTGGGTCCCCAGAGAATGTGAGCCCCTGCTTTTCGGTGATGTATTTCAAATGCTTCAGTTCATTGTACCTTATCTCGTTCATGTGGAGGAGCGAAGACACCATGCAAAGTCTGAGATGTCTTCTCTGTTGATTTCTCAGAAGCCCATTGCGTGGAGCACACCTTTTGCACAGTTTTTTCAGTGTAGCTGAGACACTGTTTGGTTGCTCCAGGTACAGAGCCAGTAACTGCATCTTCCGGAGAAATGAAAAGTAATGTGTGTGAATGGTTCCCTTACTGAAACCCTGTGGACTCTGTATTGATTAAATCAACCTTTTGGAACAACAGAAGTATGATTGATGTCGTTTGAATTTCAGCTCAGCATCTTGATTGGCATTCTTGTTTAACGACTTTTCCATATTTGTAAAATTTAATTGATGGTTATTGCATTTATTTCTAAATAACATTGCTTTAATTAAAAAAAAATCGCTGCTCTACGGAAATTAATATTCACCATCTATATGGTACAAAAGGGTATGTGGTGAACATAGAGAATAATTAGTAGCTGTAGGAGGAGAACTTATGAGATGATTATGAATATGTAATAGAGGAAATAGACTACAAGGGAATTAAACCAAGAAATTTATGAGTAAATAATTGACCTCTGAGTAAATATGAGCATTCTCTCAACAGCCACTTGACGTGTTGTGAACCACTCAGTATTTCAGAACATTAACCACCCTTTTAACTAACCAGTTCTTTGCTATTGGCAACGACTTACTCTCTGGAGTTGCCTTCCTATTTTACAGGGTCGTTGCTTACTGTATGCATAATGCTATAAATGCACGTGGTGCCAAAGCTTTGGAGTAGATGGGAGAAAGATCATAATCTGTTACATATGTGTAAATCTACCCTTAGCCAGTGGAAATAGTTGTAGGGACCAACTAAATCTGCTTCCAGAATTACGCTGTTATAAATGAGAGCAAAATGTTATCACTACAACCAAATGAATACAGACCTCTTTCCACCATGAGGACATCAGTCCAAAGCTGAGATTTTCAAAACTGGTGGTGAAGTTTCTAAAATTGATTTTCAAAGTTCTCAAAGTTTCCATTTTCCCTTAAATTTAGTGACTAATTAGGAACTGTGACTTTAAAGACTGTAGGCTAGAGATGTCAGCCTGTTCCCAAGGAAGTCCCAATATCTTCCAAGTGAGACACCTGACAGATATGAGCAGATATGTTAGCCAGAAAAGCAAAACTGGTAGTGGTTGTATTTGAGAGGTAGTTCCCAAGAAACAGAGCATCCAAGAGTAAGGGCTAGGCTTTTAACCTGAATTGTATAATGGAGTAAGGGGGATCAAAGCGTCCTGAAGGAAGATTGGTTCATATTTTGAGGATTCAGAAAGCATAATGATAAAAAATAAGATGGTGAAGTTTGTTCATTGGGAAAAGTTTGTGTTACAATCGTCCATGGAGAATGATGTAAAATGTCTGTATATTGAGGGTAAAGTTTATGTTTTAATTCTAGAGAGGCGAGTTATTCCTGCTGATTATGGACCAAACACATTGCTTAATTATTGCCAGTTTTACACCAATGAAACTGATAACAAAGATGTGATATCGGTGGAGCTTTGTCTTTTCTTCTCTTTCCCATTAAATGCTGGTTAGTGCACCAAACATTTTTTACATCATAGAATAGAGGGCAAGTAGTTATCTAGAATATGTAATGATCAACTACAATACGTGACTGATTGAATCAGGTGAGTGTGAAAGATGAGGTTCACTTGCTGGCCTTGGCCTCTTTGTTTGGCAAAGAGAGATAAGAAGACAAAGCTCAGTTTTATCGTGAGTTAACAAATGACTAAGTAGATGAGAATCTCAAATCTGCTCTTTATTTCATTGTGATCCAAGTAATTAATGGAGTATGCTTGGAGGTGGTAAAAGACCAAACATAATACCTCAGCTATCCTCCCCTTCATCTCTGCTGGAACATAGAGTGGTGCTGTTGGAGGGTACTGTCTGTATCAGTGAAGACCAGGTAGAGCCCTTGGGTTTGAAAAGAGCTGGGCACTTCGTTCTTTAGCGTCCTTGGAACGTCCTAATCTACATAGCTGTAAGTCTGCATGAGTCCGCGCTTACAGTCCCAAGTCCCACCTTTGGCTATCTTGCTGAAAGTTAACAAGTTTGGGGAGCTAAGGTTATGAGCCATAGGAATGAAATCATAGGCTAATCCCAAAGGAAAGACGTGGATGCACTCCGCTTCAGCACAGCTTTTACCAGCAGTGAATGTTTTTCTTTCCTTCTGGGAAAAGGAGGACAACCAGTAAGCTAAGAGCAAGTAGTCCAGAAAAAATTGATCCAGTCTGTTTTTTTGGTGATGATGGGAAGCTTTTAAAGGATACACCTACAATAGAGAAACAAACAGTGTTGACCCCTCAAATTTGCCTTCTGTTTTTTTCCAGTTATTAGAATGATCCCTGGCACAGTTTTTCGCTGAGGACACCGCTGTCCCAAACAGCCTCTGGTCACTGTTTGGAAGTTCACATGGATAAGGGACCTTTTCCTATAGGCAGTTTGGATGAGGTCGCCCTTTTCTGGAGGCTGAAGGACTTCAATAGTATGGACACAGCCAGGCTGTGGTAGCTGGCCTCTGGAACATAAAATACTCCCTGGTACAATTCAGTCCACTAGAAAAGGTGTAGCTGTAACTTGTTAGGCTATATTCAGCCATTCAGGGGAGATCCTTCCACAGTTACCTTTTCAGCTAAGAATAGTTGAGATAAGTTGTAAGAGAAGAGGGACTATACGAGATCATTTACACAAATCATCCACATATAAAAATATGGCAAGACTGTTTGGAAGATCTGACACTACTTGAATTGCAGTTTAACACAATCTGGAGCATTCTGCTTTTTTGGAGATTTTCAGTGTTTGTAGAAAATAGAGGGCACGATGGAGAATTTGGATACAAGATTCAAGGGCATATTTTTGAGCCTCTGTGACTGTGCCCTGTTTCAAAACAAAGAGCAGCAAACACGTAAAGGCCAAGTTCCAACTGGAGGCTAAGACTAAGACGTAAAAGGAGGGAGCAACAGTGCAGACTCCAAGAAAGCATCCATATGCACCTCTTCTTACAGGTGAACAGGTCTGAATAGGTGAACATGGGCTTACATGCTTTCTAGAGATGACGACAGGGTCATGGAGACCTAAAGATCTGATGATGGATGAGTTTGATTCTGAAGTTCCTGAGAAGGGACTTCTAGGGAGGTGGATTTAGCTGTATGGGCAGGGAAGTGAGAAACTATGTGGCTACAGAAATCAAAAGATGCAAAGAGATTATCCATGGGAAGAGATCTGAAAGAGTAAAGGTTAGCCTTGTTTAATCAGGGTTAACATTTTCTAAGTGTTTAGATACTGTCTTAAATGTTCTGCATTCTAAAGCAATGTTAAACATAGCGGGCCCATTTCATTTTTACTGGCACAAATGAGAAATAAACCTCTCCACTCACTTGCGCTTCTACTGCATGCGAGATCAAAATCAGAGCCAGAGGCATTTGGAGTTTGAAAGAAATGTTTTTGGTTTTGATGTCTATTTTTGCTGCCTCTATTTAGAGCAAACATAGCCAGGGCTGGAAATGAATACAGTGTCTCTGAAGAGGTGAATTATTCCCAGCCAATCTGTAGTGGCAGAACTGTGGTACCTTATGGACTTGAAATAGACCATCCTCATTAACCACATGTTGGGCCAAACTCCGTTAATTTCTACAGCCCCTCAGGGCTGAATTTAGCCCATTACAAGAAAGTGATAATATCGTTGGAAGCTATTTTTGTGCCCTGTGCTGTAAGTTGGATACTATGATGCAGTATAAACTAGGTAATGCCAAGATATTTTAGGCTTTTTGGCATGAAGTAGTTTCTCGGTATTTGTCTATGCTTTTCTCAAGAGCTCCCAACAGTGCTAATTAGTGTACATTAATGATGGTTGAAATTCAGGGAGAACCGATTCAGCAAGTGTGTTGGGGGTACCTGTGGCGTCTTCAGAGCCACGTCCTTCTAAAGGTGTTTGAAGAGAGCTGTGTGTTGTGGTATGTTGGCCAGTGATTGGTGGGACTTTACTAGTGGTAGTGATTGTAGGAATGCTGGTGATAATGGAGTGAAGGAAAACTAGGGAAGATTCTAGGCAAGTTTTCTATGGCCCACCTAGAGCTGTTGAGATGCGTGTTGGCCCACGTACATCTCCCCTTCTGGTCTAGGTTATGTGGAAGCCTCTCAGGCTTTGCTGGCATTGAGGCGGCTGTGTGATCTGGACTTTCAGTTGAGGAAAGAGTGGAGGTGGCAAGGTTGCTCAGGATGACATCATAAGTCCATCCTGGGACTAACACAGATGGCCAGACCCTTCCTGCAAGTGGCAGTGGGAAGCTAAGAAGCAGTTGACATACCTTGATCTATGTGCTACTTCTTAAGCCCTCCCCTCAATTTGTCTTTCCATTGGTCACTTGTCATGTGGCTTTTGGCCATCTTAAGATTCTGGTACATGTCTCATGAGCTCAAGAGTATCAGTCAATGCAGGGGTTTAGCAGCACAAATAGCGCTCATCGAGTTAATCTGAAAACTTCTCCCAAATGTACAGTGTTTCTAAATCACATTCCTCTTCTCCAGCTGAGGTGAAGCAGGTGAAGGTCGATGCCCTGCTGACATGTGACAGTTTGCCGTGATGTTACGTGATGCTGTTCTCCTGTGTTGTTATTCCTGTGGCAACAACAACAACCATTTGACACATCACCCTGCCTGACGCATGCCTGAGCTGTGCTGTACTGGCATTAGCCAGCTTTACACCTGCTGAATAATTGCACTCTTGTTGGCTTCAAGATCAGGCATGTGAGCTTCAGCCATTCTGAGAACGGCTTCACTGGAGCAAAAAATCCAGTTAAAGAGAGAAATATAGCAGGCAGCAATCTGCTGAGTCATTACAAGCCCTCCTCGGATAACCTTCCACCAATGCAGACGATCAAAGGTGAGGTGACCTTGTGCATCGGAGGTGAGGCAAAGTCCTCTGCACGGGCTGGAATGTGCATTAGCCCTGGAATGCAGACAGGCAAACACTGCCTCTGTTAGCAGCTGTAGGCACGGGTCTAAGATCATCTGTGTCTAAGAGGAAAAAGCTCTGCATGTGTCCAAAACCAGAGAAGTCCATGGAAAGACTCCCATCAGTTGTGAATCAGGTGCTCAGAGAGAGTATTCTTAGATCTGTTCTTCTGACCGGGATTGTGGTTAGTCTGGGTGGTGTTTAGTTTTGGTTCACTCTGTTTTGAAGCTGCTGAAGCTCCTGGAAAGCCTAGAAACCTCTCTTTAATTTGCTATATAAGAATCTTGCATCTCATCCTGTAATTTCACAATTCTCATTATAATCTCCAAAGAAACATTAAAATGTGTCGTGTTTTAAAGATTAGTGTTTCTCATCCCATCTCCAGCCCACTCATTTTATTTCAGTGGTCTAAATATCAAGATTGTTATTTCTGGGTATGTGTGAATCAGTCATTCTGCACTTGCTGATTTCTATAGCACCTTCTGGCCTGGGTAGTTAAACTAAGCAACCTTTTGACTACTTTTAGAGTGTTTGTCTGGCAAGGCCTGTTTCACTGGCTTGTAATATGGATCTAAAGCAACAAAGAGCCCAGTGCTGTTTGCCAGATCTCCTCTGCTGCTCTGAAAGGTGCAGGACAGGGGACACAAAGGTGTTGGTCAAGATGAAAGCAGGACTCTTGTTTTCTGTTTAGATCCCTTGCTCTGTTTTGGGCTCAGAGGTGCTGCTACAAGGTACACACTTGTAAGATTCATCTCTCTTAACTTTAGACATCTGCAATGTGGACATTTACTTCTGAGTATTCATCCTGGACCCCCTTTTACAGTCCAGCAATTTACCTCGTCCTAAAGTAGACATTTGCAAGACATGTCCTATTGGGCTGTGCCCTAAAAGAGCCTGGTTTTCTTCATGGACTTTAATCGGGTCTAGCAAATAAGCTCAGAGGTAGACATCTACAGCTGAGGCATCCAGATTTGATTAGAGCGCCTCAGATTTACAGTCCAGTTTTCATTGGATCTCAGGGTTTTAAAATCAAACCTCTGTTCAGTCTATTTTCACTTGAGCCAGTCGTCTCTGGAGACAGATCTGACCTCTTTCCAAGATACAATGTGACTTTGGTCCCTAAAATATCTGCACATATGGCCCTTCACAGAAATCATGCTTTCATGAGTTTCTGGCCGTAGGGCATAGCTCTTTCAAACCAACCTCTAGGAAGTATTTTGTAACAAGGGAATCTGAATGGGATGGATGTTCTTCTTTCCATTACTACTTGGGAAACCACCTCTGACCAGAACACCCATAAGCAAAAAAGCCAACAGGGCAGAAAGTGCAGACAGGCTTCCCCTGGACAAAGCCCATCATGATGTCCTCGTGAGCCAATCTACTTGCAGAACAGGAGAGCTGTGTCTGGATCGTGCCTTAGGATGAAAGAAGCTATAGAAACATAAAATATCTCTATTGTTTATAAATGACAGCAAGAGGGAAATGCATGATTTAAAGCAGTGCCAGCCCTGGTCTACTAGCAGATAAGCAGCACGGGTGCTGTTGGTCAGATGGTGCTACCCACCCTACCCCACTCACGTTCAGACAAACAAAGGATACTTTTTTCTATCGACTCCACAAAGATCTGCGCGTTCCTATATGTTGTTTCTTCAGAGATAAAGACATGGACACTGCTGACATGTTACATTCCTCTTATCTGGGGCGATTGTGCAATCCCACTGGTGTAAATCTCCTGCTTCCTAGTGTGATGCAAGCAAGCTCCACCATCGCAAAGAGGGAGGGCAGTCTGGCATGTTGCTGCCCCCCCCAAAGCAAGAGGTGTGACTTGTCAGCAGGAAAATCACGGAAGCGATTATATGGAAGCTGATAAAAGGTTGGAAGTTAATGCAGGGACATTCCAAGAAAGCACCATACAGTTTCCATGCAATTCCTCCTCTCACTGTGTGTCTTATGCAAGGTAAGAGACTGACTTACTCGCCTGGGTAGCCTCCCGAAAATCTGGGCAGGGCTGTCACGCTGCAGACTGCTGTTGGTGACCCATCTTTGGAAACACAGTTCCATCGGGAGCACTTCCAAATCGTGCATTTCCAAGTCCTGCCATCCTGAGGACTCTGGGAATGATTTTCATCTCATGCAACTTCAGGGGAACAAATCAGGCATCAAATGCCACTTTAGATGGCCTGTGTCATCAGAGACATCTGCACGAGGCTGGCAGATAGGAGATGGGACCTGTGCAAGACCTGTGTCCTTCTTGTGTGGCAACTAGAAGCCAGGTGAGATACATCAGGGCATCCCAAAGGGCTTGAGATGCCTGTATTTAGGCACCTGCATTCCTTCCTGCACATCTCCACCCTCAGTGTCTCCATCAGAGCTGGGCTGTTTTTGCAGTTGGCGTAGAGAAATGAGTATTCTTAAGGTGTGGTTTAGCAAAACTGTTTCTGTCACCTGTTTCAGGAGGAGGTGAGTTGTTCCCTAGACACCATGGACTGTCCTAACTAGATTTCTGTGACTGCAAAGGGAACTCAAATATAGACATTTACATGCAATCAGATGAACCTCATCCCGGATCTGGTGCGTCTCGCATTGACATTAGCTTAATACCAAGAAAACAGCAATCCATTGACCTGATTTTTCTTGCAATTACAGCAGTGTTGATAAGATTAGATTCAGAACCACCATTTGGCCGTTGTCCCCCAAAGTACGCTCTGACAGATATTCATTATGGTAATGTTTTCATGGCTCCTTGTGTGAAACAAGAGTTTCAGTTAAGAGTTATTTGTTTGGATTCAAGCCAATTGCAAACGGCTTCAGTTTTAACGGGGTGTCCCATGATGCTTTCAGTTACAACGAGGTGAGTAAGAGATGTTTTGGGTTGCTGGCAATGCTGAAAGATAATTACACACATCTATATTGTTCCTGATCTAATAAAAAAGTTTCACTCAATCCCAGAGAAAACATTTCAGTTTGCTTTTAAGCATTTTTCACATTAAGAAGAAAAACAGAGTGAAAGGAGATCTCTGAACAAAGAGACATTTCATAGTGAAATCTGTCTCAAGCAACTTATGTTTTTTAATTCTAAATGAATTCATTTGGCAAAACTGACAGAAATTCAGTGTTGCTGCTTTTTTTTTCACCAGAAAGAGCATTTAGCCCCCCAAAAATACGCCCACGCTGTTGCAGCTGCAGCATTCAAAAAGCCACAGAGCTTTGGACCCTTGCTGGCAGGGTGGGAGGGACCTGGGACGGTCCCTGCAGGTTGGTGACAACAGGTTAACAAAGGGCTGTTGGAAACCTTCCCTCCACGGTACTTCCAGAAGGTAAATGTTCCCGGTATTATTTGCAACACGGTCATATGTCACAGCAAATGCCAGGTACAATAAGGCCCAGACAGCAAAACTGAGTATAAATAGATGAGGGAATTCCTGGCATTAGTTCTGGAGCAGTTTGGGACTGGAACAAGTGAAAAATACAATTTCTCTAAAAGGAAAGTTTCCTGTAAGTAAAAGAAAATCTCCCCCATTTCTCCCCCCTCTTCTTTCCCCAGATTCCAGTTTTTCTCTTCCAACTCTTTTGACTGAGTTCAACCAGAATTTCATTTTGCTGAACTGGCCTGATTTGGGATGCAAACCAACCTCTGAAAGACTGAAATTTCCTGTGGGATCATAAATTTTCTGAATTTTGTTCATCTCTAGTTACTCCTCGTGCAGAAAAGGCCTAAAGCAAACAAACAGCCAGTCTCCTACTGCAGATAGAAAAGCCTCCTGGTAAGTAGGTTAATTTGGATGGGGTTCCCTGGTGGCAGCTCCTCTTCCTCTCTTCTGCCCGGGGAAACCTGTGCAGTGATCAGCTCTGCAGACAGGGCAGTGACGAGCTTCCCTTCAAGGCAAAAATAAACTTACATGTATATAAACTCAGAGATCCTTTCCTACAGGAGTCAGTTACACCCCAGAGCAGGCTGGCGTGGCCTGACGCAGCCCTGCTGGCCTGAACAGAGCGCCCCAGCAAAAGGATCAACTCGTTCTGTATGTGAAAATATTCCATTTTCCAGCAAAGCTAAGGCCTAAAGGGTTTCTTGGTAGGCTCCACAAAACAGCTGATAGCCCAGATGGGACTTCATAGCTGTGGCTGGATGCTGAGAGGCTGCCAGCTGGTGATGTATCCCCATTGGTGAGGTATCGACTCATTACCAGTGAGGATCGGCAGTCGTGCCAAAGCTGGGAGCCTGGCGGGATGCGAGATGGATCAATGTGAGTGGATCTGGATGGAGGCAGTTGGTTCTTTCTCATTGCCTCTGTCTCCATAGCATGACTGCAAGGAGATATCAGCTTCCAGAGCTGATGAAAGCCTGGGGCAGGGCAGCCCTGGGGCAGCTGATGGGGAGAGCTGGACCCCCAGGAGCAGGGCGTTGCTGGGTTTCTCTGCTGGAAAGTTGCTATCCGTATGTATAGGGCTTTGGATGGTTCCTCCTCCTTGCAGCAAAGACAGATGTGCCCTTTGAGCACTGCAGTATTCATGGCTCTCCGTGCTAAGCTTCAGCCTTCCTCCAGCTACGATATAGTAAGAGTCCCTTACCTTTCATCTGAGGATAGCAAAGTGCCCTGCAAACAATTAAGTCTCACAATCCCCCAGCGAGCTGGGGAAGAATTATCTGCTCATTTTTACCTGTCTGGAAAATGACACAGAAATTAATTGACTTCTTCAAGGTCACTCAAAGAGTCAGTGGGAGATTTGAAAATGGGACCCAGGAGTCCTGACTGCTGGTTCTTTCTAACCACTAGATACCTAACATCAATTGCTAGAGAACCTGCTCTTAGGCTTTACAATTTTGATTAAAGATTCAAAAAATATTGGAGCTTTAAAGGAAAAAATAATTCACTACAACCTTACCAAGTGAGGCATGACCAGGCACAGCCGCTCTGGGAATACAAGCACTATTTAAGAAGAACTGATCTGCTGTATGCTCTGCATAAGATCAGCGTCAACTGACAGAGGCAGCAGGTCTGGCTCCTGCCATCGTGGGCAGCTCAGGTGGCTGGCAGGGCGTTGCATGTCCACGTCCAGAAGATGAGGTCCTGAACTGAAGAAGCAGCAAGCTGTGAGTTTACAGCTTACACTGTTGCTGTTCTGTTGCCCAGTGTTCAAAAGCATGTAATTTAGCTGCTAAATACAAGCAACCCAGGCTTTGAGAATAACACGTGGAGTTCAGTGGATGCACGTCCTGCTCTGCATGCAGGAGCAAAGCAGTAAGTTGGCTCTTTGCCCAAAATCATCTTGCATGGGGCAGAAAGCGCCTTCCACGAGTCTCCTCATCCCCTTCGCTGGGATCCCACCCTGCAGCCCTGCATTCCTGCAAAGCTCAGTGACCCATTTCTGATGCCATGTCATTTTTTCTCCCACCAGCACACAGGGACACCCTCCCAGCACACCCCCTGCTCTCTTCTTGGTGCAGCCCAACCCCACAAGTTCCCCATAGCCAGGGCAGAGTGGGGAGCGCAACCTGCCCTTTCATTTGTTCTTGCCTGCTCTTACCTTTCTGGGATCTCCACTTCCAACCCCTCCATCTCCATCAGCAAGGCCTGTCCTCGCCACGTGGCTCCAGCAGCCTGACTCACTGTTACCCTCTAGTGCTGGACCAGGCGGGCAACAGGCATCTCCCCGGAGAGAGCAGGTGCTGCAGACAGTGCTAGGTTGTCCTTTCCACTCCTAGTCACCCCAAACTCAAGTCGTGGCCCCAGCAACTCATCGTAGGGCGCTGAGTTTCAGTCCCTGGATGGTTTGCTGAGCCACTCGCTCTGCCTGTCGCACCACGGCCGGGCAGATTTGTCACCCAGCTGTTGGTAGCGTGGGCAAGCATTTTGGTTCACTGGATTATGTGTCTGCTGTGGGTTTTGTTTTTCTTCCTTCCTTCCTTTTTATTTAAGGCTCTCCCTGTCATCTCGAGTTTTGTTCTCCAGACCTCGTTTGCTGTGGTTTTAGTGGAGGGATCAGTAACTGGTTTGTCTATGGAGAGGCTGACTGTGAAACGCCTGCCAGGAACAATTAGGGAAAACTCGTTCTGTTGGAAACTCCTATTTTTATAGGGAAAGCACTGCTGGTGAGAGGGACCAGAGTTTGCTCCCAGTCTGCACCAGTAAGGGCTTAGACATAAGAAGATGGGGAAAATGCTGAAGCCTTCTTATGCTTTCCCCACAGTCTCTGAGCATATTGCCATTGGTTTCCAAACAGCCAGGATCTTCCCTGTCTACGGGGAAAGGAGAGGTTGAACATCTTAGGAGCAGCCTTTATGGATAAAGCTGAAGACAGCCTGTGGGAATGGGAAGAGAGTGCTGGGATTGGGCCAGGGTGGAGTGGGGAGCTTGAAAGGGGGATGGCTTTCCTGGAGAGGGTGGAGAAAGGGAATCCCTTGCAGCAGCTGAGCTCTACCAGTCCTTCCTACCCTGTTTCCAGGGGAAGAGGGCTAGCGTTTTTCCCTAGAAGGATTTGTCAGTGTTGCCACCCAAATTCAATGCCTTCTCACCCTAGCCTGGCCACAGCCCTGAATGCCAGTGATTCAACACTGGAAACACTAGTAAAGCTACTTTCTTTTTCATGTTTTCCCATTTCTTTTCTTTCTTAATGAGTGCTGCAAATTCCTTATTTCACACATGCCAACATGGATTATAACTTGCTCATCTGAAAAGAGTCTTAGAGTCACATTGGTGATGGACTCGAAGCTGTGTAATCAAGACCTTGCATTGGCCCCCTTACACATTTGGACCTGTTTTTTCTGATAAGCTTAGCTTGTTTATGGACATGCATGAAATGCAGCTTGTGGTTTTCTGTCCTGGTGCATCTTGTTTGACTATATTTCAACTTCACTGAGTGTTCCCATTGATAGAATAAACATCGGTATTCATATAAATAATTTACCCTTTGAGATCCTGTGATAAAGCACGGTAAAAGTGTCTTGCCTACCCCAATGAACTGAGCAAAGCAAACATCCTGTAAGATAGGTAAGGAGCATTTAGAAACTTTATGGCCAGAAACATCATTTGATGTTTGAGTCTGAGCACTCATATACACACACCATAAAAATTCACCCACGTATTTCTGCATTGTGTCCAGCAATGCATTCTTGAGTAATGTGTCCTATTCAGTTGCCTAAATGGAGGTGTATGGGATTTTTTTGAGATGCTGTGGGAATCTGAGGCATCCATACAGGTCTGGTAGGAAATTATGTAGGCCTACAGGCTCCCTCCCTCTTGGAGCTGCTGAAAGTTGAACAAGATACCCCCAAGACCCTCAAGAGGTGTGAGATATCTGTGTGTTTTCCACAGAGTTGAGCTCCCTGCATGATATGAAGGGTAGGGTTCAGCTCACAGATGGAGGAGGCTAAATTCAAGTGTCAGCAGAATGGTGTCCCCGTGAGCACTGAGTGTCTGAGTTACAGTCAGTGGAGGTCTTGTCCATCCCGTCAATGGACCCCAGAGAGCGATTCATTTGGTCAGATGAACAACTCTGTTGACTGCATTAGAGGGACTCAGTTTTCTAAGCATTGGCACCTTTTGCTATGTGGGATGCTCCAGATTATCCCGGACAGCTGATACCTTGGATACCTGTGGCATCTGCAGTGGCAGACGTGACGAAGGACTTGAAGGAGACCCAGGTCTGGATGGCATCAAATTCCAGAGAGGTGCATGTCTCTTTTATCATATCTGCCAGCAGATATGTGTGCAGATACCTAACATGGCCCAAGAGCACTAGACATGTCTGTCTGGAAACTGAGCTGAGCACCAGAATTGGAGTTCTTCTCTCCTAACTAGATATTCATAATATAGATAGTTATACCTAATGTCGCCACTCCCACCTCCTTTTACCGTAAGTGGTAAGAAATGTCCAAGGGCATGATTCATCTGCCCAGTTTTACATGTCTTCTCTAGGAAGACAAGAATAATACTTTGGTTCTCCTGACCACATAGACTGGACCTCTACAGGGTCTAAAAGGTGTGTAGCAACTTAGGAGTCAGCATTAGCTTTTCCCTGTAGATACAGTCATTTAATCAGAAGAATTGCATCATCAGGAGATAGGCAGTCCATCTTCCTTTGATAGATTTTCCCTGTGACTGGTAATTGTCTCATCTGAATTTGCCTCATTTGAACTTCTGGCTTCAGTTTATGCCCTGCTTCTCTTCAGCAGATTGAAGGATCCTTTAGCACTGCAGTGAGTCATATATTCTGATAATCCCATTGATAAAATAAAGAGCTACTCAAGGCCTTGCAAGATTGCTTAAAATTCTTAAGAACTGAGATAACACATGGTTGAACACATTGTTTCCATCAATGAGGAAAAATGGAGCAAATTATTACGTAATTCTGTGTTACAAGGTAACTGAACATCATTGCGATACAGCCATCTACGGCAAAGCAAAGCTATGTGCAAGCCACGTATGAATGGGAGAGTTTAACTGTATATCAGTGTATGTCCAAGGAGAGTCAGAAACACCAGAAAACTGGAGAGAGAATATCCAATGGACGCAGTCACAGAGACGCTGTTAGCAATTGCTGAGAAAATGGAGAGAAGGAGAGCAATAATACATTTGACTTTCATGTCCTGAGTTATCTGGAAAAAGAGCTTTCAGTTCTTTTCCACTATTTCTAGAAAAAAAAAAAAAAAAGACTTTCTCAATGAACAGGATTGCACTGCGGAGATCTTGGTCCTACAATAATTTCTCCTGATGGAAGCAACTCTGAATTTCGACAACTGCTTCAGCATAACCCAGAACAGATGCTTTTCTTGAAGCATTCTGACTACTTTCTTCAGAATACCTTCTTTTATCCCAGATTTTGGAACAGGATGTTGGGTTTTCTCTGTCTCCCCCTTTGAAACTGCACAACAGCTTAGGAGAAGCAATAGGAAAATTTCAGAGGAGGGAAGGCTGAATGTAATGGTGCAGCTAGCAGGTGGTCTCATCTCCTTCAGAATGGGCCCTGACACCATGACGAACTTCACTGGTCATGATCTTGGCCTCATATACCATGGGAGAGATGCTAAAAGACAGGCATATAGGACGCTTGTAGTCAGTAGGTTTCGAGGCTGAGGCTCTTGATGCTGGGTATTGCACATCAAGCAAGAGAAAAACTTGACTGACAACCCAGAAAGGAGTGCTAAGGCACTCCCTACTCACTATCACCTAGTGCCTCTGACCCCAGGCGGAGCCTCTGTGCATGGCCACCATTTCTTTCATCACTCTCACTGCAGGTAGTGCAAAAGGGGACGCTGTTCCAGATGATGTGAACAAGGTGAGCAGATGAGTGTTATGACCTCTTGTTGTGACTGCGTGCACTGGAAAGGCACGTGGAGTCACTGTGACTCAGTTTCTCCATCTGCACCATGGAGCTGGTAGGACAAATCTACTGAGTGTCTCCTGAGCTGTGTAACTCTAGCTGGTTTAACTCTGATCCTCTGATGGCATAAATCAATTCCCATGGTGCTTACCGACAGGGATTCTGGCCTGGAGCTTGCAAAGCAGCCAGAGATTCATATGCAACATGTGAATCCCAACCGTGGGGCAAAACCCACGGCCAAATCTGGGAGCAGGAGAGGGATTTCCTTGCTAGAAACATCACAGTGTTACCCTGGGGAATGAAAAAGGAAAGAAGAACACATGCCATCCTCTTTCCAGGCAGAGTTTAGCTGAATTTTAAACAGCCTCACACCAACCTCCCCCCATGACAACAAATGTCACTTGTGAAGTATGTAATTTGTGCCTGCAGGCTTGTGTCACCCAGGTCACAAGCAGACGTGTACTCCCTGCTGTTCCCTCTCTGCTTTGAAAGCATGCGGTTTCAGCATCGCCTGGCATCCCAATGAGGCATCCGCAGAGCTGGGGCCTTGCCGCAGCACATGTGGGCTGGTGGGCCTTGGGGAGGTATGAATGTCCCCGCTGCTGCGGTGGCCACCTCTGTGCATGGCTCCCTGCGTACGGCTCCGGGCACTGCTGGCACCGGGTGTCTGCATCGTCCGAATCGCCAGCTGTTAGAGGCTAGGAGCTGCAGGGTCTGCGGGGGGAAAGATTTCTTGCTTCTTCTTGGGCAGGTATCCCTGCTTTTGGCCTTGGGCTCATATTTTTCCTGGCTCATAGACTGGTTCTCGCTCCCTCGGTATCACTGTGTTTGCAACACAGATGGTGCTCGCAGCACCCTGCTTTCCCAGCCTGACCTGCAGCAGTCTCTTTTCTTCTAACCAGAAAGCTGGCACTGCTGGTTGCTCTGCATCCTACAAACCCAGCCCATGCTGGAAGGGAGCTGTGAGACCCTTGGGAAGCCCTTGGCCCTTCAGTATTGTGACCTATTATGGGAAACTCTTTGCAGGTCTTCAGGGCTGTGTTGGCCACACAATGACGGTGTCAGGGCGAGCAGCTGCGGTGCTCGCTGTGTTGCACAGTCCTGTACATGCCCTGATTCATCTCAGTATTAGGAAAGTGCTGCTTCTGTTGAAATTATTTATGTTTCAATACCAAAAAAATCCCCAATCACACTAGACCTCAACTATTTTGTCTTTTCTTATAGTGAAACCTAGGCAGGATTAAATAACTTCACAGTACATCCAACCAAAGAGTGCTAAACAAGTGCTTCATCATTCTGGGAAGCGAAACTCAAGCTTCTCCAGTGTGCCAGCGCAGCAGATGCCTTCTGAAGCTTGTTTGTAAACTATGCGGGCGCTCCTCTCCTGGAGGTCAGGGAGACATGTCTGTGAACATGCTCTGATGAATGAGAGTCATGAACCACTGGTCATTCTCAGTCCTGGATGATCCTATGAGGCAATTCGGTTGCTTACTGTATTTCAAAGACAACAGTGGATGAAAGGCACTGTGGTAGCCTCTAGACACTCCCAGAAGGTTAAGGACCCATTTACCAATCAAGAATAATGAAATTTTACACCTTTTAGAAAGCACTTCAAGATCTGCTTGTGATAAGTGCCTTAGAGAAGCCAAATATTGCTATTATTAATTCCAGTGCCAGAAATGTGTCCACACCTGGCAGTAGATGAATGCTACCATAAAGAAGTTACAATCCCATCAGCCAAACAGTGGCAGAAAGGGTGTATCCATTCCTCCCTAGCATGTGCACCTAAGGCAGGTTAAGTGACTCACTCAAGGCTATGTAGCAATATGTGGAAGAGGTGGGACTGATTTCAGTGCCACATAGCTTGAGGCTGTGCCTTCAGTGAAGATCAGGTTAGCAGAGCAAAGCAGTCCTTACAGGGGAGGGTCCTGAAACCTCCTGTTCTCCATGCAGAGCTATGGTCATGCTGGGCAGTGAGCCTGTGGTGAGTGAACTTCCTTCTGTATTAACTACAACAATATTTTGTTGCTTTTTTGGCTCACTTATTAGCACAGTTATTGAATCACTGCTGGGACCCAGCACATTCATATAAATACCTTGGACAGAGAGAAAGTTTCCCCTAAAATATTTTTTGGGGTCCAAAAACTGGGTTCTTCTATGCACTCACCTTTTACGTGACATCTGCGCTTTGAACTTCTGTTGGAAAAGGAAGAAAACATTTCAGTTTGAAAGCCTGAAACTAGGTGAGGGACATTGGACTTGCCCAGCCAGATAGCGTGTGAACAGAACAAGAACCGGGTACCCATCAGATCTAACGCCTATCCTTAATTAGACACGCTTTAATCTGTGGTGATTAAGTAAATTAGAGTTCAGTGGGAACAGGGAAGGTGCTCAGCACCTTGGTGAGTCATCTGCTTGGTGGCTCCACTGTCAGTGCCAGCCTGAGGACCGGAGGAGCGGATGCTCCTGTGTGCGGTCCTTGGAGACAGCACCGAGGCGAACTGACGGAGCAGTCTAGAAAAGCTTGTCTTGTTGAGGATTTGGTCAGAGATCAAGAGAGAACCTCATTTTTCAGACACATCAACCTCACGCTTTCTATGAAGAGCAATGAAAATAAGTTTCATGTCCCAATCTGTTTCTGTTTCTGCAGTCCCATCGCTGAGCTCAGCTTCACTGTACCTTGCAAATTCCCTGATGGGTCTGCTCCTGCTCCCAGTGAAAACACTTGACACTAGCTCAACTGAGAACAGACATGGATTTGTAAAGCAAAACCAAGGTAGGTTTCTTTTGAGAGGGGAAGTATTTTTCCTAGAGATTTTTTTTTTTCAAATAATTTGTATTTCGTTATTGCATTGCTGAGGCCCTTTTTTAAAAACAGACCTATGAGCTAGGCAGGGATCCTCTTTGCAATGTTTTTTTTTCTATTCCTCTTTTACCCCACTTTGTGCCACAGAACTGCTCCTCAATGGGTGCCATTAATAAAGAAATGCTTCCTTTGTCCCCTCCTCCTTCAAGTCAACCCAAGGGAATGAGATAGCACTTTAACAAGTCATTATTAAAGTGATGGTAAATATAAACCCTTGTTGGAGAGCTGTGGTGTAGGAACAGATTGCCCAATTTTCTTAGAGCAATGGAGGTGTGCATGTCATTAATAAAACATCTTGTTATATGTTTTTTAATTACTTTTCTCAACTCAGTTAAGATTGTTACCTCTGCTTACATGAAAAAGCAGATAACTTGAAGGCTCTTGTAATGAGCGTTGTTGGAGCCATCATCTGCCAGAATATCTTGGTAATTAATGGTTTGTTTAAATTTCAGTGCATACTTGTCTTTGCATTCTCGACTCTGACTGTTGCTTAGATCCTAATGGGACATTTGTAGAGAAAACGGGAGGGCAGTGGGAGTTTAATTCATCACAAATGCTCATCAGCCAGGTGTGCCTCAGTGGTGTCACGTCCCAGTGATGCCACTTGAGAATGGCTGTCATCATACAAGAAAACAGCATCTCTTTGCTGGGCATCTGGGCTGGTATCCTCTGGCAATTTACGGTGCCTAATGCTGACATGTGGATTTATGAATAGGACTAAACACCTTATGAGCTAAGATTAGATGGATTTTTTTTTTCTCTTGGCTCCTCTGAGCTCTGAGCACCATTTTGTGTGATGGCACAAGGTGTCTGTACAGGAAGGACCAAGAGATCCAATACTACTAAATCTTTTCTGGACAAACTGGCACCTTACCCTTTCAGCTCTTGGTCCAGCTAGGTCTGGGCCCCAAACACTGCACTCATTGTGCTCTTTCCCCTCTACAAAGGGGCATGAGAAGTCCTTTATCCTTGTCCTTGCTGCAGCCTTGCAGCTTATTTGTGCTGCTGATTCACCTGCTTTTATTGTGAGACTTGAAGTACCTGGTCCTTGTGTTCCCCACCTCCAAAATCAGTGCTGCTTCTGATGCTCAGTGAAGTAAATAAGTGCAGACATAAAAAAGGGCTTCTGAGCCTTGTAAATACAGAATACATTTTGAAAATATGATCCAGACACAGCTCTGAAATTCTCAGAAAACATAAAAAAGAAGAATCCTGTTAAAAACAAAACAAAACAAGAAACAAACCCCAATAAAAAATTATTGTGACATATATCTCAGTAGATGCAAATCCTGAGTAGATGAAGGGACCAAGGGGTCTGCTCACACTGCTTCGAAGCCAATGGGTCATGGCATTAGCTTCATCGGGACTGTCACTTTGTGACCAGTAAAGCATTTAGTAAAATGGCAGTTTGACAAATCCTAAAGTGCAAAGCTAATTTCAGTCAATGACATCCCTCTAAGACTGGTAGATGAGTGCATATCTTCACTGAAGAGGTTAGCATTGTCAGAGGCTGTCAGTGGAACAAGGAATAAAAACATTGCTGAAAACATCACCCCCTCCATGCCTTGAGAATAAACAGTGAGAAATTCCTCCTTGGAGGGTGTTTGTCTGTGCCACAGGAAGCAACGGCTAGAGCTGAGTTCTCAAATGGTAAATAGAGGTTTTTATACCTCAGTGACTTTATGACCCATAATAGCTTTCATGGTTCTCTGCTCTAATCAGATCTCATGCTTCAGGACAGAAAGCATCCTGGCACCGGGAAGGAATCTGTCCTCCACACACCACAGATGCCCACAGGTGACCAACGACAAGGTGCATCGTGTAAAACTCCCCTCTGAAACATCCGCTATCAATGACTGCTGGTACCATTTTTCAGCCAAAATGTTGAGTAGCTGCTAATTACAAGATGACAAGTGAGCGGCTCGTAATTGTGTTGTTGATTATTTTTGGGAAGCCCCGTGTCACTGTGGTGACAGCCTAGAAGGAGAGAGCATGCAATGTTAGGTGCTTTTGGGAACTTTAATTTATAGAAACGTGCTGTGTTCCCAGCTCCCATGGCATCAGCTGCGAGGGCTGCTGCCTTCCAGCTGCGACGCTGAGCCAGTGGAGCTGCACAAAATTAATACAAGCAACGATAGGGAAAAGGGAGAGCAGTCCCCTGGGCCTGGGTGACCGACGGTGACAGTGGGTGGATGTCTTCTCTGTCAAGATGGAGGTTTGCAAAATATCCAACTTGTCTGGGTTGCTTTAACCTATTTCTTTTGGGTGTTCCCAGGAAAATTGGAGCTCTAGACATGTTGGGATGGCAGGAACTCAGAGAGGTTCCCCCTTCCCAAGGTCTTGTCCTTTGACAGATCATCAAGCGGGAATCTCTTTGCAAGTTACCATGGGTGGGAGTCAGCATGCAGAGTAAGGCCTAAATTTTGGTGCTTTGGTGTAGATGCCTTCATGTGAGCCAGGTGCCTAAGCCTCCATCTACGGGAGGAACTCAGCTGCCTGAACCTGGTGCCTGTAAATGCATCATGGGTCTTGGACCTTTGGCTTGGACTAGAGGGTCTGGACAGCAGTGAAAGACACTTGGTGCAAAGCAAACCTGAGCGGCAGGGCTGGAACCGTGCTGGTTTCTGCCAAAATGGTGAGGAACGGCAGCATCTCTCTCCCTCTCTCTCCCTTTCAAGTACCCATGGCTTTTCTCTTGTGTTAACTGTCATCCTCCTCCTGTTTCTGTAAACACTGTAATTCAAAAATAGAAAAAGGAGAACGAAACAAAACAACTGCTTAAAAAGCCCTGTGAAAAAAGGGGAACCTAAGATATAATTATGCCTCTTGGATGATATTTTCCCCTGATAATACTGGAAAAATACTAAGCACGTTCATGTGATGTTCTAGTGTGCAAGGATCTGCAGCATGTCTCCCTCCTGCTTGCTCTCCCCCTTCCTCTCTCTCTTGCTCTCTGTTTCAGGAACTGACAGCATTTAATGTTGATGTACCTAGAGGCAGCTCAGATGTGATCCTGCAGCACTGCCATGCTCTGATTTAAGGATCAGTCCATAAAACCCACTGAACACACAGTCACAGCATTTGACCCCAGAAAAAAATTTAGATTTTCAACCCTCTTTCCACCATCCTTTGGGTTTCCGGCTCATTTCTGGGTGCCTTTGAAGGAACAGGGAAACTAAAGAGATTGTGATGTTGAGCCATCCCCGCTCCCATCACAGCCCCGTTTCCCCATGAAAGCAGGCAAGTGCTAGGAGCTCGCCGAGCAAGACAGGAGCACTTCTGCGGGCTGGTGGCTGGATGCAAGCGGTGGCAGTGATGCACCAAACCGGGGGTTGAATTTGGGGGACAGGGCACCGTGGTTTAAGTGAGGTCTAAGTGAACGTAAGGCTTTTGCACCTCAGCAGCACGCGGGCCAACAAATAATCCCCTCCCAGCTACTTTCGCTCCTGCTCTCGTTGGCTGGCCGATCAAGCCCCGCTGATAATTGCGCTGTCAAAGCTCTGCAGGAAATTCCCGCTGCCTTCGTATGGAGGCTTCTCCTGACACACTCCTGGGGTTAGAGGATCCCAGGCTTAATTTATTCACTGTTTTCAGACTCAGGTCCAAATAAGGACTATGCTTTCTCTTTCACCTCTCCCCTGAGGTCTGCAGTTGCTGAAATCCAAACCCTGCAGCAGATCACCGTGTTTTGCACTAATTTAACATGAAGCTTCAGGTGCTTAAACATTTCTGCAGTCTTTGAGCACAAAAGTGGCCTTTTTTCCTTTGCCTCCTCCCCCTGTGTTAATCAAACACTGTGTGTGTCCCTCCCCCCCCAAAAAAAACCCCCAAACCAAACCCAAAAATAGAGGAAAGACCTATGTTACTTATTTCTTTGACACATTTCATGTTTTTAAGTGCAGTTTTCTCCACCAGGTTGCAGGAAGGCTCACTGCTGGGCATGGTCCTCAGCAGGCTCTTGAAAAACCAAGGTGGATTTAATGCTGGTGAGAAAATCTGAAAGCAGATCTGTGTCCCAAAGCCCAGAGTTTGAGTGTCGGATGTTTGCACATCTCAGCACTGGGGACCTGATCACGGCTCTGATGATCCCCTGTGGAGTGAGGCCTTGGCAAAGCAGGCTCAAGTCCTCCACATGGGGTAGATGGCCCCATAAGCTTGTAGCGTGTTTATAAAGCTTTATTCTTTTTAAAACTGAAGACTCCCACCTAGACTGGCACTTCTTAAATAGTTGTGGGTTTTTTTGATAACTCTTAACTTGTCAGATAAAGAGACAAAGAAAAAGCAGCCCTTTCACCAAATAAGGTGTAGTTCAGTGAAAAGTTAAACCTGAAAAAAGTGGAGACACCAATAAAAAAACCCCGAAAATTAATGTTTTCATCTTTTTAAAATTATTTTTTAACTTGTTGTTTTGAAAAGGTGCTTAAAATCAACCAAAGATTCTTCTTCCCAGCTGCATAGGTGTCGTCCTAAATTCAACCTCCCATGAAAATTCAAGCTGCCTTGTCCTCATCGGGGTTTTAAATTGAATTAGTTAACCCAATTAGGAATGCTTTTTGCTTTTCTGTGTTTGGTAGCGACTGATAAGCCTGCAGCCGCAGAGAAGCATGGGTTTGATTCAAGCTGCTGCCTGGACCTGCACGTGGAATTGGTTAACCATGTGCAGGAGAGCTTTCCTGAGCCAGACCCATATTTCCTGCATAAATGATACTTGTGACAAATACCTGGTGTCATTGATATTCTATTAGTTTCCTTCACTGAAAGATCAGACAGCTTTAAAAAGCCAATAAATTCCCACAGATTGTCTCTGAAAGGGAGAAAAAAAGATTCCTTGGCAGGCCACACACCATTAAGCCCAAGAAGTGAGCAGTGGTTTATGGTTAGCAGAGCTGAGGTCACTACTTTTGGACAGGTGCAATTAAGATTCACTGAAGCAACCAAAACCCACTACTTCTTCGGGTGCTGGGGCAAAGACACCTTGTTCAGACAGCAGCAGCCTCAGCTCAGAGCGACTTTCTGTACTGCTGCAATTCCCAGCCATGCTGGTCCTGGAAGCATACCCCAGTGTTTAGAGACAGAAGCCAGCATGAATCCCACTTTAAAAAAAAAAAAAAAAAGCTTTATGAAGATCCAGGGCTATTTCTCTGAAGCCAGAGCATCTGCTTGCCTTGTAGACTAGAGGCCATATGTATGAACCCATTTTTTTTGTCTTGGAGCGTTGTTAACCTTCTGCAGCTGACAACATGCCCACCTTGTGGTCACCACATCTCTGTCGCTCAAGGAAAGGTCTCAAGCCACGTGGCTTGCTTTTTTTTTTTTTACACAGGGGATCAGTATTTGTGGTAAGAAATTGCAGCAGCTCCCTCATTTCCCGTTGTGCTCGGGAGATCTGGCTGCTGGCAGTTTTCAGGTGCCATTTCCTGATGCTTGGGTGTCCTTGCATCCATCTATCTGTTGAAATGATTTCCCCAGAGCTTGCTGTAGCTGTAATCCTTCAGCAAGTCCTTTGTTCCCACTGTTCTGCTTATGCCTGAGAAATTATGTTATTCATGCCCAGATATATCTTTCAGCCATTTGGACCCAGATTTTGAATTTCAAGAAGCCGCAGTTTTTTGGGTTTGTTTTTTATATTTTTTTAAATATCTCTGGGTACAGGTAAAACAGATCTTTTTAGCTAAATACAAGAATAAATGAATATGCAGATTTTTTTTTCTGAAGGTCTCGAGCACAAATGCTAGCTTTGATGAATGACTCATTCCCTTTGTTATAGTAGCATTGTTGAAGCTCTGGTGTTTTCAGGCTATGAGCAAGGCAAGGTTGGGAGGAGGAGTTATTGTCTTTTATTAGACTAGATGATACAGTTGGAAAAAATCAGGCAAGATTTCAGGCATGCAATCCTTTTCTTCAGGTTTGGAGCTGCTTCTGCTGTCTTTGAGCTGACTACGAGAACAGCCATTGCAATATTTGACTGAGTTTAGCCAAAGTCAGCACAGTTGTCCTCAGTTTTTCTTTCTAACCTGGAGAAAGAGCCCTGGAGCTCTCTGTCAGCATCACCCTAAATTCAGCCTCATGCTAAAACTCCGTATCATTTCATCCATTAAATGATAGCAGCCCCTTTGAACATATTTGCCCACAGGTCTGTTTAGCTTCCAGTTGCTCTTTTATACCTGATAAATAAAAGCAGTTGGAGAGAATTAATGACATTTTTGCCTTCTTTGTCCTGATGTTCGGATGAAATCTCAACATTCAGGTAATTCCAGCCCCGTACAACCATTGCACAGGAGGAAGAGGAGGGAGGGTGGAGACACTTGGTGCAATTTAAAACTTCTGTCCAGAATAACTGGGGAAAAAAAAACATCCCCAAATTGACAAACCTCTGAATAAACTTATCAGGGATGATCCATTTCAGAGACACCCTGGGGCCAGAAGACTTTTCTGTCTGCTCCAGCCCCGACAGAGGCAGGAGCTGGGGAAGGAAGGGCACGAGGAGGGGGGACCCCCAGCTTGGGGCAGCTCGGGGGCAGACTGTGCCCAACCGGTTTGCACATACCTGGCTGCAAGGAGGAAAACTTCCAGCCCCCATCGTGATACCGTCGCTAACATGAGGCCGTGGGTGACGCTGCATCCAGGCAAGGTGCTGCCTGCGATGGGTTCGGGGGAGATAACCAGGTGGACCCCCAGGTCCCTAAGGGTTTGCATGGGCACTTGTGTTTTTCAGGCGAGATTTCTGCTCTCAGCCAAGGCACGCTTTGCACACTCTCCAGCCTGTTTATTTCAGCCTGGCTGGGTGCAGGAAACCATCCTCCTCCTCTCCTACTGCATCTGACTCAGAAAATGTTTGGAAATCCCAGGTTTCTTCTGCCTCCTGCCTCTCCCCCTCTGGGTAACGGGAAGCTGAAGGAGAAGCAAACAAAGGCATCCTTATGCTTGGGACAGCTGACGGGATGCGGAGCTGCGACTCCTCCTCTCCTCCTGCTGCCCTCCCGGGGATCTGGCCTCCCTATTGTCTGCAGCAGCTCCAGGGATGTTAAAGGCTTCCTTGGCGTGGCTTTCACATCCAAGCAAGGGCTGGGGCTGACAGAGACGCTGTTGATATTAATTATGCGAATTGTGGTATGCACTTGAGTCCTTTGCTGTGCCTGTGGTCCATTGTGTTTGCTGCTGCGCTTTGATGGGCGAGGAGGTTATAAAGCTGGAGGAAAAGGCACAGCAGGTATCTTGTTACCCTGTTCGTCTGCATTGGTGTGCTCTCTCCTGTCTTAAAATTATCTTGCAAGTTTGTTGGAGCCAGAGTTTCCCTTTCTTATGTTTGTGTAGCAGCGAACACTGCAGCACCCTGCTCCATGCCCAGGGAGCATCATTTTAACTGAAACAGTGCTGTTTTACAGCTGTAATTCTGAGGGAGAGAGGATGGCAGCGATTTGTTTCCAAAGTCCCTTGGAAAAGCAGGGACCAGACCTGGATAGCTCAAGTCTGGACCTACCACCTTGGCTGTGGCACCCAGCCTTGTGCAATCACCTGTTGAGGGGTAGGGAGGGAAGGGAGGTGGGCTGGCGTGGCAGAGCTGGGCTGCCTGCTAAACACCACCCTGCAAAGAGCAGCCGAGACATTCTCCAGCTGGAGCTGGTCACAGCAGGATACGACTGCAGGAGCGGTGACATCAAATAGTGAGGAAACAAGCACCGCACCTCAATGTGATGAGATTTGATTTAAATAAAGAGGACAACTGAGGCTCTGCACAAGGCAGAGCAGATATGGGACTCCTTTTATCTGCCTCTCAGGACTCCTATCTGCAAGCAGGGATCAAGCCCTTGCTATTTTGTATTATTTTTTTTAAATAATGGCTTGGATGCATGCAGAACTGATTCGGTGCTCCTGCTGCAGTACTGGGGTGTCAGGGACACAGGAAAAAATTTGGAGTCTCTCGGTAGAGCCACTGCACATATTCAGGTTGGCACCCGGGTGAGGTGAGGAAAGCATTTCTAAGAGACCTGTTGGGGAGGTTTCTGAAAGTGTTTTCAAGCCTGTGACCTTGTCAGTTGAGCTTCCGAACCCTGTGATGGCCAACAAACCTTCATCCCCTTGTGGAATCCTCACCTTCTTTATATAAACTCAAGCCCCGGGCAAGGGCAGTCAGCCGAGCAAATACACACAAATTCCTTCCTTCCCTCCTTCCACGCTCCGCTCTGCTCAGTGCACAGGCCCAACATGGGGCCTTGGAGGGAAAGGTCAGGACCATTTGGTGTCCTCTTACTTTGGCTAGCGAAAGGGTGTCTCTGGCTGTGCAGCCTTCTAAAAATAACTCGTGCTTGCAGAGCAGTTTAGCTCTCCACCACGTAAAGGAATTACAGGATGGGAATGGTCTCCAGCGAGGGAGATGGCCGAAAGCGGTGCCATGCGGCACGCCGCTTCTCTAGCAAAACCACACATATGTTTCCTTCTCTGTGCGAGCATCCCTCGTGCTGAGAGAAGGGCTGAGAGGGAAGGAGAGACCTCAGAAAGCCTCTCACAGCCACCTGCATGGGTCTCGCGTGGTCTCACATGGGAATGCAGACCCCCAGGAAGGGCCGGTGGCCGGGTGAGGAGCCCCCTGCTACAGGCCCCCGGCGGGTGGGCTGGCAGCGGCGGCCGGGGGACTCTGGCACGATGCTTGCAAGCGGGCAGTGTGCCACCTTGCCAGATGGCTGCGGTGTGGGTATGCGAGCAAGCAGAGCGCCGGCGCGTGGAGAGGGGCTTCAGGTAGCCATGGTCTGGGGAGACCGTGCCTCCTGTGAGAGGACCACGGGCTGCTCAGAGTGACAACAGCTCCCGTGCCGTGGAGCTGCTGGGTCAGGAGCACTGCTTGGGGCAGGGGGTGAAGATGTGGGAGAAAATCCTTTGGGAGCAGGTCTACCTGCTAGAGGCAGCCCCTAGGAGGAGGCACCGAGAGACATTTTAGGGCTTCATTTAACTCTGTCAGGACCCCGAGGGGTCTGGCATCATGGAGCAGGTTTCAGAGGTAGCCTTAGAATTGGCATTTTGGGCTTTGGTGAGGATGTCCCATCATCAGAGCTGGCCAGTAGAGACCAGCCCACTTAAGTGTGTACTTTCATCTCTTTTTTTTTCTTTGGCTTACCAAGCAAATATGTCCTGTGACAGCACTTGTCCTGTGATTTCGAATACTGAATCCAGCTTGATGTTCTATGAAAGGCATTTCTCACTTGACTTTTCCCAGGCACTTCTGTATCAACCAATTAATTCCTCATCTAAGCAAGCCTACAAGTGAGCAAGAGACAGGAGAAAAATGGGCCAGGAAAACCTGGAGTTACCCTGGATTTCAAAATCATGGGAGTGTTTCTATCATGTTGTTGAGAGCTTGGAAGATTTCATACTGAATGCTGCAAGCAGCTCCCCTGGGCACAAGGAGGGGGATTTCAACCCGAAGGAGCATGCAGAAGAGATCTGTGAGGAAGGTCAGAGGAATGGAGAGTCATCCCTAGGAGAAGGGGCTAAATCCTCCTGGTGTTTTAGATGGATTTCAGTCATTATATAAGCAGTATTATTTTTTATGGCTGCCTAAACCAGCTGATTGTGGGATTTGAGAAATCACTGGCCATATATTCTGTGCTGTAATCAGGAATTAATTTGGCCGATTGCCTATAGCTCTGTGATTGCATCTCTCCAAAAAGACAGCAGGGCCTTATAGTATTTCTTAACTGAGGTCTGTGGAGGGCAAATACTGGGAACAGTCATCCATTTCTGACAAGGCAGAGCAAGAGATGGTGACAATAAATAAAGTGGAGGTCAATCTGATTTCCTTTAATAGGCCACTTGTGAGAAGGAGGGGGTATGAGTGTGTGTGAATGACCTGACATTGCCCAGACAACCATCATATTAACCATCCCCTCCTCTTTCAACAGGTAAGAGTGTAAAACATGCCCAGTGTCCTCCCACACCCAACAGGGCTTTTACATCCCCAGTGCAAGCCAAGCAGAGCACTGGAGCTGTGGAGGTGGATGTCAGGAACACGGGGCAGCGCTTGTGTGTGTGTGTGCCCCGCATGGTGATGGCTCTCTGGATGTGTGTACACCAAAGCCTGGGGAAAACTTCTTTATGGGAGAGGGAACTAAGAGCTCTCTGCGCAGTTACTCCAACAAAAAGCCCTGGGCAACTGCTGTGCTGTAGATCAAAGCTATGTGAAAGCACAGCAGTAGGGGCAGCTCTGGTGCTTACACTGGAGGACAATTCATCCAGCCTGGATGAGCTGAAAAATAATAAAAAATAGAAGTCTTGGTGGTAACCTGGGAAGGCTGTTGCTTCCCCAGGAAAAAGATCCACATAAAAACCTTCTTGTCCTCCTGTTTCCTGCATGAATCAGAGGGAAAGACACCGTGCTGGGAGTCGTAATTTCAGTGCTAGTCCCAGCTCTGCGCTTGTTCCACTTGTATTCTGCCTTTCACTGTCTACTCTCTGTAAGATGGGGATAATCATACTCAAAAAACATTGCAAAGTTCTTCCACAATCATTTGACAAACACTGAATGCTTTTATTAAATGTGTGTGTTGGATTTACTTGGACGACATCCTAACCAACATCCATCTCCCAAACCAACCTGATGTGAGCAAACCATTTTTCAGGCTATGAAACGGTAGCTGTGGTGGGCAGGAAACAATTCAATTATCTGATCGGCCATCACGTAGAAAACACCTTAGGTCGCAGGCAAAGAAGGATCCCAAAGGCTGATCTGATCCCTCTTTGCTTGTTAGCCTCTACGTGCTGCTAGAAACCCATTTGCATCGTGATCTGCAAGAGAGGGGAAAGCTGGCCAAGGGAAGCAATACAAAATCTGCATCTGGAGGTTCATTTTGCAGGGAGCTGCAGGGACTTTCACACACGTATAGAAACTTATTAATAATAAACAGAGTCGTCTGGAACATTCATACATCCTGCGTATGGGTTACTGCTTCCAAGTCAGGGAAACTGAGCAGATGAGCAAAGAGGGACTGAAGGGGTACACGGGAACGTCGGCGTAGGACAGTACCCAGAGCCGTGACTCAGAGGAGGGGATGGGGAATGGCCTGCCCCTGATTCAGGAGAGCCAGCCCAGAAATCAGAGCCAACAAAGGCTGTTATCGTTGGCAACTGTAATGAAATTAAAGAGATGCTTCGCTGTCCATCATCAGGTGTGTCAGTTTTCAACACTTAACTGCTGGAAGTTAAGGACTTTCTCGGCTGCATTTCCAGTCGCTGGCTTTCAATTTCGGGCACAAGGGAGGGAATTATGTTAGAGGCATTGCAGGTGAGATTTCCTCCCTCCTGCCATACATTTCCGTGGCAATGCATCAGTAATGAGACTTTATGCATAGCATCTTTCTTGCCAAAACACAATAATTAGTTCAGCTCTTTACCTAGTTACTTGTCCAAAATTGCTCTGGGATATTGGGACAGAGACTAAGCCAGTCCTTTTCTTCGGTATGTGACAGCCACACGTCACACACCACATCACATCACAACCCCTCCTTGCAGAGGTGGGGTATCCGAGGGGCAAAGCATCGTGCTGAGAACTCACCAGGAGTCTGGGGGCTGTGCTCAGCCTCTCCAGGTGTGGTCCCAGGGCTGTCCAGGCTTTTCTTTAGCAGCCCAGGGTGAGGAACGGATACACTGGGCACATTCCAATGCACTGCAATGCAATGCAAGTGGTGTTGGATAAACCCTACTGCACCCTTTGCTGTAGGTTCAGTCCTGGAGTGAAGAAATGAACAGAACCACACAGTGTGAGAGCAACAGCATATGAAGCATGGGAGGACTTAAGAAAAGAGCCCCTTCACTTTCATATCCACATAAATATATGTTAGATAGAGATACAGACTCCTTTTTGGCATTTGTCAGGCAACAGCAGTTTTTCAAGGCTGTTTCTGACGGCGTCATATGGATTTTCCTTTTACAACCACCTCTCTCGTGGAAATCCCCATTGGTCCCTGCTATTCCAGTGAAGGAGACTGTCTAATTCAGCTTATTTTCCCCCAGGAAGATCCAGCTGATTATGCAATAGCAATGTGTACCAGCACGTTAATGGCAGTTGGCACCTTCCTGGACTGTACGGGAGGCAGGGGATATTGCTGTCATTATGGAATTAGTCATGCTTGGAAACACCGCAGGGTTTGTTTAATCCAAGGAGAAAATAAAAAATATGTTGGGGTGGGGTAGAGAGAGGCAACAACTGCAGTTTTCTGAGCAAGGTGGTGAGGGAGCCGTGACAGGACCCCAGCACCTTCACTGGTGGGTGGGTGTCCCAGGGCCTCCCCATGCTGTGGATGCCTGTGGATGTTAGTGGGTTTTAACTAGCTGCAGCTATTTCAACCCCAATTTGGGTGGAAAATCCAAATTTCAAATTTGAAAATGTGTCAAAAATTTCAAATTTTGCTCTTTTTTTGTTCTGTTGGATTTTAGCTGGTATAAATGGTCAGGTCCCTGCAGACTTCTGTGGGAGGAAGGGTCTGGAGGGAAAGACCCTGCTTCCCCTTTGCTGCAGGTGCTTACCTAGGGGACATGTTTCTGAAGAACCGGTAGTCATGAGTTGAGGATGCTCTCCTCCTGCTGCCAAGGAAAGGACGGGTCCGGACCAATGCTCCCTGCTCTGCTGCTCTCCGGCTTTCATTGCAACAATGCACCCAAGTCTGCCACTCTGCAGGTCCCCTCTGCCTCCCCCTGGCCTCTAGTGCTTTTATGGGGTTAAGTACCACTGCCACATGCTTCCGCCAGCGTCCTCTCCTCCAGAACCAGAGCTCCAGCCTGAGGGACCACCAACCAAGTGATCTGGGTCTGACCCCTAGTGCCTGACCATCTCCTGGCTGAAAGAAGAGGTGTGTTGGCTGCAGGTGCCCCACGGGTGTGTCCAACGCCTTTTGACCATCCTGGAGACATCTCTGCAGGTAAGCTTGCAGCAGCTGAGACCCACACCCACTCCGCTTGCTCTTCAGCCCATCAGGGCTTCAGGCACCTCTGTTTCACAGCTGCAGTTGTATTCAAGCCCTCCACATGCCCCATGCCACCGGCTGTGTGCTTGGTGCCAAGGAACAGCTGGGATCATGCCAGCTGGAGATCATCTGCCTCCAGTCTCCTCCTCCCAAACCAAGACGTAATAGTTTTGCAGCAAACTCAGTAGCTGCTTGTCCCCCACCTGTGCCTGCATCAGTGCTGCTTAGATTTCACGTGCTGTCAAGGGGCTTCAGATGCTGCCAGCTGAGCAAGCCCTCACAAGTCCAGGAGAAGACTGATCTAGACTAAATTAACGCACAGACAGATCCCCAAAGGTGCTACAAGCCGCTCAGCCCAAGGGAAATACTGCAGCATGATAAGGCCATAAGGAACATAGCCAGAAGTTTTGGCCCAAGGGGAAGGGAAGTATGTTCCTTCTGCAACGAGCTGTCCCCACCATAACTCATCTCGTGAGTTTTCCTGCTGTGTGCAAAGGCCTGACAAGGGACATTTTCTACCCCGCCGACCCAGTTGCTTCTGGTACCACAAAAAAAGTTGACCGCAGCAAATCCTGCTGCGCGGTGGAGCGTGTCCCCCACTCCCATCTCTGTGGACATGGAGGAGAGCTCCCATCAGCCGTCTTCATCTCTCACACTTGGTGAGGGGAAAGCAAGACATGCTCCCCTGCTGGGTACTGTTAATTAACATAAGAAACCATACCAGAGGCTACGAGGCATTGAACTGGAGTGTAATTGGCTACATGGGATTTGCTAAGTGTTTCGGTCCGGACAACAAGCAAGAAGCCTAAGGGCCAGCCTCTGTTGAAGAGCTACCGTATGAAAGGAGAAATCCCCTGGGGGATGTTTGGTGCTGCTGTCCAAGCCCGCGGGTCGTTTTGTGCCTGGCACAAGGCTGTACCGGGATGTGTGCAATGGCCTGGTTCCTGCTCCCTGCCTCGGGGTGCCAACAGCACCAACATCTCTCTCCTCCTTGCTGCAGCTTATTTAATATTTGTGCACCCAAATGCTAGGGAATATCCTAATACTTCATGTGCTGAAAGGTCCAGAGCTCTGCTGAGATATTTTGCTGCCTGGGTCTCCTTTCCCCTTGCACCGGGCTCTGTGTAGGTGCTGTCACTGGGTCGGTCTGGTCTCCTGCATGGGGATGGGAACAAGCTCCCCAGCTGATGTCTTGGTGTCTCCTTGTCACCTCCATTTGCTTCTCCCAGGCACGGATGGCGGGATGCCCTGGGTGAGCACCGGCACTGGATTTCATCATGTCATCTCCCTTTGCAGGCCACGGAGAACTAGTGAATGCCAAGAGGTAGGTGTCAAAAATATGCCAGATGAATCACACCTCTAGAAGCACCTGGTTTTGTCCACTGAGCACCCAGTGGCTCGATAGAGGTGTCCAAGGTCAGTCCCAGAGAGATTGTAACACCCCATGGCACCCATGGTCTTTAGGGTCTGTCAGCCCGAGGTAGTAAATATCTTATGCTGCTTCTGGTCTCCATGGGCGCCTCCTTGTAAGGGGCTGAAATGAAACATGCCTGGTTTTGTCTAGCCTTTACTGGGATAACAAACCCACCCATTTTGAACTCTAAAGGCTTTGGAAGCCTAGGACAGAGGGATTTATCTTCAAGAGGCTAAACCAGAGGCTGTAAGACAACCCACCTCTCTTGGATAAGCCAAGAGGGGACAAAAATAGCCTCAATCCCACCAGAAGCCTGAACCTGCAAAAGCCAACGGGGCTTGTGATTCATGCCATGGCTGGCTGCCCTGCTGCAAGGCTCACGCAGGACCATGCGCAGCCGCGAGCGGAGCTGTTGGGTTTCTGGCCCGGCTGTCCGGAGCACCTGCAGGAAGGATGCACCCTTTCTGGAACACGCCAAGACTTGGAAAGGAGTGTCATGTCATGCCTGGCAGGAGGAACCCGCTCCAAACATAATACAGCTTCCGTTCAAGGCTTCCTTTGCTATCTTTGCCTGTGCGGATGGGGTAAAACATGTTTTTATATTTTGCTTTTAAGAAAACCCAACACATAATGAAACATAAAGCAAAGGACACCGGAGGCAACAGTAGCAAAGGGGTGATGTGGAAAGGGAAAACAAGGCAGCAACCAAAAATCTATCACCTGCTGTTAACGTTAAAGGAGTTGTTTGGTCTTGTTACTACTGTGTGTGCTCTCCTGCTTCCAGCCTGGCAGTCCTTGCCTTTGGTCTATAAAAAAGGAGTCAAGATGACTCATAGAATGACGAGATAAAGGCTCTAGTGACACATTGAGCAACACCAGCAGCTTCACGGTCAGGATCTGGGGCTGTGATCAGCAGCAGGCAGCTTGGGGAGGAGCAGGGACAGGTGTGACAGCCCGTGTGGCAGCTTTGGCACTGAAATAATCCTTTCCAGGACTTCCCACCTGGAAGGAGACTTTTTTCTGCACTGATTTTAGGCATCTTCTTCCCCACCTTGATGGAAGAGGAACAGACCTGTATGGCCAGAGATTGAGAAATCCCCGAATGAGTAAAAAAACAAGAATACTCTTTGCTCACTTAATATTTGATGAAAGCCAGTTCTGTCTCGGCCCAGAGTGATTCAGTTTAGCCGCAGTACGCAGGGAAAATTTCTTACATGCATTTGTAGACAGAGGCTGTGACTCTTGGGTTATGCTGTTATCTCATGAGCAATCACTCTCGTCCATGCTGGCATAAATGGGCAAAAGTCTGGGATGAGGGAAGGGGCTCTGGGTGCAAGGGAAACCCCAGGGATGGTTTTGAATGGCAATTGCAATCGCCTGCGTTGAGATTTGCCCAGAGGCTGGGACATAAATGCTCATCTCCTTTGCAAACAGGGTGCGGAATTCTGTAATCATCCGTCTTACCTCTCAAAAAAAAAAAAGAAAAAAAGAAGAAATTCCTTGGGCAGGAAAGCTTCAATTTTTCCCATTCCCTGTGCTTGCAGTAAATAAAAGCTGCTCCCTGCTGCTTCTCTCACCTCTCTGATCTCTGGTGTTTCTCAGCCCCGGTCTCACACCAGAGGTTTGAGCTGTGTTCTGCAGCTAAAAGCAGAGAAGATGGGATGGGGCTTTCTGCAGGGCAGATGCAGCCCAGGAAGGCAGACAGTACGTGTGGCTGGGGTGGGATCGCAGCGGCTGGACTCACTCCCCCTGGCTGGAGGCACGTCACTGGGGCCCCTGGGGGGGGCTCTCATCCCTCTCTGCTTTTTCTCTCTTTGGGAGAGAGGAACTGGCACCTCCCTCTGGGGGGTGAGATCTTACCTGGGCTCCCTGAGGTGACTGTCACCCAGGTGTGGGTAGGACTGTGCCCTGATATTTTGGTAATTAAAGGTTTTACTTCTTGAGAGAGCAGAAGATATGGGGCAGGGGTAACACGGCTCCTCTGAGCCCCAAAGCTTTGGCCACGCTCTCTGGCAAATCAGCTCTCCTGAATTTTAGCTGGGAAAGTCTTCCAACTCCTCTGAAAATCCCACCCACAGGGCATCACATGAGGTCTGCTGCATTGCTCTGATTGCCTTCCTTTGGGACTTCTGTGGTGATGCAATGGCCTTACTCAAGCAGTGTCATTAAAGTGGATAGGTTCACACACCAAACTAGGCAGGGCATTGAGAAGATCAAGATGTTTTTTTTCTCATGGCTAGGAGCAGCTTCTACTCATGGTTATTCCATATCTGGAGGACTTTGCTGCCTTTTGGATTCACCATGGGGTGGTGACCTGAGGGTAGGTCCCACGTGGGACTCTGCTTTAGAGGCTGGGTTTAGAGACAGCCATAAGGTGCTGATGAGACCTACGGACCATCATGCTGGATCCAGCACTGGGTGGCCACTGACAAAGAGAAACCCTGGGGTGGCTGTAGCAGGTACCCTATCTCCTTTCCACCTGCAAGACATCTATCTAGAGCAACGGGATGACACATAAATAATGGCACTGGCCAGTTTCTCCCAACAGCATGGGGCGAAATGGCACTGACTGCACTGTCAGCTGAATTTCTCATCTGCAGGCCTCATTTCTCCTGACGTACTGCTCTGGACATGATGTGAGGTCCCACTAATGCTGTTTCCCCAGAACTAAATATCATTTACTCATATCTGACATCACTGGAATTGCTTTTTTGAGGTTGGTGCCACGGCACAAGTTGTCCAAAAAATGAAGCAGATGTTTCAGCTTTCCAAAGGGAGAATCTATCATATCAGTTAAGGACAGTTAACTGAAAGAGCCAGTTTCCCATCCTTCTGAACTAAAATACTGTGTTTATCTACCTTACATGCAGCTTCAAATGTGTCTTCCCCAATACGGGTCATCGGTACCTTACGGATTTAGCCTCAGTGTACATTTATGAGGAAAGAAGGTAAAAATTAGACAGCTTTTCTGGTCTTTTGATCAAGGTAGGTTATCCTTCCAAAAGAGGTTGTTGTACCTCAAGCAAGCCATGAGCACCAGACGGAAGTTCTGGCATGGTGGCCACTTGGAAGTTAGACTGAGTGAATGCAAATCCACTTCTAGCCTTGGCAAGGTCCGTGGGTCTCTCTGCTCTGCCCCTTGGCACCGGGAAGTGTGGAGCAGAGACTGGTCAACAGCTACAGCTTAATTTTGCTGAGCATGATGCTGTAGCACACTGCACTAGCCTAATGCAAGGCCTTAAGTTTAAATGATGATATGCAGGAGAGTCCCGAAAGGGCCTTTTTATATTGGGTTTTAAGGGCTTCTGTCTCTGTCTTAAAAGCACATCAGCTACGTCCAGACTGCTAACCTAAACAAGACCAGGGCCAGAGCTGTGACCCACAGTGGGCTCCGGTGATCACCCACAACATGATCCATGGCATGTGCGTTGTCCCAGACCAATTAATTCTCCTGCAGGTGGTACCCAGCATCATTCCCAACACACAGGCAGGACACTGCAGCCCTGTTTGGGATAGCAAGGTGAGGATGTGAGCTGTGCCGTGCAGAAAGCTGGCCCTGACCCATTTTATTTTTGAGTACAGACATAGGATGCAGGCTCACCTCTACGAGGGAAAGCAATGCCCTCCCCAAAGAGAGCCAAGGGCACTGTTCCCCTGCAGACCTGCCTGGGCTTTGAGGGTAGATGGATGTTTGGGGAACTATAAGCCAAGGCAAAAATAAGCTAGAACAGACTGGGAACAAAGCCCAGCTCCTGGTGGGCTCCCTGGAACTCCCCTGGAGTTCCTCAATGCCTCATTAGCCTCCTGAACACCTTGTCCGGTCTGCCCAGAAACATGCGGAAAATTTCTCCTCTGGACCAAGAGGCGTCCATGAAACTCCTGGCAGGGGCCTGGCTGCCAAGCCTGGCTTTGCATTGGGACCTGTCTCCACCACCGATGTCCTAAGTCACTGGTGCTGAGCTCCACTCACACGCCTCGTGAGTGAGCTTTAAGCTCTTTTTTTAGCAGTCATAAAGACCCAAATAAGCACTGGACCAGGTTGGGTTGAGACAATGGAGTGGGAGTGATGAGCAGAGTATGGCCATCTCTCTGCTGGGCAGCTACGGGCAAGGGGTGCCCACCATTCCCTTCCATGGCTGAAGACTGGTCTTTCAGACTGCGTGAGACACTCCACCTCATGTGCTGCTGATGGTGACCACCCAGCCTGCAAAGTCTTCTGTAAGAGACAATTTTTGAAGAAGATGGGGGGGAAAGTCCCCATGTTTGTTTGTTTCTTCTCTCTGTGTTTGGAGAAACAGCATTTATGGAAGTCAGTTCAATTCCCTGTCTTGCCTTGGCTGCTGTATTTCTCCCTGTCCTCACTTCAAGGAGGAGTTCAGACAAGTGCTTGGGCCTGATGTTAAACCCTGGGACACGGAGGGAGGCACACTGGGAACGGGAGAGCGGAGCTTGGAGCATGCAACGCCACATTAATGGCTGCCTCTTCTGCAGCTCTTCCCATTGGGAGACATCAGCATGCTTTAGTCCACCTCTGCCTTACGGACAGGGAGGTGGAGGTCCAGGCACAGCTGGTGGGAGAGGTAGGGATGTAAAGCAGGTCCCCTGCGGGGTGCGGGCACCCGCCCCGGGGATGCGCAGCCCCGGCGCGCTTGCAACTCTCACCGACTCTGCACAGCTGCTCCCGTCATCTGCCTGCATTCAGAGTGGCTCCATTCAGCAGCACCGCTTCCTGGAGCTTGAAAGGGCTGCTGATTATTTTTAATGAGCCTTCGCCTTGCTGGAGGTTTGTTTCACACTGATTGCGTGGGCAGCACCGTAGCTTCATCCCACCAGGCAGGTTTCCTCACCCTGCATTCCCCGGCGTTGCTCGGCATGTTTGGGGAGCTGGTGGGGGGAACCCAACAGGTTTGGGGAGCAAATACGCAGGTTATGGAGTGATCACTGCTGCACCCCCCTTGGGGATGGAGGTGTACAGGACCCCTATGGGAATGCTGGGTCCTGAAATGGAGGGAGGCAGCACACCCTCCAGCCTTGCTCTTGGAGAAGGTTTGACCTGCACAACATTTGCATAGCATCCAGGGCACGGCACAATGCCCTCCCAGCTCAGACCCGCTCCCTCCCACCTAGCAGCAAGGTCAGGATATTTGGGAGGTTCTTCCCTTGCCCTGTAGCCTTCCTGTATGTCTGCCCCAAGAGCCCAGGGCACGATTCAGCTCATCCAAAGCATGGCAGATGATCGACATCCTAAAAGTGCCTATGTCTCTCCATCAGCTCCAAAGGGAGCCTGGGATGGAGAGCTGAGCTGACTGTCTTCGGATGCTGGATCAGGCCCTTTATACTCTTGAAAACTGAGCATCCTGGCCTTGCAGGAATTAAAACTAATGAGATAGAAGGAGCTTTTGCAGGAACAGAAGTGCAAGGTGCAGCGCTTAGCGCTGTCGCTGGAAAATCACCAGTTTTGCTGAACGTGGGGCTGCTCCATGCAGTAACTGCCTCATTCATTAGTCCATGTAATCTGATGGGATATACCCTGTTGAAACCTGCTGCCCTGCTTTCTTTTGCATGTTACGCTCGCTGCATTTTTTTTTTCACCCTGAGAAATTATTTAAACAGATGGCTGAGCTTGATATTAATATACTTATTTCAACATTTGCATAGAGCATCTGTTAGGAAAAAAAAAAGTTTTGCAGGTTTTAAAAAAAAATATTTTTTTTTCATCTTTGACTTGAATTCCAAGAATCTGAGAAGACGGCTACCTCTTCCAAGAATGTATAAAAGCTTCATTTATATACCAGTAGGATGCCACTCCACTGAAATGTCACTCACTGGCAGATGAATTGGAAGGGGAGAGGGAAATGAATGTGTATATTACAGAACTGATCAAGTCAAGACCCAAAAAAGGGGAAACTTTTAAAAGCAAGCTCCCAACCTAGTCTTTCTGCCGCTATGTGGGTCAGTCAAATAATTTAGAGACAAATTGTTTCATTTTCCTCCTTAAACAGTTCTTCATTTATTTAGCTGTTCTGCCTGCATTGCTGATCTGGCACGCGGTGGTTGTCCCCTGGCCATGTCCTGAGTTCACAGCGGCTGAGCCCCCCTTTCGCTCTGCTTCTGCTCCCTTCTGCCTTCCTTGGAAAGGGAGACGGGGGCACAGCCCAGGTGGGAGTAGCAAAGCATCCCTCCCATCCTTGGCTTGGCTGTTCAGAGGGCCGGGATCTCAAGGTACCCGTGGTGTGTCCTCAAAGGGTGCTCTAGATGAAGCCATCGAGAAATCGCATCCTTTTCTCTTAGAGGAGATCCGGCAGTATTTCTGAATCCTGGATACCTCTTTCTTCTCCAGTAAAAGAGTCTCCTACAATAATTTGGATCATTAATTTTTGAACTAGCCCTCAGAAGGGCCACAATAAAACCAAAACCTTATAAAGACCCATGTGGTTGATCACTGCACATTAACAAGGGGTCATTCCCTTCCGTCCAAACTCTCCGGGTCACCTCCTTGTTAAACACACAGGGCCAATGCTCTTCTTCCACCCAAAGGACAAGTCTGATGCTAAGTTACTTTATTTCTCCCTTTTATGACTGTATCGAGCAAAGCTGAGTAGTCAACATCTTTGCAATGGGTTCAGCTGGCCTCCACAGCATGGGGTCTGGTCTGGCGAAGTTTAATAATGATATCTGCCCATCACTGCAAGCTGGAGGTCAGGCTTAGCTCTCAATCCATGTGCGCATTTGTGTAATTGTGTCCGCAACAGGATTTTCTGCTAGTTTAATACAGTATGTTTTTAAGAACGTGGCTATTTGTGTCTTCAATTTTTATTGTCTGCTCCACTCAAGTAGCACAGAGGATGCGCTCAAGGTGACCGATCCCCACTCTTTGACTCATATGATGGAGACTCTGATCTCAGCAGACCTCAGCTGTAACAGAGTCACCTAACCTACAGCAGCGTTGATTCAGAGCAGTACCTTTGATCTGGAGTCGTTCTGGATTCGGGGTTTCACGTTGCAAGGGTAATGTATCTCAGACTGGTTTTCCCTTGGTTTTATACATCACTGTATCCAGAGGCACTATGGTCTAGGGTATTACAGGCGAGAGGCAGTATTATAAATCATAGCACATACATGCTTTAATTATTTTGTCAAAATGATTTATAAGCTCTAACTTACTAGAAAGTACCAGGCTGTACCTTTGGACCAGTCTTTTCTGGTCCTTACCTGTGTTAGCTCTGAGGACCTGCTCCTCACCTTTTCCTCCCACATTTGTGCTCAGGGAATGGTGCTTTATGGAGCCAAGCAGCCCCTTAGCTTGACAGCAACTATGGAAATGGACCCGAGACTACACAGATATTTTCCAGCTCGAGCCAATATGCCACACGCAGACCCTGCCATTCCCCCCACCCCCGCCCCACATCCCCACGCCAGCGTAACTCAGTTTATCCCGTAACACACTTTTCTGGCTGGGTGTCAGCTCAGCCAGAGCAATAAAAACATACAGCCAGAGCAGAGGCAATGCCAAAAATACCTGGTATAAATAACCGCATCCTAGCAAACAGGTAACATGGTTGTGATTTAGGTCCCTTGCAGTGAGGGAGGAGCGAGAGGAAGGGATGCTGCTTTTTGAACATTTTTCCAGTGTTTTCACTTTTTAATGACCTACTTAGACCATTGCTGAAGGGTGTAATTTATGGCTCCGAAATATAACTGGGGGGTTCACAGCCTCCGTGCTTTGGCTGTGGCTGGTTTATCATTTGGTTCATTCCTCACAGTTTTGCATGACAGCACAAGGGCTGAGCGCGATGAATGGTATGCAGATAATAACAGGGGAGAAAGGCTTTCCCTCAAAGTCCAAGCACTGGTGGAAGATTGAAGGGGAGGAGGGATGGAGTGGAACGTGCTTGGGGCAGCCTTGGGAGAAGCTGTGAAATGCCTCTGGAGCAGGCGGTGGGAGATACAAAGAATGAGCGATGTTGGAGGCCATGCGATGGAAACCAAGGGCTGGATGCAACCCTGCACGCACAGAGCGGCAGGGAAATCCTACCCTCTTGCACTGGGATGATGGGGTCAGAGGCGATGGTGGTCATGCAAGGTTATCTCGTCTTCCACACTCTCTGTGCAGACCCTGGCTGCTGAGACTGACCCCAGGCACACCTGTAATTGTGCACACAGGTCCTGCACAGTGAGGGCTTTGCTTGGGGCTTGCGCTGGCCTTGCATGCTCCAGCCTCAGACCCTGGAAAGTGAAGGGACCCTGCAGGAAAGCTGAATGCTGTGCATGTAAAGGCAGGGAGGGACCCCTACGTCTTCCTTCATCTCAGGAGTTTTTAAGAGGTAGAGTGAAGGTGTGCCCCTTTCCCTTGCCCTTTGGGGAAGGGAGGGTGGGGGGAGCGGGGAGGGGGAGTGCCTGCCTGCTCTGCTCCTCTGCGCTGAGCTGTCTTCCCTGCAGGATCCAGCGCTATATTTAGGTGAGAGGTAACACGAGGGAGGGTTGACATGGCAGAGGACTTGGTTCCACCTGGCTGGGCTTTCCAGCCAGGAGCAGAGCAGTGAAGCCTTGGGACCAGTTGTCTCCCTGCGGACGGACCTGGGGGAGGCTCCTGCTCGAGTCCGGAGGCCGGAGCTGTGGTCCTACGCCTCAGTGGCTTTCCAGCCTGATGGGATCCAGGTTTTGTCAGCAGCAGTGGGGCCAGATCTGGGTCACATCCCTCAGCTCTGAGCTAAAGGATGAGGTTAGAGTCCCTGTATTTCTCACCTCGGCTCCACCACAGACACAATTTAACACTGTTAGAAAATGCTGAGTTGTGGATTCCCTTTATGCCCGTACTAAATCTTTGGGGAAAGTCTGAGCTAGGTTGTGGATAGGCATCCACACCCATTCCTGTTCCTGATCTCTGTATACCTGCTCAGAAAATAAAACCGTGCCGCTTTGCCTCCCTCCTGCTTTTCTGGCTCCAGAAATCTACTCCCTTGCTCTGACCATTTCCATAATTAAAGCAATAAGCAGTGGATGTGATTTAAATCAAGCCTGAGCTCTTGAAAAGCCACCTGTGGTGTTAAAAGCAAGTCAATAAAGTGTGTTAATAGAAGCATTAACATTTCAGCAGCGTATAGGCAGCGTTAATTATGACATTCCCTGTCAGGCAGGTTGTTCCAGTGTCCCTCAAGAAACAGGCAGTGGTGATGTGTTTTGGGTCTGAGCGTTGGGCTCGGCAGCAGCACAGGTCTTGAGGGGAACAGTTTCAGGCTGGGCAGCCAGAAAGCATGGGAGAGGCAGTCTGATTTACTAGTTAGACCCTTTAAATGCAGGCTGGTATCCCACCCTGCATCCCCGAGCCACGGGCCATCTGCTATTCTGGTGCCCTCAACTGGGATTTAAGCACATCTTCTGCACACAGACAAGGGCTGGCTTGAAATCACCCCAGGACAAGACAGTGGACTAAAGCATCCTTCTGGGCATCAGTACCATCACCTGGGGGAGCAATCTCTGCAGGCTGTTTGCAGCTTTCGCCATCTGTCCCACGGGTTGTCTGTCCTGCTGTAGGCTCCCAGTGGTCTTCTCTGGCAGGACCATGCAGCTGGTCCAAGTTATTAATTCCATTTATCTCCTCCTTGGCAGTTGGAGGTACTCTCTGGCAGGCATGAGGCACTAAAAGTCCGGGAAGTGGTATTCCAGCAGCAGGATTAACATGGGACCCTCTACCATCAGCCCCTGTTATCCCAGGGCTGGTGAATTGGGATACTTGGGAACAATCTGGACCCCTCCTGGCTCCAGAAGCAGTGCAGATACAGCTGTGTTAAGATGTGCTGGGCCCAGCTCTGCCCTGGGGATGTCCTCTGACTGCCACCAGCTGCTCTCCATGTCCCACACACTCTCCCAGGCTTCTGTGTCTGTGAATTTCTGAACCACACACTCATTTGACAAAAAAATCCATTGCCCACTTATAGACTTACTTTACCCAAAGACTGGAGAGCTCAGTCCACGAGCAGTTTGATATTGATATTGTTCTAAGAAGTGGAAAGCAGAGGAAAATGGAAACGGGAGAATTTTACATTCGTAAGTGCCAAAATATTCAAACCAAATAAATTTGTCCTGAATTTACTGTCTGGAAAAGCATTGAAAAATGCTTTGCTTTTCCAGACTGTTGTGATGGGTCTGCTCACATGTGCACATGGACAAGCTCCAAGGAGAAACAATGACACCACCACCTTCTCAGAAAAGCCCTCTATTAGCAAGATGCTTGGCACATGCTTAATATTAAGCATGTGCTTAAATCCATCCCCCAACAACACAGGCCTTAAACATGGAGGGTAATCCACCCTGGAGCCAGACAGTAGCTGATACCCCAGAGATGTCAGCTGGGACTTCAAACATGTCCCCAAGTGCTCTGCGAGGCAGGGGCCAAAGTCCCACTGAGTCAGCTGAGTCTCTGTATCTCCATTTTTAATTAAATTCCATTTTTACAGTAGGAAAAAAACACTCATAAGCATTTGGTTAGAGCTTTTTCAGGTTTTTTGATCAGCATGGGACAGAAGACACCTTCAGTCTGTCATTTTACATCCTCTGATGGCTTCTAGATGTCAAATACTTGTCTTAAAAGATTGTGTTATATTAGATTCCTCTCTCTTCCATACTTGCTGCTTCATGATTTTCCTTTCCAGGTGAGGCTTCAGTGTGTATGGAGGACAGAGAAACATTTCTGCTTGCACTGCCCCATATAGTCTGTGTTTCACACAGCATAGACCCTGTTTCTTCAGGGAAGGCAGCATCCTTAACCCCCATTATACATGGGGAAAACGAGGAGAAGAATTTGAGTGAATAAACCAAGGGAATGTAACAATTTGGCAGCATGGCTGGAAATTGGGATATTTTTGCCCTGGCTCCTTGGACTCTGCTCTCTAACACAAACTGAACTTGGGATGCAGGTATTTATCTCTAAGGATGAAGCTATTCTTTTAGTGCATCAACCAAAACAGCAGTGTCCGACTTGATTTTTGTCAAATGAATGTGTGGGTCAGAAATTCACAGACACAGGAGCCTGGGAGAGCGTGTGGGACATGGAGAGCAGCTGGTGGCAGTTAGAGGACATCCCCAAGGCAGGACTGTGTCCTCTCCTTCTCCCAGATAGGGTGGGTAACACAAAGGGGTGACACAACCTGCACCTGAGGTAGGTCAGCATCTGCACGCTGCCTGGGGCTTTAACATCCCAAGGAAGATTTCCTGGCCTGTGTCACCTTCAGATCCGTGCAGGATCGATTTACTGGAGCTAGGTGGCTCATGGACATCCCCAAGGGAACAGCACCTCAAGAGGAGCTCCCTGGGGAGGAAGTCTGGGGGACAGCAGGATGTGCTGGTTGTGTTGTTCTGCACCGTGGGCCCTGCCAGCAGATGGGAAGAGAGCACACCTCTGTGCTAAGCTCTTTCCCAGCCCCTGCGATGAAGCAGATCGCAGGTGGATGAAAGAACCAAGGAGGAAGTGAAGAAGCTCTGGAAAAAGGTTTGCTCTGCATCCACCCAGGACGCCTGCACAGTGTGCAGCTCACTGCGATCGTAGGAGATGCCGTCTCTTTCTTCAGGCCTCTGCCTCTTGGGGGTTCATGGCTGGTGCCAGATTCTCTTTGCTTTTCTCCCTCTCTCTCTTTGAGAGAGTTGCAAGCTCCTGCGTGGCTTCTCCCCTCCATCTTTCCTACCAGCACTTTCATCTGATGTGGTTGGGTCCATCACTGTTGCCTAAAATAACTCCTTGCTTGTAAATATGGCCTCTCAACCTACCCTAAGCTCCCAAGACTGTCCTGAATGTGGAAGAAGGGGTCCAGAGAAGTGGGACATGCCTGGATGGCCCCAACACTAGGGATGTAGGTCTTGCTCCCCCAGCCTAGATGGGTGCCATCTCACGCCATGTCATTCACTGAGCTCTGCAAGAGGAGGAGCAGAGCGCTGGAAGGAGAGGGTATGGTGGAGGTGTGTAATCGCAATGGACATGCCCGTCCTTCCTTCTTGCTTCATCGCACAAATATCCTCCCTGCTCTTTCTCACTGTTAGGAGGAAGGAGATCTGCCCAAGCGAATGATTTTTGCCCTCTATGAGTTCCTTGCTCAGGGCTTCACAGCAAAGCCCACAGCCTGCTGCAGTGCAAGAGCTGCCTGGTCCTCCCTCGTAAGGCCCCGGTGGCTGCCTGTTTCCATCCCTCACCTTTCATTCGATACCTTAAGCTACCAATTTTTAGTGCAGGGAAGATCTCTGCACTGTGGTCTCGATTGTTTCTTTGGTACTACTTTAACATGATTAAAGCCCTGTGATAAGCCATCCCCTGCCGCTCACCACAAAGGCAAACTTACTGTTTCCATCCTGGCTGCTTTGTCTGTGTTCAGACTCTTCAGGCATTTCCTTACTTGGCGTTTATCACTTCCAGTATATCTACATGGACTTCATTTTTCTTACTAAGACAGACTGAAAAACCATCAGTTTCTTGACTGCTGTCCCCTTTGGCCTGTCACTAAATATTCTTAATCTTAGGATATGCTCTTTTAAAACATATAGATTCAAGTTCTGCCTCTCATGGCTGCCATTTAGCTAAGATATATATGTTATTATTCATCTCTCCAGTCTCTGCTCAGAAGCCAGTCCTACTCACCAGCGTGGCTGAATTCCCCCGTTACATATAACGTCTGCCTTCTCCCTGGATGGAGATGTAATTTATTGCCTCTTGCTCTCTTGGCTACAGAGAGAATAAAACTGTCCCCGCAGTTACCACACTGCTTTGAAAGGTGCAATAGCCTCATTTCTCCGGACTCCAGTGTGAGCTATGGCTGCCAGTGAAAACTAACGTCAGTGGCCGTTGGTGGAGATGAGCTGCAAACACGAACCATGCCAGACCTGCAGAGCTCAGCAGGTTTTCTCTGGAGATCCAGTGGTGATGGAGCGTGGTGGAGACCATGAATCACCCCTCACCCTGAGGGTGAGGCAAGGGCTGACGGTGACGACGGGATGGGCAGCAGCACCAGAGGGAACTTCTGCCAGGGCTGCTGACAACAAAGTGGGGTGAGAGCTCACATGGCTATCTGTCAAGCAGTTCTTTGACTTTCACTGATGTGCAGTGATAAATTCACTCAATTCAGCTCAATTAACAAACTTATGGAAACCCTGAATGTGTGCAGCAGAGCGTGCAAGCTTGGTGGACCAAGCGTGGTGGTCAGAGTGGGGCCACAGGGGAAGAGGAACCCCCCTCCTTTTCTCTCCCACTTGTTCCAATTATCCCCCTCGGTACCTCCATCTACCACGGGGCAAATGTCAGCCAAGTTGCAGGCAGTGATTCCCCTGAGGACTTTGCTCCATGGGGCACCCCAGTGGGGCAGGGACAGGCTTTTTGGTTCAGGAGGAAGATGGCAGATGGCTGAGAGCTGCAGGGTCAGCAGAGCATCCTCATCTCAGCTGTGGGGTGAGGGCAGGCACCCAGCCTTTCCTCTGCTGGCAGAAGGAACAGACATGGACATGGCTGGAGGGCAGAGCAACAGCTCCTGCTGCTGCACCAGGGACCTGCCTACCCTGATGGGTGTTTAATTTAAGCATCCTTCTGTCATCTCCCCAGCTTCACTAGAAGCCAATTCACAGGCCTCTTGCTGGCTTCCTTCTCCCAGAAGCTTTGAACCACCCAAAAATGGTAAGTCAGGCCCCACAGCACCTTGAGATTAACAGGGGGAAAAAAACACCTCCATCAAGGTTTTTTTAAAAACAAACATACGTGGGGTACTTTTCCTGTCTGGCTTCACTACGTAGGGTTGGACTGTGTAGTGTTTTTTACTTTTTCAGTGTTCCTTGCAGTGATGAGAGACTCATAAAATCGTCTTAAAAACCAAAGAGAGATTTTGCATACAGTTTATAGCTCCAGGAGCCATGGGCTTATTTAAATAAAAAACCAAATAGATTCCTGACGTGACTGGGGGAGCTGGGAAAGCAGACTCCAAATTGTACATAGGCTTGCTATCAAATGTCACCATCACCAAAACAGACCAAAAAAAGGAAAACCCTGGGAGAGTTAAATCCCTCCGCAGAGCTGAGAAAGCCAGGGCTGCAGAGCCCGTTGTTCCGCTGGTACGTTGATTTGGGATGAATACTTAGAGATACAGTCATTTTCCTAAGCAGGACGTCAGCTGCTTGATGCTTGTTAGTGCTAATGAAAATCATACAGCCCAAGTTTGTGCTCCAGCCAGTAATTCCTCCAAGTGCTGCCATTTTCACTGTCATCTCGGGGAAGAAGCTGGAGCAGAGTCCGAGATATTGAACTTTAAACCAGTGCCAGTTTTAAACAAGGCAAGGCCGTCATAGAGTATGCAGAGGGGTTTATTAAGTTGCCCTTGAATTTTATCCAGCTGGATAGGAAGGGACAAAAGCACCTGCCTTTCTAACAGTCCTAATAAAAATAAAAGTGCAGAAGTCTCCACCAGACTCCTAAGATAATTGCTTTGGGACACCTGCACAGGGACAGGTCCCATCCTGCCACGTGCCCATGGGGTCCATGTACAGGGATGGTGACACACCAGCCCCGTGCTGCTCTGTACAGGGCCAGTAAAGCGGCTCCTCCACGACATGGAGGAAACTCTCCCTTAAAATCGTGACTCAAACCTTTCCGCTTCTTATCCACCATGGGCAAGAAGCCAGGTTAGGGTTTTGTTGGTCGGCAGTGTCCAGACCACAAAGATCACACATTTCCTATGTAATCTTGGCCAGTCTATTCACCTCTCGGCCTTAGCTTCCTCACTTTTAAACTCTAGGCAATAACAGCCTCTTAGAGGAAGGAAGCTTGAGGATTTGTATGCTAATATTTGTAAGACACTCGAGGGATACATTGAGGACGTCCATAAAAATGTCTAGCAGCAATAAGTAACGTTTTTTCTGGGCATATCTTGAATTCAGCCCAGGCTGCTATTGTTCCCAGTGCACCTGAGGGTACTAAGCCTTGGAGACACTTTCCTCAGTTCCATAAAGATGGAGAAAATGGGAGGAAAAAATAAAATCTTACATTGCTCCGATGGGTAGAGCCTTCACTTACAACTATGTATATCAAACCTGCACCAAAATCTGGATTTGTTCCCAAAGATTTTTCCGTTTTTGGCCTATTCCTTCAATGTTTCCTTTGGTGACCACGCTAGTAGCTGGCTGGATCTGAAGTATTCCCTCATTTGTTCCATGATTAGCAATCACTGAAGAGTGTGACTCTCTTGACAGGTCTCAGCAACAGCTTTCATTTCATGCAGGCCTGGGGCTGAGAGTCCCCACTTGGTTTGGTTCCTCCATTGGAAACGCAGACTGAATAGCAAAGGCGTCCAGGGGGAGAAACCTAAAGTTTACACTCACGTAATTAGGAAGAGAATTTATTCTGAAACGTGCTATTTTAGGCCTTATTTCTACACTGAAAGAATAAGACCGCTGTGAAGAAAAAAAAACAACAAGTGGCTGTCTGATGGTGGGCAGTAGAAGGTAATCCATGACTTTACTAATGAATAGGGTGGTGTTCATGAAGCTAAATTTGAAAGTGTTTTCCATTCTAGGAAAGCACTAGAAAAGCCTGTCTCTTGTAATAAGACGTTACTTCACTCATTTTGCTGGTGTGATCTATTGCTTTGCAAAGCCATACAGTCTTGCCTGTGCGTGCAACCACTAGCATGGTGTTGGAAGGAATTCCCTGGTTGTCTTTCTGGATGGGTTGTCTTTTCATGCACTGATTAAATATGTAGCACAGTGGAGAGCCGCCTTTTCTGCATGGGAGCCTGGAAGTCTTAGGTCCTTGAAATAAGAGGAAGAGCCTTTATCGATGACATATATTTTATCAGGACTCCTGGCGGAGGGATTTGCTCCTGCGTGCAAATGCAAGAGTTTGGGAGATGCTGGAGAAGTGCAGCAGAACCAAAAGCAAAGCACAGGACCTTGTGATTTTGTCCATCTACAACAAGAAGCCCTGCTTGAGCACTAAGAAACAGGCTGTCGCTGCATATGGCTTGCAAAAGCACCTTTGCACTCCCTGCTTCCCTGCTGGATACAGGGATGCCAACAACCAAACACTCATCTGTTCCCATGCTGCCTGGATTGCACACGGGTGGCTTGCAAAAGGGTGTAAGAGCTCAGCCCTGGCGTGGTTACAGGGGCAGTAAAGCAACGGTGACACCATCCTCGAAAGAAAGAGCTGCTGAGGACATGGGAATTGCTATAAATAACTTCTTGTTTGGTTGTAAGCTGTGCAGCCCCCATGCAGATGGGCAGAGATGTGCCTCAGGCCGGCATCCTGAGACTCATGATTGTTCAGGCTTACCTCCTACAAAGCCAGGAGGGAGAGGAGAGCTGGATTAGACCAGACCATTGATTTTTAAGGCTCATGAAACGTGACCATCAAGCCTTCTGTATGCATATTTGCATGATGCAGAAGCAAACATAAAACCAGCTGAAGCCTAGGGCAGCCCAAACAGGAGTCTTTGAGGGTACAAAATGAGGTCTTCTTGCACTTCTGGGAGACAGCTTGTGAAAACAGATGTGCTCTGACAGAGGCTGGTTTTTTAGTGGGAAAAGAGTACGAATCCCAAAGCAGAGGGCCCTCGACGAAACGCAGCTTGCTGCCAGGGATTCCTCCTCCCTCCCCCTCTCCCTCCTCCGAGACACTGACACTGGAAATGGTCCTGCTGATTAGACAGCGTCTGAGCTGACGAGCCCAATGCTGGAACACGGAGTACTGTTCTGATGCCCACGTTTTCAGAAGGAAGTTGAAAAATTGAGGAAAGTGCCAAAAACAGCCACAAAAATGATACGAGGGCTGGAAGAAATGGCTTACAAGAGACTTACAGAGCTTGAGCTGTTTAGCTTATCGAAAAGAAGATTGAGAGGACATTATAGCACATAAGTACTTTCTCTTGGAAAAAAAAAGAAAATAATACCAGGTACTAAAGGGGCCTTTAATCTATCAGAGCAAGGCATAGCAAGAAGCGGTGCTGGAGGGCAAAGCCAGACAAATTCCAGCCAGGAAAAAGGATTTGTGTTTTCCCCCTAGCTGTGAAGATAATAAACTGCTCCGGGGAGGGGACCACGCTCCATCTCCTCAGATCCAGGCAGATCATTTTCTGATGCTGCCATCAGTTCCCGGGTGCTGGGCCTCAAACAGATGTGGTCTGCCGTACCCTGGAGCTTGAAGGAGAAAACGCAACCATCCCTCCTGGCTTGAGGCTTTCTCATCATTCACAGCAAGGCAGGAAGAAACATGCATGCTGTTAGGTAGCCCCAAACACAGATTTACCACTGAAAAGCAGCCTCGTGTCCTCGAGCAAAAGACCACCAAGGTCTAATCTGCAGCTGCAGACCATCCCCTGATGATTGAAGCACTGGTGCCCAGGGAGTCAAATGTGGTGGGACATGACGCTGGCTGGTTTTCTCCTTTGTGTGCTGAGAGCCAGCAAATATCTGGCGACTGTGGGCGCTCTCAGGTCAGAAAGACCTTTGACCCACCTGTGATATCTTTCTCTGGTGGGATTCCCAAGCTGGTGCCCCTGTAAGAGGCCGTGCATGGAAAGCCCTTGCCTTTGCTCTGTGGTCAAAACTGTATCGAAAATAGCTCCAGGCTTTGCATGATGCAAACTCAGAAGCAGCCCCCAGAAATAGGCAAGAGCCAGTGGTGTGGTTGCACATACCTCCGTGGGGCAGGGCTGGCCTAAATTAAGGGCTGACCGGAACAAGAAAATGACCTACTGGAAATAGCCTGGCCCTGCTCTACCCGTGTGCCATTTCCACCTGCGTAACGAGGTGTAAAACATTCCCCAGTCGAAACATTAGCTTATTTTTATGCTGCCTCTGACTTGGTGTAAATACTTACTCAAGGCATGGTCAAGAAAAAACCATAAAGCTTTAAATGCTTTAACATTCAAGAAAAGTACACTGTGTACCAGGAGTTTTAGTGATCACTTTGGGAGAGCCAAGTGTCTGAGCAAATTAGCTTTGGATCTGAACAGCCTTGCAAACGGCTGTCTAAGAGTGAGCAAATACCATATTATTAAAGACAAATGAAAGTAGCAATTGAACTGAAGAAGACAAAGAGTTTTGCTCATGTAGATGCTTAACAATTTTTTCCTGTGAGCGCTTCTGAGATCAAACCTGATAAGAGCCAAGCCTCTTTTATATTCATTGGCCTCCTAACAATTATTTAGTGAAGGTCTTATGCAAATTACACATGTCACAATCCCCACCGCTATCAAGAGCCAGCGGTTCATTTCAGTTTGAAGATTATGGTGCAGTGTGAGACTTGTTTGTTCAAGAAATGCTCCCACTCTAACCGCCTTGAAGGGCTCCATTAAACACAGCGCTTCCACGTTTGTCAGGAATGTGTCTCCTATTTCCAATAAACACAACAGCTAATTAGTTAGGGAGAGGAACCCAAAGAAAACAAACACAGTTGGAACAGAGACTGGAATTTCTGTAGCCTTTGAAATCCAGAGGAGGTTTCTGTAGCTGAGGAGCACGATACCAGGCGAGGACTGTCTTACACCATTCGGCCGGGCACCTGTAAAAACTAAGACCAAGCTGCCGCGGCAGAGCAGATGTACAATGCCTGTGAGCCCAGATTGCTCTGTATGTAGCCGGAAGCCCGTGCAGACTTGTGCAAATGGGTTCCAGAATGGCATTAGCTCCCCACTGGGGCATGATATAAATTTCCTTTCATGAGATGATCATGACACTACATGCTACCTACTTTCCCTTCAGTGTGCTTTTCCCCTGAACCTACTGTCAAGGGAATTATTTCTGTCCAGCTGAGTCCTCAATCCTTCCCACAGCAGCACGGATAGGATCTGGCCATCATCACACAGAGCATCACCCCTACAGCATTTGCCCAGTGGTCGAAGAGACCACGTACAGGCTTGTGTGAAACAGGGCTTTCAAACCCCCGTGTGCTCATATGAAAGCTAGTGCTGTGCAGTCCTAATTCCCTGGCAGGCTGCCTGAGCAGCCAGATGTGCCTGACACATGGCGGGACTGACAGCATCACGCCATGCAAAGATCCCTGAGCAAGCCTGGAGGGCAGTACCAACAGAGAGGAATTAGCTCAATGCATGGACACCCAAGGGACACCAGCTGCGGCAAGGCAGTTTGCTCCACTGCTGCTGATGCCACTCACAGAGCAAGGCCGTTCAACACAGACTAGGCATTTCTGTGCTGTGCCCTGTAGATGTGGCCTTTGGGAAGTTCCCCAAGGCTGTTCAGTGGTTGTTCCCTTGTGGCTCCAGTAAGGAGCATTCGATAAACCTACTTGACTCCTGCAAGTCTTAGCATCAGGGGACCAAGAATCACCGTGGGTTGCATGGGAACTGCAGGGACACGGGCTGCAGGCTTCACTGACACTGCAATTTTGGTGTTGCTGTTCAGAGCCTGACTCCTCCACATGGATCTGGTGCTGAGTCCTCACACCCATCAGCCCTAAATTTCTAGTTGAAACAATCTCTTCATCAAGCCTGCTCTGCTCTGGCTCTCTAGATAGCTAATCTTGCCTGGGACTCCACCTAGCAACAAATATGTTTGTGCCCAACATGATAGTAAACACGAGAGGTGGAGTAAAAAACATGCAGAGCTGAGAGAGTTGAGAGGGGGCTCCCTATCTTAAGCTGAGTAGCTGTCTTGGTTTATTTTTTTTTTAAGCTTGGACTGACTTCACGAGCAGAACAAGGCATCAGATGTTTTCTTCTTCCTCATCTGCATAGTGTGTCATCCGCTCTGTAAGACTGCATTGGCTCTGCCAGAGGCAGCAATGACTGCTGCGGCCAAGTGGGGAGTGTGGTGCATTCAGCAAACACACAAAACTCCTCTCACAAATTTGCACGCTGTCAGGATCATGCACTTGTATTTAAACTATCCTTATTCTGTGGCTTTTTAAATGTGGTGGTCAGGAAGGGCCAGAAGCTGGAATCACTCCCTTTTTATGCACCCCAGTTTGAATACATTGCAATATTTGTTTTATATTTTACCTAGGACCTATATAGAGATGCAGCCTATGAACATCTAAAATGCAAAGCTCTGATTTATGTTTTCAGTACAGCTGGATCTGAAAAGTAGAGAACCCAGGCCCCCAAGGTCCGCCCTCTGAATCTCTCCTCTGTGTTGATGAAGTTGTGGGTAATGCATTAGGATTAATCCTAACAACGATGACCCATCAGGGTCAAGGTCACATTTACACCCAGTGGGCCAAATCAATACCCAGCTAAGACCATTGATTTAAATTGCTGTTCAGCGTAGTGGGATCTGAGAGGCATTGGAGGAGTAGACAGGGTCTCCCTCACGCTTACTACGCGAAGTGACTCAGGGATCTGTTCAGACCTTTATAACAAAGGTCCCCAAGTGCTTTTTTGCAGCCTTCTTAGGAACAGCATCCAAGGAAGAAGCACAAGCCAGACTCCAATAAGGTGAACCCATGTACTCTCTGGCATACACCTGGCTTCTTCCTTCCAAATCATGCCAACAGCGAATCTCCATGGGCTTTGTGAGCACCTGGTCATCCGCCACTGTTCCCACAGAGAAGCTCAGCTCCTTCCTTCATGGCACTGCCACTCTTTGAGGTTTGGCTGAGCCAGTTCAGCTCATGGTGTTGGAAGAAAACTATTCCTGTGTTTTTTCCTGGCAAAGTTAGTTTTTTCTCTGAAGCCGCTCACAGTGGGGTTCAGCAGCCACAAGGAAATAGATAGGACAGCAGAGCTGGGAGTGAGGGGGAGGGAAGCGGGAGGGATGGGAGGAGGAGCAGGACTTTTGTCTCCTCCCTGGGTCCCAGGAAACTGCATGTGGGTTAGCACTTGCAACCTATTTCCTCGGGCCTGTGTCTGTGTTCAGCATGGGAATACTCACACCAGGCTACTTCCCTCTTTGGGTTATGTGGAGAAGAGTTATTCACTCATCCCCTGCAGAAGCTCCATTTGGCTGCTGCCGAGATGGAGCTGCTCCCTGGGGCCAGCTGGTCTCGTCCCAACTCAGAACTCACCATGACACTGGCCCAAGTCTCAGCCACCAGCCCCATGCTTTCCCGTGGGAGAAGACAGATGCCCACCACTATCTCTACTTCTGCTTGCCATGAACTACAGCGTCCTGCGTAGGTGCTGTGTGATGGTAAGGAAAGAGGGGTGCAGCGCCACGCCTACAAGCCAGCAGCAAAACCCCACTTACCCGCTCCAGTCTGTGCCAGGCTGCCTCCCATTTCTAAATTTCTAACAGAAGCCATGTGTTACGTGCCCAGCTGTGAGCAAGTCTATTCACTGTAGCTTCTCCTCTTTGCACCACTAGACCTCAAGCTCCTACGTCATGCAACTTGGACTACGGTAATTTGCAGTCACAGCTCCCCCCTGCCCCACCCAAGTGCCTCCTCCCTCTGGACATACTGTCATTAAAAACCTTTCTAACTTTTGGCTAATTGGCAGAGGTTATGTGCATGCTTCAGAAAAAGGGTAAATCATTATAACCTCATGCCTCTGTAGTCAATTATAGATTGTTTTCCCAGCTCAGCTGATTTGGCAGGCGGTGGCATTGCAGTAAAAAATGAAAGCCTTTAGCCAGAATGCCTGACGTCTCTGCTTGAGAGCAGCTCAGACCAGAACCCTGTATCTCAGTCTGCACCCCAGTCTGGGAAGAGATGAGCCTTGGATGTGAGCCTGTCCCAGGACTATGCAGATTGGGCTAGTCTCTTATTCATTCATTTGTTCCTTTTTGGCCAGGTCAGAGATGCTGCTTCTCAAATGCAGCCAGGCTGTTTTGCTCCAGTGTGTGGGGTCAGCCCCGTAGCACCATCTCTACAGGAGAGGGTGCTCAGGGGGACCCTCACCACTGCTTTGATCCTATCCATTTCCCTGGCGCTTGGTTTCTCCCCTGCCGTGCAGAGGGGAGATTCCCTCCTACCTGGGCTCCTACATCAACCTCAGGTGCTCTTAAAGGACAAGGTGATATAGTTTCCAACCAGTGCAATGCACACAGAGACACGGCCACTTGCGTTTCCTCTGCCCAAGCAGCACAACCTTTGTGCCCTGGAACAAATGTTTGAGGAACGTCTGGGATTTGTGTTCACAAAGACACTCGTTATCTCACATACTTCAAGAATTAATTTACAAGACCACTGCAATTTCTTGTCTAGACACTACCAGGGACTGTGCAGGGTCACAAAACCCAGAGAAGCAACCGTGGACTGGAGGGTCTGAGTGTCTCTTCAGCTGCTATTGCAAAACAGAAGCTGAAGTATTTCTTTTCTCTTTAGAAATTTGAGCAAAACAAGATATTTGAACAAAAAGCAGGACTCTGGAGCATGAGTCAGGGCATCACTAGGCAATGTCCAAGTGCTCTGTTTACCAGTGCACCACCTGCTAGGGCAGTGCTGATTATGCAGCCATTCAGGGAATTACAGCAGAAAGCACTTTGGGAGGTTGCTCAAACCAAGGGCAGCCAGACAGCGCCTTCTCAACCATCTGCTACAGAGTTTGGTGTGGTGCAGCACAGAAACACGGCTGCCTCCACGGTGAGTTAAGATAAGCCAGGGTTTTCAACCTGTTTCACTCCATGCCTGCTCTTACAAGTCAGTTCTTGCTTTCACACCACATCAAGAGCTCAGTGGTTGCAAACCACCATCTTGCATTTCACTTCCACACCCCCATGGAAAGGGCTGTCTCACATTTTGGGGGTTCCTAGGACACACCACCAAGGCAGTGCTGGATCAACAGGTTGTCATGGTGCCACAGAAGATGTTTCTGGATGGTCTAGTCCTGAGGTTGCGTGGTGAAACCTGAAGAACATAAATCATGGTGGGTCTCAAAGGTTGCTGTACTTGGGATCTTCCAGTTAAGAAGGACAAGCTGGAAAATGGCTCCTAACCCGGGATCTTCTTTTGCTAATCTTATAAATGAAAAGCTTCTGGGTGGCTGTGAAAAGCGAGGCATATGTTCTTCATCCTACCTGGGGTTCAAGATTTTCATTGACATAGAAGGCCCAAGGGCTTCAGCCATTTGGCAGCCTGTAAGGGTGCTAAATGTGCCTCTAGGCCATGGGAGAGGACCAAAACCAAGCCGCTGAGACGGTGAGCAGCCATCTGCTCCATCATAGGAGCGAAGAATTAAGTTGTTTGGCCCACTTGGCTTATCCAACAGAATATTAAAAGTTATTTAATATCTTAATATTTAATATCTGCCAGTATCTGTGTAAGGAACAGATTTTTGAGAACAGGGAGCTCTGTAGCCTTGCTGGGGCAGTGACCAGAGGGAGAGATATAGTGCCAGAAAAATTGGAAGCAGAAATAAGGCACAATTCTTAACAGCATGAGTGATTAACCAGTGAAAGTGCTTCCTTACGACCTGTGCACAAGGCCTTTAAATCATGTCTGGGTGCTTTTCTATCTGATAGATTGTAACTCATCCAGAGGTTATGAGCTGTTGAAGGTGTTCCCAGATAAAAGGCTTGAGCGAGAAGAAGAGATGGGCTGCAAACGGCAGCAACATCTGCCACTTCTGGTCCCAAACACGGAGAAGAGCAGACCAGACACCATAACCTCACCTGCAGTTTGGCTATGGGTTTCCTCTTCCATCCCCAAACTCTTCCCTGGTGCTAACATGAGATGTTGAACTGCCATCCCTTTCCTCCTACCCAGGGCTCTGTATGTTGCCTGGGGTGAAATAATAAAGTTTTTCTGGAAGACCGGGGCCTGGCTTGTGGTTTCTCTATGGAGTCATTCCTTGCACCTCAAGGGACAGCAGAAATGGGCTCTTACACTGCAGTAGCATAAATTTCCAGGAAACTCAACAAGATCAAGCAGGGTGCTGCCCACCTGCACCTCCTGACCTGCAGAAGCGGTGGCACTGAAGGCGGTGAGCACCATATCTCACTCCCACGGAGCGCTCAGGTTGAATGAGTGATTTCCAGATGCGATCCCCACTGAGCTCAGTGGGAGTAGTCACGCCGATAAAGCTGAGCGCAGGCGTTTCTATTCAGGAGCAAACTTGGACAGGGCCAAAGATATTAGTGCTATGAGCGGGGGTCACCCAGCCAAGTGCCGGTGTGTCCACCAAAACTGGGCTGCCTCCACGGCCGACAAGCCCAGGGTGAGTTTTTTCTCCTCCAAAATCTATCACCCAATTCAGGGCAGAAAAACCTCATCCTAAAAGTGTCTATTTTTCTTTGCTGATCATAAAGGGAGCCTGGGGTGAACAAGTCTGAGACACACGGCATCTTGCGGGTATCTGACGTTAGGGGAGGTGCACCTCGTGTGTCAGGAGCACGTGGCTCTGCCGCTGCTCTGCAGTGAGACGGGTCTCGTCCTCTCCTCCCCCTCAATTCAACCCTTTTTCTGAGCTTTACAGGTGCTTTGAAGAAAGTCTTCCTTTGCAAAGGGGCTCGGTAAGGCCCCGAGCTCAGTTTGGGATTTTTCCTGTAGGACAGCAATGTCCTAATATGCTCAGCACAAAGCACGGAGAGACTTTAGAAGGAAGGAACATGAGGTTCTCTCTCTTATTCAAACAGATCTAAATTGCAGCACTAGTTTTTTTAGCTAAACCTCTTTTTTAGGGAAAAAAAAAAAAGGGAATTCATCTATCCAGAAATGCTGTGCAGATTTGCGTCAGCTTTTGTTGAATTGCCCAAAAATAATAAAAAACCCAGAGCCTGTAGGAATTATGTTTAATAAAGTCTGAGGTTTTCATTTCAGGATTATAAAATCAAGAAAAAATAATTCACTTACAAATAGTTTCTTGTTTTTAACATTGCCTCAATTTTATCTTTTACAAGTGTTTAAAATCTCTTAAAGTCAAAAAAATGCCCCTTAGTTCCCAGCTGAAACAAATGCTGTCTTCAGCAAGCTTTTTTTCCCTATTAATTGATTGATTCACTACAAATTTTAAAAGAATTGCATTTCTGGTCAGCTTAAGTCTGAACTTTCAATGAACTACACCAGTCACTCAGCTGCTTTATAAGCTTAATCAGTTAATGAAGTGCTTCTTATCAGTGCCAAAGATTTCTTTGATGCAAATTACTAACACCTAGAAATGTAAATAACCCCCCATAATCAGGTCTGAGAAAATCACATTGACTAATTTTAAACAGAACTAATGGGTTATATTGCTTGGCCAGTTAGTATCGATTTATTTTAAGCAGTAATTAACCACTCCGTGAGTAAGAAATATATTATCTTTTGCCTGTAAGAATATGTAGTTATAAAAAGGGATCAATACTGATCCAGGTAACCCTGCTGCACTGATATATTGCTGCTGTTTGCATTTATTATTTATACTGCTTCATAGGTATCCAAGTACATTGTATAAAAATGCATTGTTAATTAAAAAGTGATAAAATATCCAGTTAATTTATGGGCTGCATTGAACCCCACTGAGAGATGCTGGCACAGGGCGCAAATGGGGAGACATCCTCTCCCTGCTGAGCACGCACACAGTTATCACGGTGGTGAGCACAGCCTAAGCTTCCTCCTCCCCTGATGTTGTCTGACCTGGTCTGATTTCCAGGAAAAACCCTGCTCACAGGTCTCCCAGCCCGGCTGCGCGTGGCGGGGGGCGAGCCTCCCTCTTGCATGCGGCACGAACCCAAACCGCTCCGTTTTCCCCACCCCAGCACCTGCCGCCAGCCTGCCCTGCCCACTGGAGCACCCAAAAATGTGGTGCATGGACCTGGTGTACCACCCACACCTGTAATTTCACTGTTCGGGGTACCGCCATCTCTGGGCGATGCTGGAGTGCAACAGCTCTGCTCACCTCTGCACCTCCATATAACCTAGTGGGCAAGCACCATATATCCTTAAAAAGCCCATATAACCTAGTGGGCAAGCACCATATATCCTTAAAAAGCCCATATAACCTAGCGGGCAAGCACCATATACCCTTAAAAAGCCCATATAACCCAGCGGGCAAGCACCACGTATCTTTAAAGAGCTTGTATAACCCAGCGGGCAAGCACCATATAACCTAAAAGAGCCCTTCTGACGACCCGAGGTGAACACCACTTTTTCACTCCCTTTTATATACCTGTGAGCTTTCTGCAGACTGCAGCGATCGCCGCCGCTGCTGGGAGCTTCCCTCTCCCAGCGAGACCTCAAAGCAACTCCCCCTTACCACCAGCGGCAAAACGCCTTTTTTTTTCTTTTCCTTTAAATACAGCATTGGCTGTTCTAATCAGATGGTATCAGATGGTTTCAGGTTGTATTTTTTTAAAAAGCCCATAATTTATTTATGCTGTTTTTGCTCTGTATTCCAGCTAGGCAAGGTTTTGCCTGAGGGTTGAGCACGCAGGCCTGATACAATAGCCTGCGTAGGGTGTCTCGCAACCAGGCAAACACAATAAGCACGAAGACGCAAGAGTAAACTGTTGCCACATATTTTCCTCTTCATGTTTTATTGTTGTGGGATTAGAGTGTTCATGTTAGAATTCTTTTTTTTTGTTATTACCTTCTGTGTGTAGAGTGATTAGAGGCCTGCAGTGTTGCTTAATCACATGGTATCTCCTACGTAGCTTACCTTCTACCCATGCCCTCTTGTAGTGTCTACTCAAAAGCTTCAGCTCCTGGAGCCCAGTGATTATTCAGTAGTATAAAACACTTTTTTTCTTCTTAAATTTAAAAAAAAAAAAAGTTTGTCTCCCTCGTGACTGGAGAAAGCTGCTTGAACAAAACTCATCTGTGAAAACAACTAACACGCATGGTTTTTAAAATCCTGCGGTTTTTTTCCAAATCCAGTCTTATGATTTTTCGTGTTGGCTGAGGAGAGGGGAAATCTGCCTCGTGATTGTTGTTTCTCGTTAGTGGCACTGTTGTGATCGTTACGTGTGGGAATGCAGCTGGTGAATCTGCGCCGCTCTAATACAAAACACCGATGCAGCGTCCGCCGCCTTCCTCCGCAGGGCTGGGATGAACGAGGAATCCCTGCGGGCACTTGGCACGTCTGGGGGGGTCGAGCCATGGCGCAGGGCGGCCACCTCTGGCAGGCTCAAGCCATGGCTCACGGAAACTTTGGGGATAGTCAAACGATGGGTTTTGACACTTTGGAAGTTGTATATGTTAAGTATATCTAATTAATGCTCTTCTATTCATCTGTGATATTTATATCACTATCACAGTTAATTAAAAGTAATATTTATGGTGTTACACCGTGGTGTGTATGCATTTATAAATAGAACAAGGTAATTTTATATTTACCAGAAACGCAGAGGGGAAAAAACCTGACAGTGATCTAATAGTTGTGAACGAAATATGACTAAAAATATGTCAAGAAACTCGAATTGTTGTATGGAGGAAATATCAACATAATGACATTCCTCTTAAAAATAGCAGGAAAACATTAGAAGAGCAGAACTTTTTGCAACTTAATGTGGGAGGCCTGAAGTGAGACGTTCCAGAATTTGGGTTTTTTGCCTCAGTTTTCAGAGGTGGGGAGTGAAAGAAATGCTGAAGGAGGGAGCAGTGAGGAACCCATCTAAAATTCCTGAACCGAACAGAATGTTTTTGAGTGCCTAGAGCTGCATCAAGGCAAGACACTGGAAAGTTTCTCATTAATAAGTTCTGCTAAAATTGCCCAGTGCTTGCAGATGGCTTGGATCCCAGCAAAACCTCCCTGTCCTCTGGTAAATTTTGTTTCCAAACCACATCCATCTCCAGCCATAGTGTGCAAGTCTCTCAGTGCGACGGTTAGATGGTACCATTGGCTGATGCTGAACTTGTCTCCTCTGTGTGTCCATCCTTGGGTGATCCTCTTGGGCTCTCCAGGGCAGCAGTGGAGCCCGTTCCCCCAGTGCCACAGCAATGCCAGGGTGCTCCTCTCCATTTACCAGCCTTGCTAGCTGCTGGCTGGGCATCCCAGCCCAAGAAAAGCCTGGCTTGTTCCCTGGAGAGCAGAGGTGATCTCATGGAGATGCAGAGCCCGAGCCTTACGGTCCAGGAGCGAAGGGCCAAACCTTTCCCCTGGGAGAGATTTCATCGACCAAACTGTTTGGAGGAAAAGCTTTAGGAAATAATAGCTTTGAAGTCAGTGGGACTGATTTACACCATTATGTGGCTTTACTTCTAACTCAAACAGCATGAAAGCTAGTTACCTAGGGTGGTTTAATTTTTTTTTTTTTAAAAAAGGCAGATCAACTGTTATTACTGGAAGAAGTCAGCAAAGTTTCAGGGGCACAAGGAATTCTTCAGGCTTCCCAGCCTGAAACCTTTCTTCAATTTTTTCAGTTGTCCCAGTTAAATAATGCAAATGTTGGAAATATTAAAATATCTGAAACTTAAATAATAACACTTCAGCTATAAACAAAAATATGTATGGGATATACTCAATTATTAACTTTATTTTTATCGAATTAAATTATTAAAATATTATTTACATTATTAGAAAACAAAAATGCTTTATTAAAAACCATATATTCTCCAGGTAAAAGCTGTTTTTCCCTCTACACTAAAGAGCTTTGAAAACTTTGGGGTCTACACTGGAGGGGTGCCCATCAACAGCACCCTTTGAAGCTGTTGAGGACTGAGGACATTTGAATCCTTGTAGAAAATCGCCCTGAAAGTTTCTGGACCTCAGTTACAGAGGGAAACTGGAGCGAGCTGGGAGTACTCAGCAGCTGTGCAACCCAAGCAGTGTCATTGGTGGAGGTTTTGGGGCAAAGTCATATGCTTTGGACTTTGTTGAAATGAAGATAAAAGGAAAGGAATAAATTCTGGGGGAAGTGCTTCTATCATAAACTCCTGTCCCCAGACTGCTGTGGCAATAGCAAATGCATCCACCACACATAAAAGAGAAGAAATAAAGGTTAAAGCTGGGTGGAACTTTACCGTATTTTTTTTTTAAACCTTTTTACTTTAATTGCCAGTTGTGATGGCAGGAAAAAAAAATATGTAAAAAGCAAGAATAGCTAAAAATAGGTCAGATAAAAGGCAGCATATCTAGCCATAAATTATCCAGAGCCCAATAAAAGCTCAGTGAATGAGACAGTGGAATGTGTGGGGGCATGAAGACATAATGATATTAAATTAGAGCTTGCCTTCAAAACTGAAGAGGGTTGTGAATTACTCTCATTTAAGAGCCTTGCAGTAATCGATAGCAGCTTTTGCTGCCTGTGGACAAATTCTCATAAATTCCCTTTTATTTTAGGTGTCTGTGCCAGAGGAACATGTGCCACGGGGGCTTCAGGAAAGGCGAGCAGAGTGGGTCCCCGTGCAGTTGTGATCCTGGCAGTGCCTGGACTCTTCATTTCAACTCGGATTTGCTCCTCCTTCCCGCCCCCGCTCCCAAGGGGAAAGCAGGGTGCTAAATGCTGGATGTGCTAATTGCTGTGCAATCGCACTTCAGAGGTAAAACACTGTCAAGCTGGGCTCCCTTTGGAGAAATTAAACCTCCCTGAAATCCTCTGCCTACTCTGTGCACCATCCGGCTGGACAGCATCTCCATAACGTATCGCTGGGTCTGATTCTCTTTTCACTGTGTTTAGACCAGTGTAAGCCTAATACGTAGGAACAACATAGTTTTCCATCATGTGATTTGCAAATCTTCTAGTGAGTGCCCAAAGCATCCAAATGATTCACTTCTTCAGCCACCTGAATTCAGCAGAGCTGCCGTGTATGTCTCCTCGTAAGCCCTGCCCCTTTGTAGATGGGTACCGCCTGTAAACTGGTACGATTTCCATGCTTAGAAGCTCCTCATATTCTGAAACCTGCCAAGAAGTGCTGGTGTCTTGATTTCTAGGGTGGGAGACAATGGTGTGACAGATGTCTCTGGGCACAAAAGGTCTGCAGAACCTGTTATGCCATAGCCAAGTCTTACTACGGGCCACAAAACTCTTCCTAAGACCTTCTAACACACTTAAGAGCTACAATAAAAGACCATGAGTACAACGTGCCACAGGAAGAGAGGAAGACACACAGAGGCCATGTCCCAAGTCCTCAGGGGATTCATTAAAGGCATCACAGAGGGACCTAGAAAATGAGCCATGCCTCATACTATGGAAGAAGGTAACAAAGCTTTCGCGGTCCCAGTAAAGTCCCAGGATGAGCCAAGCTTCTTTGCCTTCCTGCGATATCTGCATTGCCTCTTGCACGTTAATAATTAACAGGAATCTGCTTCTGGGGCCATTACCTTGGGAGCAGCATGCACATCTTCCTGATGGGCTTTAGAAAACAAGCCTTCGCCACAGATGGACATGATCTTTAGAGGCATAGATAGACATGATCCTCAGAGGAGATGAATAAGGACAGGGCTTAGTCTGGCAATAAGGAGGAAAACAAATGCCTGCTTTTGGCAATGGCACTGGTGAAAGGAGTTATCAGGAGTGTTATCAGGATCTTTGGAAGGAAATTGCCCTGCCGTGAAACCCAGCATCCCTTGTCCGGACGGGGTTTCTCAGCCCTACGTGTGAGAAAGCAGAGGCCAGCAGTTATCTGCATTCCTCTCATTCCACCAACAAAGTCTCCCTGTGGTTCATTTCCTCTAGAAAGGTATTAAGGAATATTAAAGGGATAGGAATCTGCTCATTAAAGACACGTCCGGCAGATCCCTCGCTCGCAAAAGGAAAGACTGCAGGGCTTAATTTACCCAATTGTTGATGACTGATTAGCAAGACCATTTTAAAATGCTTTTGATCCCCCAGTCCCCTCATTACAAGCATGGCTGGGGCTGGAGCATTGGAGTATTCCCAAGTAATCTCGGAAGCCGAGGGAGCTTTGAACAAGTTTTTATTAATATTCCAATCGATAAGCATGAGGGAGCAGATGAAGAAAAGCATTTTGCTGTATTGCATCCACGGTGCCAGGTTTTCAGCAGGCTTGGACGGCTCACTTGGCTGCGTAGCTGAGCTGCTGGGCGCCTTCCACGGCTGCACGCTGGGTGTGCAACAGGACCTTTGCACGCGTGCTTGGCCATGGCAGCCTGTGCAGCTGCAGCAATTGTGCAGAGCGCTTTAGATCTGCTGTTGCAGTCACGGATGCGTGCTTGTTGGAAACGTGTCTGAAACACTGGGCTACAGGGGAAACACGTGTGACAAGGTAGGCTGGGCTAGAGCTGCTCTCGAGCTGCTTTGGATATGTGGAGGCCCCCAGGTCATAATGTTTTTAAATGAGTCTTTTCATCTGATGTGCTAAAATTATATGTCTCTTGCTGTGAGAAGGTGAAGTTCAGAAACAGCAGACCAACCCAAGGAGAGCCTGTTCCCCAAGAAGACATGTCATCTCTCCAACCTGAGTCCCCAGTCATGCAACGAACGTTGCAGGCAGCATTGCAGTGAAAGGAGGGTGGAGAGCAGGCAGAGAAATGGCAGGACAGGTCCTGCCACTGAAGGCAGGGCGAAGTCCAGGAGTTTGGCATGGGAGAGAAACCCTGCATGAAGCAGCCCCTGGTGTCTCTCTTGTGCTTCAGGCTATCCCTGTGTGAACGGTCATGTCCCAGTCTGATCCCAGACCTGATTTTCAATTTGCATCCGGACAACTTCCAGATCTGACTCCAAAATTATGCATTTGAAGGCTGATTGCACTCTGGGATACTCAGGAGACACATGTGCTGCCAATTTGGACTTGGGACTCCGGAGACTTGTTCGGCTGTGAATTGATCACAGGTAACTTCTCAGACACCGATGGCCACATAAGGCACACTGAGATCTGCTGATGAGAGGACTGCTGTACAGAGCAGGCATTCATATTCTTATTAGTCAAGGTTTCACATCTTACCATCTGGTTCTTGTTCTCAGCCTGGCTTCCAGGTGGCAGCAAGCTGTTCAGATGGGCTCGCTCCCACCCACGGTAGTCTTCTGGGCTTCAGTGCCTGTCAGCGTGAATGTAGAGAAGATCCCTCTTAAGCTGTGCTTGCAACCCCGTCTTATTCATTTGCATGCTTGAGAGTGGGGATGGTTCAGAAATCAGAGATGGCATCCAGCTCACCTAGCTTTAGATGGCTCCAGCGCGAATGACTGTCTCTGAACTCATTGTCACAGATTCCTCTTTCAGTCAGTGGACAGAAACAGGCACTTTTAAGAATGATTCATCTGCTCGGTTTTAGATGCCAACTCTAGGATGAATTACGTGCTAGTCTCTACTGCCCAGACTGTTTAGATAGATCTGAATTGAAAAAAAAAACCACCCAGGCTGACAAGCTTAGATGTAGACACTTACAAGGGAGATAAACCAAATGAGATGCTTCCTAGCACAGGCATGTGAAAATGTTTCCTGTAATGAGACCGGCAAGGTCTACTTTGGACCAGAGGATTTGACTCTTCTTAGCAGAGATTCCCATGAAAAATATTAATGACGAGCCTCACACTTCCCTGGGTACAGTCACCCCCTTTGCAGACTGAGAAATAACGACATGATTGCAATGCAATGACCAAATTAAACACTTGAATTTAGGTCTCTGCATGTGGGTTGCTCCACGTGAGCAAGTTGTCTCAGCAGCTACGACAGTCAATGGAGATGACGTTGATAGTTTGCAGTGGTTAGGTGTGATGCAGACGACCAGCCATTAAAGTGTGATTCAGTTGCCTAACATAAAAGACGATGGCATTTTTGATGTCACAAGATGTCACACTTGGCCTCTTGCTACAGCTCCAGATAGGCACAGGTCACCTGTAAACCTAGTGCCATCTGGGTCTGGTGTCTGCCAGGTGCGTATGGATGACCTGGATACTCTGGGACATCTCAAATGGCACAAGCCATCTATATTTAGGCAAGCAAATTGCTCCCTTGTGACACTGGGAGTTCACAGGCTGAATTCAGCCCAGGTCCCCACCACACTTGGGCAAAGCCACCATACTGCTCAGAAAGAAAGTGCCGCCCTGCTCTTGGTTGCTCCTCTCAGCCTGGTGACGGTGTTTTGTAATAACTGCGTTGTCCCATAGCAAAGGCGTGCGCTCTGCTCCCGGGTGTAACCACACTGGTTACTTGTGCTTTCCTGTTAGTCTGTCCACTAACGTCTCCCTCCTGCAACGACATGTTGAATGAACAGCAGCCAAGGAGCAAAGCACAGAAGTGGCAATGTCTGGCAGGGTTGTGGTGGCCTTAGAGAAAATTTCAGACAACCACGTCAGACCTGAATTTTTTGTCATTCTTGTTTTTATAGCTTGGCAAAGTTTTAACAGCAGACGTTAACACTACTATGGCTTTTAATGTTAACATAGTTTTAAATGACTCATTGTCTAAGAGCTGAAGCCCATTGCACTGGACATCAATGCAGAGCAAGGACACAAACAGCTCAAATAATTGGAAAGATCAGTTGCACAATTCTGCAGTGTGAAGGAGCCAGGTACCGACTGAAGCTTTTTGGGTAACTTTAAGCCTGGTTTTTCACTGAGGTGGCTCCTAAAGTTGAGATTGAACTTCATAGGCATTCATGGAAAGAAGTTAGTTACTCCAGGAATGGTCTTGGTGGAAGACTGAGGTCCTTAGTTCCCAGTCAACCAGAGCTCATCATTTTGAGGTTTTCTGAGCACTTAGCTCCATCGAGCTAGCTAGTTTATCAAAAACACAGCACTGGAAGGTCATATGTAAATACAGGCTACACTGTTTGCTTTCTGGTCTTACTGGAAGCTAAGAGTACTTTCTATATTCAGTAAGGTTTTGAAACAAGCTTGAGCAACCCTTCCCAATTTCTCCAGAGACTTGCTTGGAAATGCTGTAATGCATCAGTATGGATATATCAAGGTAGTATTCATTTTCTTGTATATATAGTGACTAAAGTCAACATACAATAGCCTTTATATGAGAAGAAAATGGAAAGCAGAAGTGCATCGCTGAAAATCATTAGAAAGTTCTTTTTACTCAGGAAGAAAGCACAGTTAAACAGACTAAGTAAAGGTCAGCACATTCAACCTTCAGGTCAGTTCTGCTTCAGATTTCATCAAGAATTAGATGTCTCTAGTGGATGTGGCATTTTAGGTACCATTGATCAGAGACAAAAGAAAACACACCACCCAGCTGTCCTTAGTAAAGCCATGAGGTTTGTTGCTCTTCTTGCATTTCCCTGGAGTCAGGCAATTACCAGGCCCTTTCAGTTTTCACTTTTTGGGAGGAAAGTATGTTTGAAGCTCCTATGATGATGAAGAAAATGGTCAACATTGAAGATTTAGAAGGTTTTTATCAATGTAAACATCTAGATTTCTTGAGGGTGCATGGGATTTGAATCATCATTTTAATGGTGGAGTTAGTAATTCTGGACCAGCACTGCCCAAATCAGCATCCTGTCCCCCCAGCAATCAGCAGGCGTATAGAGATGGCTGACTTAAGGGGAAGAAAGGGCCAGGTTTGAGCTGGGGAAATATGGGTGAGGGCAGACCTGAGGAAGACAGTCACTGTGCCTTGGCTCCTTGCCTTAGACACCCCCATAGGCAGTTGTGAGGACAAACTCATCATCTACTGTCAGGTGCTCTGGAAAGCACTCTGAGCAAGATGAGTAGGTTGACTATGAACAGACTGACTGTCTTCGACCGGCTTTTTAATATGGTCTCTCATGAAAACATTGGTTTATCCTCCTTTCAGCTTGGAAAGCTGACTCCAGTCCTTCCTCACGTGAAGCTCTGCTCTCAGTCTCAGCTGGATACCCTGATAGCTCTCATTAGGGGATTAAAAGAGAAGCTGTGTTGCAACAGTTCTTCATGGCGCAGACAAATCTGATGCATGGATCCCTCTGCCAGTAAAATTTCCAGCCTGCTTTTCTAGATCAAGATGCTGTCTGCAAGCTATATTAACTCTGAGGCAAATTCTGCCCTGGGAGACTCATGGGCAATTCCCATTTTCAGTACCCACTCTGGCCTGGTGGAGTTTAGCTCACCCTACACGTCACTATCATTCACTGGGGCATCTCAGTTCACAATGACTGCCAAAGTGCAGGAAACCTATGGCTGCCTTTTCTTCCCCTCAGACATAGCATTTAGGTTAGGAAGGGAGCTGTGAAGATGACTATTACTCAAGAGAAGGAGGCCATTATCCTGTGCTGGGTGCTAATTTGTAAGGAGAAACTTCTCCTGACCCAAGGACTCTGTCTGGACAAAAGGAGGGTATATCAGATGGAGGAACAAGCAACATGCAAGGCAGGACATGGCCCCTAGACTTTGGCCCTCCAAAGTTCAAATCCTCTGAAGATCTTCCCCAGTTTACTTCTCTGAACCTGAAAACCTGCTCTGGCTGTGACCTTGGCAAGTGGTTGGGTCCTAACATGCCTCAGTTCCCTCTCTGAAGTAACAGGGGCACCAGTACTTGTCCGTGCCACTGAAGATCTCCGAGTGCTTGCAAATTATTCAGACACTGTGTATGATCTAAACAAACCAAACTGGAGATTGTGTGAACTATCTACGCACATAAATTGAGCGTTTTAATAGGGAAAGAATGAAGGTTTTGTTTGTGTATATTTTATTACAGGATATAAACAGGCAAATAAATACTTTATCATGTGGTCCATGCTTTAAGGCAGCCCAAATCCTTTCCTGCTATGTCTTTCAGAGCCCTATTCTAAGTCAGAGACAAGCAAGGGAGCAGCTATACATTTATTTTATTGCTTTGCAAAAAGAAAAGAAGCTCAAATTAGTTGAAAGTGAAGATGGGAAAAAATGTGGCCATTCTTATCTCCTAGATCCTAGGAGTAGTCTCTCTGTATTTTTTGGACTAGGGTTCATCTCACCAGCCTTTAGATGTCCGCATCATGGGTGTCTCTTAAAGGAGTGATCACAGAAGGCTCCCTTTATGGAGAGGATGGGTCATTTCTATAGCGTGAGTCATCTGATCTTGTCTAAACTATTTTAGACAGTCAGATAAGCATCATCCCCTATCTTCTGGGAGAAGTGCTGAGGCAGGGAAATGGACTGGAAGCACTTGTGGGCTGAGACTAAGAGGCTCAGGGTAGAGGACAGGCTTCTGCTTGTTACCAGATCACAGAATTGGACCCCTGCAGACTGCAGATTTAAAGGCATTATATTTCAGCACACCCAGCTGGTGCAAGAAGCCAACGAGAAAAAAAGATCTTTAAAGATGCTTTTAAAGGTTGTGGGAATGGATATGCAACCTGAAAACATGGCTGAGCAGAATTTTGTTACATCACTTGGTCTCCTCCTCCTGGGGTTAGGCCTGGGATTCAGTCAGCTACATGTTGTGATCTCTAGATTAGTCAACAGGGTTCCCAATGTGGGTTTGGTTCATCACCACTACCAGCTGGTATTGCATCATTTCAGCCTCAAACCAATCGTGAAACATGATCACATACAAAAAACCTCTAATATCCTACTCTGAACCAAATCAAGAAGGAAGGAATGCTTGGACCTACACCCTTAAAGCTGTTAATGCAGAGTTTGGCTCAGCCTTGATATTAACGTAAAATTGACCATCACCTCCCCAGGGCGTCTCAGCTTCAATGTTTACAAAACCTAAGATTTTCTTATCTATATTAAGGAGAAGAAAGCCCCTTCCCTCCCACCTCTGACTTACCACCTGGACTAAGAAATTTACTTCTCTGGAAAAGGTACAGAATGAAAGCCACAAAATAGGTAGGGAATTTCCTCAGGAAAATCCAGGGTCATGAGGACAAACTTCTGGGCCTGGAGATGACTATTGTGTTGAAAGGAAACTCAGTGAAATACAGGGAAGGAAAAAGCCTTCTTCATGTTTCAGTAGGTCACAAGGTGCAATAAATGACCGTATTATTGAATGCTAATATGTACTCTGGATCAGTTGAATGGCTCTTTGAGGCTGGTTAATCAGTTACAGAACGATGTTGGTTGCTGTTGCCTTTTCAACAGACTTCAGAAAGAAGGTCTTGTTTTTTCTAATCCAGACCAGATTTGTCTCTTTTTAGGGAAAAAAGCCCATAGAGCCTATGATACATGGTACTGCCAAACCTGTTTTGTATGGAATCCCAGCTTCATCAGGCCCTTTGAGGAGAGGGAACCAGAGCCTGGCAGGATAATGGATTGATGAGGTATCTCACAGGATCTCAGACCTAAAGGTCAAATCTCCGATTTTAGCAGCTCCAAAATTCAGCTTCCACCTAGATACAGCAAATGATATCATAGAACCACAGAACCTTAGAAAAAAATTGGTTGGAAAGGACCTCTGGAGATAATCCAATCCACCCCCCTGCTCAAAGCAGGGCCAACTTCAACAGTTGCTCATATCTTTACACTTCTTCAGCCTGTGTTCAGAAATAAGGTCTGTGAGTGAGTCTGCTCTCCTTTAGCAGGAACTGTGTAAAAATTGCGCTTTCCAAGCCCTTTGCTAGGGAGATCTTGGCAGTACTGCAGACTGGGTGGATTTTCCCTATAGATTTCCTTACTAGTGCTCTAGGTATCATCTGAGGTCCAACCCCATAACTTAGACTTCAGTGGGAGCTATTTCCTTTTTCTCCATGTTAAAGTAGCTGATTACCCTCCAAAACCAGCCCAAAGCTCGCTGTATCTCACCTTAAGTTTCTAGGAGTTAATACAGAAAGGACCACAATGCCCAGTGAGTTGCAAGAGGATAATGAAAAAGTTTTCAAAGAACAAATTCCAGCACTCAAAGGACAGGGCTGCTGGGAGATTGTCATGGAGGCAGGAGGACAGTTTTTGAGATGTTTAGGACTGTATTCATTCTCCATTTCCAGGCAAAGCTGGTGCATGCTGCAGCAAGAATTCTATAAGTAGCAACAGATTGATATGCCCAGCACCTGATTTTTTCCTCAGAAAGAGAAAAAAACAGCATTAGAGATTGGAAGCTGTGGTTTATACTCAGGTGGACAGTAGCATGTAGTCCAGCAGACTTGGTTTGTCTTGCTGTCCTGCCGAATATAACAGCCCTGCTTCCACGACTCTTCCTTTTCTTCCACACTCACTCGGATTTGAGCTAGCGATTATCCACCATGCCTGTGCCCCACGCGTAGCACTCATGGCCCCTTCGGTCCCTCCAGCCACCAAGCGGAGATCATACGCAGGGTGACAGCTTGCCAACCGACCGCAGCACAAAACATTTCCTACAGGTATCTCAGTCTTTCTGGGTAGTTGCTAATGATGTGGTGGGCGAGAATACTCGAGTTACCTTGAGGAAGCAAAGCTGGACGGGTTTATGGTGTTAATCACACATCTTCCTGGAGCAACTGGAAGTGAAACCCTGAAAAGTTTGAGTCAATTCCTGAAGCTTTATTAACTTTGTCTTCTGGGTCCCATCAGCAAAGTTGGTGTCTCAGGTCAGGACTTGGCCCATACTCGGCATGGTCTGTTCAAGGTTGTGCTAGACCCATCTCAAAGAAATCCCGCTGTGCATTCGCCTCTGCTATAATCCTCTTTCGCTGAGGAGAGACATCATTCTCGGTTTTAATTCAGCAACTGGTTCTGAAGATATCACGGTACCCAGTGTTGCTGGATATGTGGCAGCCCTCTGAGTGGTTTAGGAGAAGTCCTTAGTAAAAACAACACCGCAGCAGTTGGAACAAAGGATCAACAGCAAAGCTAGAAACACCATAAATGTCCCCCTCCAAACTTTGAATTAAACACCCACTCAGCTGAAACAGTTGAATGATGAATATTATCATCTGGGGGTGGGGTGGGGGAGGGAAATCTGGGCGGCTTTATTTTTTCCAGTATTACAGAAAGTATTTCCTTCCTCCTGCAGATGTGCAGCTAGGCGCTGGAAACAGTTACCCGTCAAGTTCAAGCAGCTGTACTCATGTGTCACCAGGCAATGAGACTCCAGGCCTGAGCTGTCAGCTCCACTATTGAAATTAATGGGCCAGACTGTTTACATTAGTGGAAATCATCCCATTTAAATATATATGTTATGCTGAATACATAATGCAACTGTAAATTGGCAGCTTGGAAAGAAGGGGAGTGGGTCTGGGGAAGGCAAGATGGAAAGGGAAGTGACAGGGTATAAAAAGCGAAAATCTGGGAGAGGGAGAAAACATCCTTGGGGGAAAGATATTAAATCGATGAAAGAAGTGTAAGGAAAGCCAAGAACTGATCAGATAGGAGTGGAATGAGAGAGAGAAAGAGGAAGATGGTTATATGTATTGATAAATGGATGGATAAATATATAAGATCTGTGCAAGAACAAACTTGGTGTGGGATTGTTGGTGCCCCAAACATCAGAAGTCACCTGGACTGAATATCTCTAAGGGTCACAAAAGCTTTCAGTGGGAACTGAGATCTTCAAACCAGAGAACAAACACAGTCCAGGAAGGGAATGTGCTTTTGTTTTTTCTTCCTTACTTAGTATTCAGGAAAAGCAGCATTATTTCTGCAGCATTTAAAGAGAGTAAATAATCAGGAACATGCTGCTGGAAGGGGCTGGGAAGGGGCCAGAGAACATGGGTGTGAGGCAGGGGAATGGCCAGATGCTGGCAAGGTTTCCCACATGCAGAGGGGGCTGATGGGGACTTCTCCATCTGACCTGGAAGGCGGGCGGGGAGGTTTGCAGCCTGTCTGCACGTGGATCCCGTCTTGGGACAAGGCAATAGCCTGGATTCCCTCCCAGTGGTTTGCTGATGCTCCAAGGGTGGGCAGCCAGGATGGGAATTGCTTGCCTCCATCAAAGGATCCCTGTTAATTTCTCTTCACAAGTGTTTGGATTGCCTGGGCTCGCTGCGGAGGAATCGCACCGCACAGGGCTTCGAAGAACCTGATGTCATGGCTGTTTGGCTCCTCCAAGGGGACACCGGGCTGGGGGATAGTTCAAGGCTTGTCAGAAACGTGTCACTTCACCAGGAGGGATTCTGGGGACTTCTCCCTGACTTTGATGCATCAACTACAGCCGGGAACGATTTTTTTCAGATGTTGATAAAATACTTTGATGAAAAGAAACAAAGACAGGGGAAGAGACTGAGACCTTATCTTGAGATCAGAAGCACCGTCTTTCAAAAGTGAGGTTAAAAACAGAGATAACACAGAATTTGGTGATGACTTAATTTATAAGGGAAATGGCTTCTTCATTAAGAAAAAAAGACTGCTCTGCTCAGGCTCCCCCCCCCCCCCTTTTTTTTTCTAAGCAGAACATGATGCTTCTGATCTGAAATACAATGTGCCTTTTTTTTGTGTAAAAAGTTGTATTTTTTTAACAGCTCTGTTTCAACGGTGCTATTGCAGTGGAATAAATCCCCTCCTCATGCCTGCAGTGGTGGGGCAGCGAGACAAGAGCAGGAGCTGGGAGGCAGCGGGTTTCCCTGCATTACCCCACGGTGCAGCTGTACAGGGGAAAGCAGAAACGATTCAGAGGTTAAATACTGCTGGGAAGAAAACATCAGGCTCACCCGCATGTGTAAGCTCACAACTCCAGGAGTGTGTAAATGCGTTTTTGTGTTGAAGGAGCTTGTGTCACAGCCGTTGTCTCAGCTCTGGGGTGCTGCGAGAGGCGGCTGCTGGAGAGAGCAGGGTGTGATGTGAACAGATCCAGTATTCAACTGTCAAGTATTAATGGGACAGGAATGCTGCAGCTGTAATATGTGGAAACAAAATAGTTCTGTTTTGCAGAAGGACCTCGCTGAAGATGACTCCACCAGCACACGATCCACCAATCCATCACCTCCCAGAATCCCACATGAGAAGGTGGGATAATTACTATAATTTTAATGTACTCCAAGACAATTTAAATACACTGGGTAAACTAAAAATATCCTGCTTTTCCATGAAGGTGCTGACTTTCTGAGGTAATGCTGCCCCAGAGTTGCTGATGGTTCATGTGCCAGCCCCTTCTACAACCCCCCAGGGCTCCATAAACCATGTCATGGCTCTTTCCCCTTCACCTGGTGGAAAGTCTTTGCCTCCTGTATTTTGCATACCTATCCTTAGGAAAAAAAAGCCTCTGCTGTTTATCTTGCAGCCGGGGGATCAGGCAGGGAGCTACGTCTCCCATGGCTGCGGTAGAGCTGCAGAAGGGACAGAGGATGGAGAAGAAGAGGATGTTAGCAGAAAGGGTGGAGAGCAGAGAGCCCCGGCCAGAGGAAGGCTTCAGTATGCTTGGAAGTGTCAGTGAAGCAAATAGTGTGTTTCTAACACAGTCCCGAGCGTTGAAATACTGCTTAAATTGCCTCCAGAACTGACATGAAATCTGAAGATTTGGAAATATCTCCTGTGATTGATTGAGCAGCTGATTGATTTGATTATATATATTTTATATGTGTGCTTCAGGGCTTGATTCAGCTGTCTAAACATAGCTTCCTAGAGCCAAGTTAGATGCTATAGGGTATCCAGCCCCAGACTCCAGCTCTTGCTTCTGAGGAGTGCTCGTCTTCCCTCAGCTCCGTGTCACTTTGCCAACACCGTGGGATGTCTCAGATACACAAGGGCATCTCAGATGGCACCAGGCTCCTGTGCGTAGGCAACTGAATCCCACCCTCTGAGTCACTAGGGCTCACAGAGATCATGTTTTCAAGGTTTTTCTCTGCAGTTATTGGGACCAGAACTTTACCTTAAAAATAAATAACATCCAAAGCCAAGATTCTTGGATAGTCAATTAATTTTGTGGGGGCTGGTTTGGAAATATTCTGAAACCTGATCCTCGCTGTAAAGTTGGGAATTTTGGCAGCAGTGTCAAGAAGCAAACTGTGTATATTTTTCCTAGAATTGTTTCTACTATACAACCAGGAAATAACAATAAAAAAGAGCTTCTTCTCGTTTAATTTATTTATTGAGGTCTTCATGGGTCCCTTTCTTGTCCTCCATACTGCTGGAGGGGAGGAAACTGAAGATGAGCTTGGCTCTTGCATTTGTGCAAACACAAAATTCTTAGGTAGCCTCTCATGACTGTTGATGTTAATCAAAGTGGTTTTAGTAACACAGAAGTTCACCCGGCCATTTCTATGGAAAAATCATTTATTAAACAAGGTGAAACTTCTGCTTCTTCCCTGGATGAGGATCTGGGTTGGGCTTTGACCAGTGCTAGGGAGGTTTCTGATGTGGAATTGCACGGTTCTTTGGTCCTGAGCAAAGAACGGGGGCAAGTGGGTCAGTTTGGCCTGCCAGGTTTTTTGCATTCATTTGTAGGGTCTTCTGCATGAGTCCTGCAGAGCAAGCTCATACTAAAGGAAACAAAGGATTTCACAAACTCCAGCTGATATGAAACCGATGACCTTTGTTCTGCTCCTCAGTTGACCACCGTGAAGTTATTATTGCAGAGATAAAGATCATGAATTTTTGTGCCTGGCTTTTTTCCTAGATCCTGTTTAACAGTGTTTTTTGGCAGTTTCTTAGTAGATACTTTTTAGCCCTGGCTCTGCTCCTAGAGTACTGGCAATTAAACTTATTAACATTCATCTTTTAAAATAGTGAGGAGTGGGTATCCAGCTGCCCCAGATGATCACCCCTGAACATGGGGAGAGCCTGCAACGGAGCAGAGCCCAGACTGAACTACACAGGAGGTGGAGAGACTAGCTGGTCTCTCAACATCCTTTCCAGTCTTTGTTTCTAGGGCCTCCTCATCCTGTTTTTTTCTCCCTGGTAAATTCATGCCCATCACTTCCAGATTTTGCAACCCCTTATCTTTAGAGTGCTATGGTTTAGGATGTTTTGCTCCTGGATAGTGACCTGCATCTGATGTGTTTTCCAGGCTGCTGCAGTGTCAGTGCGCCTGTTGAGCTGGGAAGGAAAAACCAACAAACGGTCCTTCTCCTCCCTCTGCTTGAGCTCTGACAGCTTGGAGTGGATATAACCTGGCTGGTAATTTAGTTTTGAGCTTTGCTGCCTGAGCCTCTCTCGGCCTCTAAAATGCGGGGGAAACCTATTGGTATCTCCAGATACCAGTGGCTGCCCAAGAAGAAACAGACCTCTCTGGGAGACACATTTTCATCTCTGCTTCTCTCCTCACTTGGCTCTTCTGGTGAGGAGAGCTGGCAAAAAAAAATAAATGGTGTGGGAGAAGACACAGCTCTTAAGCGAGCACAGACAGAGGCAAGGGCTATATACTGTACTTATGCCTCACCTTTCATGTTGAGTCCTTGATGTGATACCGAGTGAAGGTTTTCCTCCAGCTTGTTCCAGGGCAGTTTCCTGCACTGAAGAGATGGTCTGGGCTCCCACTACCCAGAATTTCTCACCCAGTGTCACCATGGTGCCGCTAGCTCTGTTGAGAACTGTTTAACTCAAATCTCTCCCTCGCAGAAGATTTGGACAGGTCTGAGAGTGGGCAGAAGCCAAGCCCGTGACGTGGTAAATGGAGGGCAACACAATGACTGCACACCATGACCCCAAAGGGAGCTCATGGGGCTGAACCACTGCAGGAGGAACACTCAGGTCCATGGACAAAGATGTCCAAGGGCAGGGAAAAGAGGAGCCTCAGCACAGAAACGGAGAAAAGTGGGGTCTGCAGCACATATTCACAGATAATTAGCAACAGAAAGCAGCAGCCTAGGAGATTGCTTCCCTCCAGGAGCCTGCAGGAGCCAGCTGCCAAGGACAGCCCCACAGAACCAGGACTGGCCTTTGGGTAGAGCAGGTTTTTTGATTTGGGGTCCGGGACAACCAGGACACAACTAAGCTGAATTTGAATGTAAGAATAAGCTTGTAAAATATGGAGCAAGGACACTGGAAGTGATATGCCTTAAAGGACAAGTCCTGCTCCTGCCTACTGAATCACCCTACAAAAACTTGGGTCCCTCACACCCTCCCAGCCCGCAGTGTTCCCAGCTACTGGGATCACAGGGGCTGTTTTTGGAGAAGGCCAAAGGCACCAGCTAGGCAGATCACTGTGTGCAGGACTGGGCTCGGTGTGGGGCACAGCAGAGCCACTTCCAGCATGGCGGTGGCTTGTGCCCCTCTCCCTCCAGCCAGGCAGACTAGGTTGGGGTCATAAAGCAAATGTGGAGGAAGAACTCCAAGGAGATATTGTTACAGCTGTTGCTGAAGCCTGGGCACCAAGCCTATACGTTCTCCATGTCATAAAAAGGATGCAGTTCAACTTCTTGGTGAGGGCAAATCCAAAGAGGTTGGCAATAGCAATGAGGGGTGGATTTGGGATCTCTAGCATAGGACTGGGAGGCAGCAGTCGTGCAAATACCAATGAGCTGGGTGAGGATAAAGGCAGAGGGGCTGAAGACACCTGGTTTTGGGGAGGGAGGGAAGTTCCCAAGCCCTGGGGATGCCTTTACCCTTTTCTGTGATGGGTGGTGACAATGGCTGTCACATAACTTTTAAAAATGAATTATTTGGTCTTGAAAACTTGACGCTTTTAGCCCTCGATTCTTTAAAATCAGCAGGAAGACTATGGCACTATCTCACAATAGCCAGTCCTTGAGGCAACGCCTTCCACCAAGCATTTTGAGGTTTTAATCATTTTTGGTGTTCCTCATAATTTCAGTTAATAAATCCAGGGTGGTTACAGTGATGATTCATGCAGGATGCATCCTGTTTCTTTTCTCCCACATCTCTCTGGCAAAAAGCTGCTATGGATTAGGAACTTTGCCCTTCATTTTTGGAAATTGCTCTCCCACTATAGACTTCAAATGAGAATTGCTGTGGTATTTCACTGTGTGCTATTTCAGAGCACTGGCTTCTTTGATGCAGTCATCATCTATATGGAAAAGAGGTGTGTACATGAATCAATGGTATAGTTCAGCTGCATCTGCATTAGAAAGGCATAAAAATGAATGAAATGCAGTAACTGAAATGCGCTCTCCTAGGATGCTATGCCAAATCTGCACTTCAGATATATGCTAAGGCACTTTTCAGGCACGGGCTGCAGAACAAACAGGGTCCTAATATTTCACACCACAGTTTCTACATTTCCATTTTCACCTCTGGTGACTGGAGCATGTCAAGGTTTGAGCAAGTTCCTGAAAGTTGCATGATATGTCTTTCATCTGCTATTTAAAAAGAAATAATAAAATGGTTGGGTTTCTACTTCCATGTTCTGTTTTACTGCCCACTTCTAGAAAAAGCAGATTTTTCAGCCTAGACTGTGGAGGAAGGCTGCTCATCTCTGTAAAAGAGGCAACAGAGCAAACTGTGCCCAATCTTAATGCAAAACAGTTGATCAACGCAGCTTTAGGCAGTCTGAGGGAGGTCCTTTGCAGGAGAAGGACCTGTGTTCTGCTTTGGGTCTGCCCAGCTCACCAGCTGGGACAGCAGAGTCACCCAACCCAAGACTACTTCTGCTGCTTTGTTTGATCAATTAATAAAGCAGTTAAAAGACAAAGCTAAAAATCCTCAGAAGAACAGATGATCTTAGCTGCCTCCCTTGTTCTTCAGTAACAGTGAAGGGAACAGAAATTATCCTTACTTTTGCCCAGCCTAGTCCCATCACCTGTTGCACCTCACATGCCAGAAGCCTACCCATGAGCACAGCCTGCATCTCACTGAGAGGGGACCACAACACCCAGAGTAGGCTCTGGTGGTGGGCTGCTGCCTCTGCGATGTTCAGGACTCTGCTTATAACAGTGGAGAGCAATAGGAACTGCTGGAACATGAGTCATTTAATCCTAAAACTGATGTTTAAAATAAGTCAGATGAATCCCCCTCGGGGACTGTTGTTTTCTCACCACTGCCTCTAACAGGAGCCTGGGGCATAGCTGTAGATAACTACTGTGAAAATATTAGGTGAGATGAATCTCAACCCTTTTTTGGAGGGATCTGAATATGTACTTTAGGTCCCTCTATGGACCGTGTGAAGGGGGCAAGCCTGAAGAAGAGGCCATTAGGCTTTATCATCACTCCCTTGATGTCCTAGTCAACTGACAAATACTGGAGACAGCAGAGACTGGACTTCGCATCTCTTCACTTTCCAAACGATGCTTTAATGGCAGAGATTCTCTTCACTCTTGTGCTTTCAGGTTATGAGTCAATGGGCACATCCTTGCTCCAGTTTTAGAAGGATGAAGCTTGTATTTCTGCTCATTGTCAAAAGCACAACAGATAGCAGGTAGAAGAGCAAATGAGCAGCCAGTTCTACTCAATATTAACAGCTCTGCAACTCGGCAGGCATGTTCAAACTAGTTTATCTCCCCCCAAAACCAGCAGGTTGAGTAAAAGCCCTTGGTAGAAGAGTGACCCCAGAGATGATGAGATACCTTCTACATAATTATCTCCAGTCAGGGTTTGGCTCTGCTACTGTAGTTGTTAATCTTTCACGCCTACTGCCGAATGGCCCCATAACAGCCCTTGTGGTGAAATACGTGAATAGAAGGAAAAGGAATGCAATGTTCCTCTTGTTTTGCATGGTTCGGAATCAAATGCATCAAACACCGGTAGCACATATCGCATCACATAGGCTGTGCCTTATCACAAGGCTGTATCCTGTTGGCACCACAACACCCCCAGCCTCACAGCCAAAACTTGTATCAAGCAATCTCTGCCCTCAGGACCTTGTAACTAAAACTTAAGGGGGGCAGGGGGAGGAAGAAAAAAAAGCCCATGATGGGAGAGCAGTAAGCTTTGGTTCAGCAAAGACCCTGAGGATATGCATCATTTAAATGAGCCCTGAAATTCACTCTGAATTCAGCCCTGAAATGCCTTAAGAACACTCTGATGAAAATAAACCATAATTATTTCTCTCCTTAAAAAAAAAAGGAAAAGAAGACAATAAACTAGAGCCAACTCCAAAGTTATGAAAATAATCATCATTCACTTACAGCCTAATAAACTGTGGGAGATACTATTGGTTTTTAAAGGATGTTCCTAAGGTTGTTATCTACTGGGATCAATAACCACTTGCAGTAAGGCCCCAAGGTGCTGGCAGAGGCAACCACAATATTCCCCGCAATTGTTACTCATCTCATATTTATGGGAGCGTGGTCACGGAAGTCAGCTGCAGGAACAAATTCAGACCTGGCCTAACCTGACACAGTATCTTTGGGAGAGGCACGCACTCCTGATGAACCTGAATTTTCAAATAATAAAAACCCACTTAGGAGAACACGTTTTCTTTTTTCCAAACTGCTGACTTATAGGGCACTTGGGTGATCCTGGTTTTAGGACAGGTTTGGGATTTAGTATCAATGCAATTGTTGCAACTTTTATTTCTACAGGCACTAGTGACCGCATCTATTAGGATGAGAAACCACCTTTCACATGACCCTTAACTTTGGTCTTCATCCTTAAGCTTATATGGGCGTAAAAGATAAAAAGCATGGGCAAGTGTAGCTGTAATGAAAAAAAAATCAAGTGACTATGTTACCTTGCATTTGTGAGGAACACCTAGAACTAACAAAGATAGTAACAATGGCTTAGCTAGTACTGAGTAACTCTTCACACTGTGATAATTGTATCCTTGAACCTGAGATGGCAGGGTAAAATAGAAGGGAGAGTGGCACTGTTCCAAGCCCAAGTTTGATAAAGCACTGCCTGTTTGGAGTCTCATAAATGCAGCAAGAAAGCAGAGCCCTGAAAGGCAAGAAGGTGTGTAGCAGGTAATCACAGCTCTTGGATGGATTACTGTCACTTGCAGGGTGTACATCAATGGTCGATGCCCTTCCAGATGGCAGGGGCTGGTTGAGGAGTTTGCAAGTGCATTTCTAAGACCTGCAGCAAACCTTCAGCCAGATGAAGTCCCTCCTGGTCTTCAACACGGTGACCCAACATTTTGGCTCCCTGGAGCACTTGTAATGGTAACTGTTTGGCCGTGGCCAGCGCATTTCTGTGCTCCCTGACAGACCTGCCTCTTGTTTTCAGGCTACCTGCAGGCAGAGGAGGCAGAGGGCTTTCCCTCCCCCTCCTTTCCCTTTTCCTATCATATCAGGCTCTTGCACAAAGGTGCTGGGGATCTGACAAGGCTCATCCCTCTCTTGCAGAGGAAGGAAAGGCCTTGTGCTGTCCTTGCGCCCTTTGGTGCTGTTTTGCTTTATGCTTCTACTAAATCTGTCTCCGGGGCTCAGCGTGGCGGTAGCAGCTATACGGCTTGGCATCGGGGTCTGTTTTAAGGTTGCCACGGTGACTGTGATGGCAGCATTTAAAAATGGCACAGGCCGTCATTTAATGCCAGCTGGGTAGGGATTGCAGGGAAGGTCAGTCAGTGACCTGGCACGACCGGTTACAGGTTGGCAGCCCTTTACAGCAGGAACGTCATGGGGGGTGACCAGGGAGGGGGATTCATGGCTGCCTGCATCCACAGGGAAGTCGAGCATTTTGGCTGAGGTTCGGAGGAGTTTCCTGCGGGTAAGCGAGAGGCACCAAAAGCTCAGGCCAAGCACCACCGTAACCGAAACTGATCTTGAAGAACAAGGCGCTTCATCTTATTGCAGACAAACCTGATTTAATTACACACGTGTAGTAAGCAGGGGAGTAAGAACTGATGATAAGAGAGACATAACAGCCCCAACAGAATTAGCTTAATTTCTCCTGTGCCCTTAATTATCTTAGAAGAGGAAGGGCTTGAGGGATATAAAATGCTTGGGGAGGCGAGGGGGAAGGGAAGGCACCGTGATCAGCTTGCAAGGCTCTCCCAGGCTGTCGTGGTCCCCTGTCTCTTGTGGTCATAGTCCCAGCATTCGCCAGGAACAGTGTTGTCATTGCCAGGGACACCATCCTCCATAACATGGGACAGCTACAAACAACTGGCAAGGTCACCCTTGGGGCGTACCCAAGTGAGGCGAACTGTGCTCAGAGGGGGTTTTGCACCTTAAAAGCAATTGGAGTGGGTCAGCAATGGACATTATTTTGGTAGCACCACAACTAGCAAAGGGCAGACATTGCCCATTGACAAATTGAATAGTAATAAAATGGCACTTTGATAGCTTGGTGGGCTTTGCACATCAGCATATGCTTGCAAATTGCTCATTATGGGCATGTATTAATAAGCATAACTCCCAGGTTGTGGCTGCAAGCAAAGGAGAGAGGACACGGCTGACCCGCAGTGGGGAGCACAGGCAGTCAGCCAGGCCATGCACATGGTGCCAGGAAATGTTCCTGGGAGCTACATTCAGTCAGCCATAGTCTTAGTCGTGACCCTGGTGAGGCTCTGGTCTGCATCACTGGCATCTCCCAGACAGACCCTGGGCATGGCTCAGGGCCCAGCATGGGCAGGAACATCCCAAACGCGGGTGATTGAGTGTATCCAGTGGGTTGGGTGTAAGGGCAAGAGCCACGCTGTCATTTCTGGAAATAGAGTGAAAAAAAAAGGTAAGAAAATAGCCCTTAGCATACGTGGTACTCATAGAGTGTCTCCTAAATGACCCACCAGCATGTTTTTTAGGCAGGTAAAATTAAGTTAAATGAATCCTGCCATTAGCACCCATTGGTGATCATCCTGAAGTCTTTGCCAGCTAAGGTGCATTGCAAGGCTCCTACCTACCATACCTCCAGCCCACCGTGTAGCAGCCTGCCTCACCAAAGACAGCTGTGATACACAAGCCACCCTGCCATCTCTTTGGAGGGTGTCTTTTTCTGCACCCTTCAACCCATTCATCTCTTTGGTGGATGTCTTTTTCTGCATCATCCAACCCATTGTTAGTTGGTAATAAACTCCTCTTGAGCTTGGAGGTGCCAGCTTTACCCTCCCAATTAACCCATACCGTGCATCTGAGTCATTTCATAGTAACTCCAGCCCTGGTCAAGCTACGAGAGCCTGAGCCCTCTGAGCCCCCCCGAGCCCCCCAGGCTGCTCCCACACTACCAATGCTAGCTGCTCTGCTCAGTGCCCCACAGGGCGGGAAGGTCTGCGAGCAGAGGGATGGACACAATCGTCATGACAAGAAATTCAAGACTCTTTTCTCCAAGACCACCCAGGAAATAAGTGGCGATACAAGATCAGCATTTGGGCTCCCAGCTCCAGCTCCCAGCCCCAGGCTTAAACCACAAAAGAAAAAAAAAAAGTGTCTGCAAACCACACAGTCTCCTGTTAAAATAATTTGAAGAGATTAAGTGATGCTAAACTCTTAATCCTTCAGCCTTTTCTCAGGCCAAACTCCAGTTAAAATCAAATATGCAAAGACCTTAACATTAGGCCATTAGGCAAACAAACTACTGCAGTCAGGTTTTTTAACCCACAAAGCTGCAAGAACAAGCAATTACCCTAAATCTACAGCATTCTAAGTAAAAGAGCTGTATATAAAATACGTTCCTTATGACTTTTTGGGCCAGCTTTGTAATTTTCCTTTTGGAATTTCTGACACACTGAAAGGAAAAGGAAATTTTTAACCGTATCTGCGAGAAGATGGTATGACTTTCAATTTCCAGAGTAGAAGCTTGAAAATAAAAACTTTCTTGTAAGCTGATAAAGCTTTAACTTTTAATTCTTTCCTGATTCTCTCTATGAATACACCCATAAAATCCTTACAGCTGGGGAAAGATAGGCCTTTAAATAAAAAAGCTGAAAAAAATTTTTAGTGAAGGAAAGAATACAGCCTCTTCAATCACTGGATTTTGTTTATCGCAACAGATTATGGACTTGAGAGGAAAAAAATTTTGAAAAATAATTATGGTTTTAAGATATAATAGGACAGCCATTACGAAATACATAAAAGCTTGCCATTTACAAGGGAAGTTGTCTTAAAATTATTATCCCCGGTTTTTCAGAGATGGGTTACTCAGTCCTGTGAAATACAATGTAGTTCATTGCAGGAGGAGACGCAGCAGCTTCCAGCAAAGAGAAATATGTGAAACACGATGGGGCAGTTTGTTATAGCATATTTATGGAGACAGCCTTTTTTAGGACCTTAGCCAAGGCAAGAGTCCGAGCCAACGTCCCGCAGAAGCCTTAATTCTCATGTTGAAGCAACAAAACCTGGAGGTGCTCAAGATGATGACCCACAAAGCTCCAGGCATGCTTCTTTTCTTATTTGCACCAGCGTAAATAAGGAGCAGTCCTGTTGATGTCCAGGATGCTAGGGCTTCCTCCACACAGTGCATAGGAGCAAAGGATCAGATCCAGCCAAAACTGTGGCGGTGCTTTAGGCTTTGTGGGAATGTTTTAAAATATGTGCTTTATTGTACTGCAGCAGAACATCCTATAAAAGGCCTTGACTGAAAAGAGTCATTTTAATAATGGGGAAAAAAGATCTGAGTTTGAGTCAACAAAAAGACAGGCTGTATTGGGGCTGTCAAGGGAAAATGACTCTATTCAGCCTTATTCTTCACTCACGTAACTGACAAAAAGGGGGAGTTGCTCAGGTGAAGTGAATGAGGTGATAGTGGGACTAATTCATTGTAAGAAAGTATCAGGCCTGAGATTTCATTTCTCCCAGCCTCAAAAAACACTGCTTCCCACGGGCTAGATTGTGCCTGTATAAGGCTTTCCTTCTCGGCTTTCTGTAGTGATTTATGTTTACCTCAGTGCATTATTTAGCCATAAGTTACACCTTTGTGCTACATGATCTCCAGGCAGGATGCATCCCCTGGTAAGTGATGAGACAAATCAGGAACTCGAGAGATGTAGAAAATATATTTTTTTTGTCTGTAGTGACTGGAATAAAGGTTTTCTCCTTATTTCCTGGAATTTATTGCGGGCTGGTAGGATGCAGGGTTCCAAGTCCTCATGCTCAGCTGGAAACAGGAGTGGAAACTCCTGGTCCTGGGAACCAGGACTCCTCTGTACATGGAAGCCATTCTCCAGGTACTAGACTGTGCTACACACTGTTCTCCAGAATGAACATTACCAATAAAAAAGGAAATATTCAGCGTTTTTTATTGACACATTACACCCTGCTTCTTCACACTTGACTGTTGCTCTTGTTCATCACTGAGGTCTCCAAACCAGATCCTTATCTTTCAACATCCAAAAGCTGGGTTCACAATACGAGGAGTAATATAGCTGTATCATAAACTCATGTAACGATTTGGGTTGGAGATCTCTGGAGGTCACCTTATCCAACCCTGCTCAAACCAGGACTGTAGCAGTGGACAACTCTGAAGTTACACCGCACTGTTCAGGACCTTAACCGTGAAACTGCTCAGCCACTGAGGAGGGTGACTGAGATTCCCATACTTTATTATTCTTTTCTTTAAATCATCTGAGGATTAAAAAATATCTTATCTTTTAATTAAGAATCAGTTTTGCTTCAGATAGCAGCATAATTTAATTTATTCAGAATGATCTTAGAGTTAATTGACACCAACCCATATACAATGGCACTTTCTGTCTCTGTGCATTTCCCAGTCTCCACCACACCATGGTTTGCACAGTCCAGATAGCACCGATACATGAAAGAGGAGATCAGTCATACCTTGAGGCTGCTTCTTGCACCCTGAAGTCACATTGACTTCAAAGGAATCAGATGGTTTGGTGCAAGCCAAGATACTTCATGAAAGGACACTTACTGAAATCAATGGAGGGTAAAGAACATCCACACACATTGGTCTCGTGGTCCATCTAGCTCAGGTCCTGTCTCCACCGAGGGACCAAGAGTCAAGAGGTCAGGAGTCAGGGGATCAAGATCAAAGGATCAGAGCTCAGAGAAGAGTATGAAAGCAGGGCAAACATACAGTGGTATTGCCTTGAACACTAGTCCCTAGTCTCCTTTTGGGCTCTCAGACTTCCAGAAGTACTATTCCTGCATTTAATAGCCCTTCAGGGATTTATCTCCCATGAATTAGCTGAGCACTGTTGTCAACTCGTGTAAACTTTCTCCATTCACTCCATGATAAAAAAGCAGTGCCATCTGACAGAGGCAGACAAGTTGCAGATGCAGAGATATTAAGGCATTTTATTGCATGTGCGGCTGTGTGAGCCTCAGCCCTGTGCTGAGGTCTGCGCAGGCTGGAGAGTTAAATCTGTCAGCACAGGGTAGCAAGCAGGTCATTCCCTTTCATGCCACTGTTTTTAAAAAGCCCACAGTTTTTAGCCACGTTTGCCCTATCAGCCACCATGGCTTGGCATGGTGTTTTGTAATACACAGAACAGAAATTGCTACAGAAATCAGTCAGTACAGAAACCAATACTGAGCAGCTCGGGAAGACAGGGACTCAGGAGACACCACAAACACTCAAGAGTATAGATGGTGTGATCCCCAGATTTATGCTGGCAGCATGGAAATCCAGTGCTGAAGAGGTACAAAGATGCGTTGCGGAGTCAGTTCTCAACTGCAGGTGCTGGATGATTGACTTCTGTCCCGAGTGAACCAAGCTCCTGTGCAATGTGCAGAGAGGTTGAAGAAAACAGTGACAAAATGGCCAGGTACATCCCCACCTGCTTCTAGCCCCTTTTGCATATTACAGTATGTTCAAGTCAGGTTTCAGCTCCAGATTTGGAGATCATGCATGGGACACACATATCTCTCTTGTTGCTGTGATGCCCTGGCGTATCTCTCCTGACCTCCCACCACAAGTCCAGGATGCTGGAGATGTCCTGTAGCTCTTGCATCGCGCTGACATGGATGGTGCAGATCCCTGCTGGCATCTCAACTGCACCCCCTATGCTTAAGCAGGAGAAACAAGTCCCTAAATCTGGCGAGAGGATTAGCACGGGAGCAGCAGATGAAGTGAGCAGGATTTGGGTCTTCTCTCCACTTTGGTGACTGCTGGTTGCTTTGGATCTGCTGCCTAACTTATTAACACAGCGTGTCCTGGCTTACCCAGGTGTGGGGCAAAAACGTGCACGTTACATGCCAGGCGGTCGGTTTGACGATGGAGTGAATTCCTCTGTCAACTGTGTCCTTGGGAAGCAGCGCTGTGCGGGAGCCTGAGTGTGCTCACTCCCCATCGGATGCGCGCAGGCCGGGAGATGCTGCAGTAGCTCCAGCTGTGCACCGTAAACATGTGTCCCACAACACATTTGTCAAGCTCACCTTTTTTTTCAGTTCATGAGAGTTCACACATCAGACGGAGGCCTCAGTGATGAGATGATGTTGCGGTGACTCTAAGCACACTGGTTTTAACCCAAATAATTTCTGTGACTCTGTTCCTGGTGTGGCTACGTAAATGCCTGGGCTGGCGCAAGTCACGAGGTAGGATCAGAAGCAAACGGACAGGCTTTGGTGGCGATGAGGACTGCTTTCAGTGGTGGTAGAAGTTTACGCTAGCTATAAGTGCTTGTGAATCAATGGTCTGATTTAAACCGTTAGTATAATTAAGTATTTAATTAAGAAAGTGAATAATTAATATATATGATCATACAATAATAGTAATGATAATATTATTGCTAATGAACAATAATTAACAATGGATTGTACTTTGAGAGGCAGTAATAGCGCTGACACCACTGTGATTAGGAATATGCTCTGGGGACAGTCGCAGGAGCTGATCGGTCCTGGCTGTCCCCGAGGTGGGTTGGGGGACCCTCCCAGGCAAACCTTCCCGACGCTGCATCCAGCCTTTCTCTGCCTTCGTCACGTTGGCATCACTGAGGTCCTTCAAGGACTGTGGACCGGTGAGGGCTTCTGGTTTGGGCACAGCATGGATGTATTATCACAGCTTAGGGGCAACGGGGAGTAGAGGGGGTGTCTTCCAGGGCTCCTGCACTTTCTCCTGTTACGCTGCTTGGGCCTGGTTCCCTCTGTCCCAAACCTCACCGTGCCCAAACACACACCTTCTGTGCTCCCCCCTGTAGAGGTTAGAGAAACTTGACAACGAAAGCTGGAAAACCACCCTTATCCATTGCTGTCCCCCTTGTGTTGGGCACTGCAAGAACATAAAAAGGTGCTGGTTTCTTCCCCCAAATACAGGAGTGCTGATTCTTGCCAGGGACTTTTAACTTGCTGGTTACCACCAGTCATTTACAGTTCCTCTGTGTGTGTGCTAATGCCAGCTGTTCCTGCTGAGTTAAGTCCTATAAATAAGAATTAAATAATGGTAACTGCAGTAGAGATGATGATGGCAATGTTATTGTGATATATATTCATGCTGGACCCTTTGTGAGCTGTAGGATGAAATGTGAGCTTTCTACACAGTCAGGAACAGCCCAGAGAGTGTTTGGAAAAATCAGGGGGAAAAACTGGTTTGATTTTTGGCCTTCTTAAAGGAGGAAACTCACAGGAAATATTTTCCTGGCTGTGGGAGTAGCCGGTGTGGTGGGTTACACATTCTCCATACATACATTCCCGTCTCACTTTGCATCCTCAGGAATGCAAGGTTAGCAGGAAAATGCAGCTGGGAATCTGCAATGAAAAAATTCTGCCTATTCTTCAAAGAGCATCTCTGATCACTTTCACAGGCAGGTTCAGCTTTCGAGGCGATGCTGCTGACGTGAGGAGCTTTGCCTCTGAAAGCTGCAGGACCACCCTCCGAATAGAGGGGCAATGCTGGACTCGGGGAGAGAAGTGCTGAGGCTGTTGGGAGGGGAGAAGTGTAGAGCTGTGGGGTGCCAATGGGAAAGTGTACTGCTGCTGCTGGGGGACTCTCACGGTATTTTGGGTTGTTGCACCCGAGTAGGTTCTTCCTTGTCCAGCTGTGCTGTGACAGCCAGCCCTGCCCCAGCCAGCCAGCCGGCCAGCCAGCCCTGCAACCCCCTGCCCCCTTAGGGGATGCTAAGGCTCTCAATGATTTGTGCTGTCCCTTTTAATCTCTTCAGTCTGCTCTCTTCGATTCCTCTGAGGTTTCCTCCCTCTTCCATTATTCAGTGGCCAAGGCCGTTGCTCAGTGCAGAAAGCAGTAAGGATGGGAGAGGAGAAGACAGGGCCAACTGGCAAGATAAACTGCTGGCAAGAAAGCCTCCTCCTGCTCCCTGTGCACCGAACTGCTCAGTGCTCAGACACCCGCAGAAACAAATCTGCTCCCAGGTGCCAGCCAAGGGAGATGGCTCCCTCTGCAAGGGCCCAAGGTCCTCCCAAGGGGGGGACAGTGATGCTGCACTTAATTTACCATCCTCCGGATGAGCCAGCAAGGGAAGAACAAAGGGCTGGGGAGCTGGAAAAGACTTGCAGAGACATCCAGGCTCTGTATTAAATCAGCAAAGGTTTCTTGGCGCCTTCTCCTTTCCCAAGAGGCTGTCCCATAACATCACTGCTCTGGTAGTAAGAAACTCTCTTGTAACTGCTAGGTTTCATTGACTCACTTTCAGTTCATTTGCCCTTAATTTTGCTCTGCTTGATCTTTCATGTTTACCCCTGAGATGAATGTGCAGACAGCAGCTGCATCCCATCTCAGCTCCCATTTTGGTAGACTAAGCAAGCTTGGGGAGCTATTCTTGTGGGGCAGAAGGTTCATGGATCAAAGGCTTTGCTTTCACTTGCATCAAGCAGTTTGCCCTAAAAGCAGATTTATCTTGATGTTATTAAACATAGCTCACGAGAGGAAAAAAATGATGGAATGTCCTTAGTCCTGGTGATGCCAAACACATACACATAAATACATGGTTTCTTTCAAATTAATTAAAAATCACAATATCAAAGCTTGTGGAAAAAACCCTGTGTGTTAACTTTTTTTTTTTTTGCGTGAGCAATCCCATTTGTGGACTGGCGCTAAAAGAGCTGCTGGAGGATGAAGGCTTTCAAAACTTAATTGATTAGAGAAAAATCCCACCTCCTTAATAGTTATTCAGACTCATTTCATATTTTACAGCTATTACATAGTTATAAAGTAGCTGATAGAAATGCCCCTGGATTACAGATGGGAAAACTATTTCTCATGAAAAGATCAAAGTCCCAGTTTCCATATTTGAGCACCTCTACCAATAAATCACATGCCAGGATACTAAATTTCAGCATCAGCTTTCTGCTTTCAGACCAAGACTGTACAGCTACTCAAAAGCAGAGTTTAATTTTAATTAGATTATCAAGTGTTTTTAAAATTAGGTACATATAAAGATATTGCTAATTAATATGCTGTTCAGCTCTGTCATTTAACCAGCCTTTCCAAAGAGGTTACCCATGGCTTGGTATCAGCTGCGAATGGTCACCCTCTGAAGCATTTCTTTACAAAATAGTAGCTTATTTCATTGAGAAATTATGGTCTTGTGGTAAAAATACATCACTGCTCACAGGACTGGTGGTGTTAGTAAAACCTTATTTCCTACTCCTCTGACCAAGTAAAAGCTTTCCAAATGGGTAAGAATGCACGTCTCTAGAGAAAACGAGAGACCTTCACATGTGGGAACAGCTCAACTGATCACCCAAAAGTCTGAAAACCCTTTTTACAGACCTGTGCTACTGCAGAGAATAAATCCAACTCAGACACCCCTAAGCTTCACCTGCCAACAGGACCAACAAAGTACCAACAAAGTCAGTGAAAACTAAGTGAATGTGCCTTTCTCTGGAAGGAGAAAATATGGAATTTTCTTGATCCCCAAGGCTCTTCAGAGAGAGCTTTTTTCAACTGAGTTCTGGGGCAAGGCTAGATAAGATGTTGCAGCTTGGCTCTTCCATTTCTCCTTATTTTGTCTGGAGCCTCATGTTACTGTGGTGGTGGCAAGTCAATGATGGCCCCTGGAAGGCAAGGGGGATTCTGCCTTTGACTTTCATGAAGGTCACATTTTTTACTTGAATGTTTTTACAAATCTCCAGCCATAGGAGTCCTGTGAGGATGTGAGAATCACAGCTTTCCATTTTCAGCTAAAAGGCTCTAAGTGTGACTTCTGGATATGCAAGCATAGATGCTAATAAGAAGTTGCAATTGCTAATTTAATATCTCAGCCTTTTTTTACTGAAGGAGGCGGAACGGGACTGAGGACTTGCCCTTGATTTTTGTCTGTTCAAGGTCAGCAAAACTGCTGAGGGAAGTTAATTTTCAAGCTCTCTGTGGAGTGCTTTAATAGTCAGGAGATGTGAGGTGGCGTTCAGCTGGTTCACTTGTCATCTAGCTGTATGCCTATGATATAAATGCCTGTATCTGAGATAGGGTCGCAACCCACCCTAAGGTGTCTGGTGCCATTTGAGGTGGCTCAGGGTGTCCCATCTGGCTGCCAACTGGGCCAGAACGTCATGGGTCTTCTGCAGGCCCTATGCCAGACTTGTCAGCCCCCTGTTCTGAATGCTCTAGAGCTTCTCAAAGACATTGACTGCTTGTGTTTAGGCCTTGAATCATACTCCCATGTCAGGGTCAACCTGTTCTTGACGTTCTGCCTGCAGCTAGTAGGGGCAATCCTCTATTCTGTGTCTTGCTATGCCCATCCAGCCTCTCAGGACTGAGTATGAACAGCTAAGGAATCTCTAGATCTTGCCTCTTTGATCAATAATTCACTGGATGTGAGCAATGAAGGACATGCCTGGCTTTCCTTGACAGTCAGATGTGAGAAGGGAAACCAAGAGCTCAGCAGTGCCCCTGACAGGGCTCTGTGAGCTGAATGTCGACTGTCTCCTGTGGATAACAGCCACTTCATCCCAAGTGCTCACATCTCATAATTCATGAGCTGCACCCTCATGCTCCTGTGCTCTCCAGGAGGGGCTTGGGGATGTCCTCAGCACATGCGCAACCTCCAATGGGTGCCAGGAAGGCAGTTTGAGGGGGGACGGAGTGTGGCATCCAGGGCAGTGCTGGAAAGCAGACGGGGCTAACCACGGAGACAAAAGAGCTCCAATTTACCCAAAATAGCCAGTGGATGTGCACGTCTGATACAGCTGCTGTCCTCCTAAGGTATGGAGCACTTTGATGGGACGTGCATGCCAATCTGAGCAGGCAAAGCCCCCTGCAGCACTCAGACCATGAGAGATGTGAAGAGCTGAAAAAAGGGAGCTAAAATCTCCATCCTTTTCAAGAGGATCTGCTCAGCCTTTTAATTTGCCTGCCAGCTGTAAAGCCTTCTCTTTCCTTCTCCATCACATTCTCCTGCTCATAATTATTTCATCAAATCAACTTCTTCTTCTCTCTTTTTTCTCCTGCAAATTTCAAACTGCCCAACCCCACTTTGTGATAAATCTGTCTAAGACCACAGCTGCTTCTGCATCCCTCATGCCTGGGTGCCTGTTTTTATTGCGTGCTTTCTATTAGACAAATATATGTATATATAAATACCTATCTTTTATGTGCCTTTCTTTTCCTCCCAGTGCTATTTTCTTTCCACTGTCTTGTTTTTGCTCCCTCTCTGGCCTCATATGGCCATTTGTCACTCTTTGGATGTTTTTTCTTTTATCAAGATGTTTTCTCCAGGAATGTTTCCCGCCAACGCATGCTGCTTGGCCCATTAACTTCCCGAGTTCAGCTGACAGCCTGGAATCCAAGTCCCATTGCCTTGTGATACTGAGTGCTTCTGAGATGCAGGAATTGGTTGGTAAAATAGCCTAGTCACATGCATAATAGGAAGAAGAAATACTGTTTCAGGGTAAAAAAGATAATAAATTTTACAGCTGTTCTTAGGTCCCTCTCCCTCTCTCTGTTTTTTTTTTTTCTCCTTCCTCTTGCATGATAATCTGATAAATGGTTGTGAAAGTTTGACTGTTTCTTAACTGGAGCTTTATTGAAGGATTTGCTGCTGCAGACAAATTTGTGTGACATTTCTCACAAACACGCTGAAGAGTCCAATCCATTGTCATTCATGAAGATCCATCAGGCTTGTGTCATATTATTGACACAAAGAAAGGCCTTTGAAATCTTTGTTTAAGCACTCAACTGGTGCCATGAATTATCTGTATTTAAATTAGCAAGCTTGCATGTGAGGATTCATTAGGCTTCCCTGCTAATTGGGTCTTGCTAATGATGAGAGCATCATTAAACTGACGTTATCCCCACCATCTTATTAGCTGACAATTTAAGGGATCGTAAAAGGCAGCCAGCGGGGGGGCTGCGTGACTCCAGAGGTTGTTAATGGCTCTGGAGCTCATTCAGCTCCGAGTTGGTGGTTTGGTGCCAGCTCAACACGTGTCTGTGTCACAGAAATAATTGCCATGGTAGACGCCACGCTAAAGCGCTGCCAGAGGACATGTGCGGGGCACGAGGTGATGGTTTCTCAGCCCCATGTAGCTGAGGAACACTGCTGTGGATGCTTGGATGTCCTTGTTAATGGGTTTATATGCAGACAAACCTGAAGCCTTTCCAGAGTGAGAAGATGCAGGCTAAAAGGCTTTGGTTAAGGGGATCTTTGTCATTGTCCACTATCCAGCTTACTGCAGAAGTTAATTATTTAGCTCCTCTGTCTTACCCCCAGGGTAGGGGACATTGTTATTAATGTGCTGTCATGGTTTAACCCCAGCCAGCAATGAAGCACCACACAGCTGCTCACTCACCCTCCCCGCCTCCGGTGGGATGGGGGAGAGAATTGGAAGGGCAAAAGTAAGAAAACTCATGGGTTGAGATAAGAACGATTTAATAATTGCAATATAATAGAGATATATATAATTATTATTGTAGTGAAAAGGAAAATGACAAAAAAGAGAGAGTGGAACAAAACCCAGGAAAAACAAGTGATGTAACTGCTCACCATTTGCCAAACAACATCCAGCCAGTCCCCGAGCAGCAATCACCACCCCTCAGCCAACTCCCCCCAGTTTATATACTGAGCGCGATGTCATATGGTATGGAATACCTCTTTGTCCAGTTTGGGTCAGCTGTCCTGGCTACGCTCCCTCTCAGATTCTTGTCCACCTGGCAGAGCATGGGAAGCTCAGAAGTCCTTCATTTAGTATAAGCCCTACTTAGCAACAACTAAAACATCAGAGTGTTATCAACATTATTCTCATACTCAATCTGAAACACAGCACTGTACCAGCTACTAGGAAGAAAACTAACTCTATCCCAGCTGAAACCAGGACACATGCAGAGCAGAGGCGTGTGGGGGTTGCAGGTCCAAACCCCACAGAGAGCCCAGATGGGCGCAGCTACATGCAGGTGATGGATGACCCTGTCTCCTCTGGAGAAGCATTTTCTTACAACTAATGCAGCCCCGGGGGAATCTGACCTTCTATTGTCCGTCCATCCACTGCTGTGGATCATTGACCGCTCCTTAGCCTCTTCTTAAGATGAAAAGCTGCCTTCGTGCTTTGTTAGCAGGACTGAGGGCTGGGGCGTGCACCAGCTCTGTTACTGATTGCTTTTGCAATGGGAAAACGTAGGCTGGGCTTTTAAGCAACAGCATTTTTAATTTTGAGCCATGGTAGTTGTAAGTTAGCACAATTAATGTCATTTGATTGTAGCTGTCTCCTCTGACACCTGGTTATTCGCAGACCTGGGGTACCCCTCACACGGTGGCACTGTGCATACAGCCTCCTCTGGACGGTTGGGTCCCAACAGCTGATGTAGCGAGAGCGCCAAGGGGCAAAGAAAGTAAACGAATTAGGTAGTTAAACCTCCACCTTGATGATTTAGTGATAATTACATATTGAAAAGCAAAATGAGCGGCTGTTTGCATAGCAACTGCAATATAACTACACTCTAATTACAGCTCTGTCGCAGAGGAAGCTTGCCATTTAGAAAGCTCCTGTCCTACCTCTGTTTCTTCTCTGGTGTGCATACCCCATCCCCAGATGGCGGAGCAGGGGAAGGTGAAATGTGGCAGCAGCAAGCAGATGGACAAACCCACCTCAGGGTGTAAGATGCATGATGGGGTTCTCAGAAGCACCCGAGCTGTACCAAAACCCTGCATCAGTCAACAGGATGCTGGAAGCACCCATGAACCCACTGCTGGAGGAGAACACCTGAGCCATGGGAGATCCCCCAGGAGAGGGTTGGAAAAATGAGTAGATGAAGGTGGCCCAGTGTAGGGTAGACCACAGGCCAACTGTTCCTGCCAGTGCTAAAGGCTAAGGGAGCACCATGAAGAAGGCAGTCCACATTTAGGGCAGAAAGGCTCAGAAACAGTATGTGTGGTTGTGTGTGGTTTCTCTTTTTTGTTTGAGTTCCAATGTGGCTGGAAAGCCACAGGAATATCATACAATCATAGAATGGTTTGGGTTGGAAGGGACATTTAAAGGTCATCCAGTCCAACCCTCCTGCAATGAACAGAGACATCTTCAGCTAGATCAGGTCACTCAGAGACTACATATGAGGAGGTGACTGAAAACCCATCAGAGATGGGCCAGGGTATGCTTCAGATTCATTAGGGAGTAGGTACTTGAGCCTGAGAAAAGATGATACCTGCTGGCTGAGCAAAGCCCACAGAATAGACTGGGGTAGATTTGCAATTATTAATTCCCACAGAACTTTCCCTGGATGAATTTGGCTCCATTTAGAAAAACTAATCATGTTGTAGATTCTCCCACAGAGTGATGCATCTTCCTCTCCTTCTTCCAAATGACCTGATTCGAGTGTCAACCTGAAAGCGTCCCACATATTCCTAAACTTTTTCTGGTGTCTCAATGCAGGATAAAGCACTAAGGCTCTTAAGCAACAGCCTCCCCTTGACCTAAAGGGACACAGTTAAGACATAGTGGGGACAAGCAGCTGAATACCCCACTCTATTAATCGTGAGCTGAATCTTGACTGCCTTAGAGAATTCATAACCAGTATTAGGTGATAAAGCTCAGAGACTTTAGGGGTCATGACTTTAATAAGGCAAAAATGATAAGCCATGCAGGTTCGCAGGCATCTTCTGCCCTCTCAGACCACTTGAGGAACCAGAGATGTTCCCCCAGTGGGGATGATGGTGGGCCTGGGGAGGAGCCACCTCGGAGCAGAAGCTGGAGGATGGGGGGACCCAGGACATCTCCAAGTACAGCATATTTGGGGACAGTTGGATGAGGCCTTTAATTGTGCAGGCTCTGGAGTCCTGGTTGCGTTTATCACAACCCGGCACAGATGTTGAAAATAGGGCAGATGAATCATGCCCTAAAAGTGCCTGTTTCTGCTGACTACAAAGAGAGCCTGGGGTGACTGGCTCTGCTGGAAATGTCTGCATTGTGGATATATGAAGTCAGGTGAGAGAAATCCCACATCTCCCGCTGCTTCATCTCTGTTTCTTACCTGGAACAGTCACTGTTAACAATAAAAGGCTGTTCCAGGCTCCAGGGCTACTTAATCCTGTACGGAGCTGCTTAAATAAATGACAGTGGTCAGCTGGGTAGAAATTCCTGCAGACTTGTTTGCAAAGTCAAAGTCAATTTTGAAGCAAGGCTGTTTTACTTTAGTGCAGCGGACAAGAATTCAGCAGAAATTTCTAAGCTAAATTAAAGGTTTTTAGTGCAGCCAACAGGAAAATGAGTGATGCAATCGGCCCACTCTTCCTCGTCTTGCTTATTCTGAGATTAAATCCAAACTGTTGTATTCCACCCTGACAGTTTGTGCTTCCCACAAGTTCTTGTGCTGACTACACATATCTCCCTTATGAGAATTACTGTAGGGGTAATGGAGGAATTTGGGTTCTTATCTCTCCTCCACCCCAAACAATCAAGTCCTGTGCCTTCCCAGGAGCAAACAACTTACCTGAAGGTTTTCCAACAAATTGAACCCCAGGCAAATTGTTGATAAAATGACATGTTTAAATGTCATCACATTGAACCCCAGGAAAACTGTTGATAGAAATAATGTGTTTAAATGTCATCATTAGGTTTAATTGTTATCTACCTGCTAAGAACAGCAGCATCACTCACGCTAACATTTGTGAACTGAAGGAGACATCAATGAATTGGTTTCCTATATCTTCCATGTGACCATAAGGCTCAGAGTTTATACTGAAATAAATTAAATTTGTGGTGGAGAGTGGATTATTTTGTTGTTTTTTGTTTTGTTTTGTTTTGTTTTTTTTTCCCTGGAGAAGGGAGGGGTTTGAAAAAGGAAAGAGGAGAAACTGCAAAAAAATCAGCAGCCAAGGCCTGTTTGACCATGCAGGCTTGACGACAGCGCAGGTTGTGATGTATAGACTTGTGCAGTAGGAAATGGACTGGAGCCATGACGGAGCATCTGTCAGATGATAACTTGCAGTCATTTGCAATCTGTGCTGGAGGCAGACCAAAGGCCTGAGCCAATGCTTCAAGTTATCCAGGCCTTTTCTCTGGGTCTTAACTCCATCTTCTTTACATCCCATAGAATAAGACTCTTCTGCTGCTCTACTGTAGCACAGCAGTGACATCCAGGGGCCATTTCATTTGCTGTTGAGATCAGCCTACTGATATCTAAAAGCGTATGTACCTAAGCCAAAACCCCACTGAAGTCGCTTGGAAAGATCCCCATCAATGTCAACAAGCTTTTGATCCATCTGTTTTACTCCATGTTTTTTAACAGTTAGCACAAAAAGAGCTTTCGTGTCCAATTACCTTGGTTGCTACCTTTTTGGCTGAGTAATCCAAGAAAAGTCTCCCTCAGTCAGCCTTCTGTTCAACGCACAAAGTGACTTTGTGCGCTGTGATTCACCCAGTTCCACCACATCTCCCAAAAACAATGACCTATAGCATTAGCAGTAGGTCCATCCACACCTCTGGATCATACCAATAGCATAGCCTCAAGCTTTTGCACCAAAAGCCAGTCCTATTTACTCCTCTAAAGACAGGGTCAGCAAACTATGGAGTCAAAGGCAATCAGACTTGGTCTTAGCCACCTTGAGGAGCAGCTGGCATCAAAAAACTGACAACCTTTAGCCATGTGGGATGATGGGTGGTCATCTTGACTGGTGGGGGAAACCTGACCTCAGCATGACTGGTTAAGATTCCTCACCTGGATATAATCTGAGTTTCTCAGACTCCATCTCATTACAACTTTTCTTGATGTCATTTCCAGCATTTATGCCTGGACAGGTGTTAGTAACCTGGAGTAAAGTCACTTCTTCATTTTTTTCTTCGATATGGTTTGTTTTTTTTTTTCACTCTAAAGCAGGTTGTCAAGGCCTAAAATCATTCTGGCAGAATTTCTCCAAATCTCTTCTGTTTCCTTAAGATCTTTTTTTGGATATGTGAACATCAGGACTAGACATAACTTTTCAGAAATGGTCTCACTAACGCTGTTTACAGAGATAACATCGCTTCAGCACTCCCACTTCATATTTGCCGGCTGCGCAGCCAAGGATTACTCCAACCTTCTTGGCCAAGGCGTTGCTGGGAGTTCATAGACGAGCAATTGTCTACCAGCACCATTCAGTTCGGTTCTGAGTCACCACTTTCCAGGACTTATGCCCCCATCTCCTAGGTGTGACCCACATACCTTACTCCAAAATATCTGACTTCTCCCATGGCCACACTGACACAAGTTGTTCAGTGGTTTCCTCTTCAGCCATCAGCACCTGCCTGCACAACCAGCCTGTGCCCATTACCGCTTACCTCCAAGCTCATTTTCACACTGTCTGCAAATTTTACAAGCTCACTGGATTTATTTTTTTTTTGTTGCCATTCGCAAATGAGGGGCTGCTGCTTTGTGGTTACTGGATCATTCTCCAGCTATTTGCTCGTCGCATTTTTCTTCCTCCCACTTTCTCTCAGCTTACATTTCACCACCCGTGCTTTTACTCCTCTTCGCTAACATCAGTTGGGTCTGATTTTATTTTCTAAAGGTGGCTCCTTTGACTCAAATCACTGGACACGACGGCAGATGTTTGGGTTCGAGGGGAGGTATAATGAAAGAGGATCACACTGAGAACATGCCCTGCACGTCTCTGCTCTGCAGAGGCCAGACATGCACCACATGGTCCAATGAGATGGTTTTCCTGCATTGAAAATGAGAATATTAAAATATTCCTCTAAACAGAAGAAGTACATAAAGCTATTGGAGGTAGCTCTCCAAAAATCCCTTATTCTCCGCAAAAAAGTTTTCCCATGGTCCAGTAACTGTTTTGATAACGCTTTCCCTGGTGTACCAGGCTTAACTACAGCAAGGTGAGGACTCTCTCATTTTTGTTTTTTCTCCTTTTCTCAGCTAGCCGGCCTTTTTTGGGGGGTTTCCCCAGGTTTGACTCAAAGGCAGGTTTGAGAGCTGGAGTGAGTGCTCATAAGAAGGAAATTAAAGACGAAGGGAAAGTTTTGTATTTGTATCCTTAATTCCTGGTTGGGGTTTATTGGGCAGTGAGAGGAGGAACTAGGGGGAAAAAATAAATTCTCTATATAAATAATAGGCAGGGTGTACCCAGCTTGAATGGAAACAGGTAACAAGAAGCCTCTCAGCAGATCCTTGTTAAACCTACAAGTAGAGGTTGGGGTTTAGGGTCTTCTTCATGAAAAAAGTTATTTTTATTCCTCAGTTTCAGCCATTTATAGAGCTGCTTCTGCATGGCACCAGAGAAGTTCATAATCTTTTAATGGGGATAAAATCATAACACCTATGCACATTGCTCTTTTTCCCAATTACAGCTGGAGAGCGGAGACAGGGTAGGTTAAGCCCAACATCGCACAGACAGCCGATGGCAGGGAGATGCGTGATGAAAAGTTGGTGCTGCAACTGCTGCACCATCCTCCCTCTTCCCCGACTGACCCCGCAGCAGTGCACGGCAGAGGACTCGGCTGTCACCGGGGTGAGATGCTATAGATCGTCTCGTGATCGGAGACCAAACCAAACATTTGAAACGAGTAGTCTTCTGTTTAAAACCAGCACTTCTCTGTATCTCTTAAGCAAAGAGTAAAAAGCTTTTCAAAATAGCCAGCATGATTATTCATGACTACTCATTTGCAGCAGTGCTTGTTTTCCATGGCAGCACCGATGAGCTCACCTGAATAAAGATTTAATGGGGAGAATGGAGGGCTGAAGTTTTTGCACAAGCAAAGGTGTAGGCTGGCACGGTCCCTTTGCATTGGGCACTGGGTGCACCCTGCTTGACCAGAGACCCCATCCCCATCCCAGTGCCAGTCCTGACCCTGCCATGCCTTCACATGGCTGTGCTGCGCTGGCTGGCACAGTGAATTCATCCTTGCTTGCTTTATTTACTTGTAGCCACAGAGGAGAAGGGTTTGGGGGGTAAACTGGGTTTCCTAAGGAAGCTCTTGATGGATGGGCACACCTGATCATAGAATGGTTGGTTGGAAGGGACCGTTAGAGGCCATCCAGCCCAACCCTCCTGCAGTGAGCAGGGACATCTGCAACCACATCAGGTTGCTCAGAGCCCCGTCCAACCTGGCCTTGAATGTTTCCAGGGATGGGGCATCTCCCACCTCTCTGGGCAACCTGGGCCAGGGTTTCACCACTGTCATTGTAAAAAAATTTTTCCTTATATCCAGTCTGAATCTACCCTCCTTTAGTTTAAAACCCATCACCCCTTGGCCTGTCACAATAGGCCTTGCTAAAGAGGTTGCCCCCACCCTTCCTACAGCCCCCCTTTAAGCACTGGGAGGCCGCAATAAGGTCTCCCCAGAGCCTTCTCTTCTCCAGGCTGCACAACCCCAGCTCTCTCAGCCTTTCCTCACAGCAGAGGTGCTCCAGCCCTCGGAGCATTTTTGTGGCCTCCTCGGGACCCGCTCCAACAGCTCCATGTCCTGATAGGGGGTAATGATTCCTACCAAAACAACCTGATGAAATATGCCCAAGGCTGCACGAGAAGGATGTAGCAGTGCTGGGGAAGGAGCCCAGATCACCGAGGTCCCAGCCTAATGCCAAACCCTTTCCCAGCAGGCAGCTTGTCCTGTCCCCTCCTGCCCACGGCCGCCTTCCTTCCATGTGCTCCGAGCAGCAGCCTGCAGGGATTGGAATTTCCTGACTCCTGAGACCTTGACTGTGCTGCCTTAACACCCACTGAAATCTCCTTTGGTTCCCTCTCCCCACTCCCCCCCGATTTTGTTTGTCTGTGGTTTTACACAGGGAAAAAATGAAGTAACCCGAGGTTTCTGGGAGACCATACTCTGCGCCGCCCATCAGAGAGCAGACAATAATATTTAGCTGCTTTGATCAGTTTATTGTTACAGTATATTTAGATGGCGAGCTGCAAATTCCAGTGCAGCAGCAGCAGCTGCGAGCGATGTGGTGTGTGTGGCGCAGCCCAAAATACAGGCAGGATTTGTCAGTGCAGCCGAGCGCCGGTTGGGCTGTCTGCTGCGTGATGTAACCCCTCCTTTAATTTGTTTTCCAGAAAATTCATTTTGAGAAGTGCTCTGCGAATGGCTTGGCAGCAGCCGGAGGAACTGAGCTCGGGAGGACGTCAGCTGTCAGCCCGCAGCCCCCGCTGCCAAGCCCCGGCCGGCGGGACAGCATGGGGGCTTGCAGGGCTGCCTTCCCTGCCCAGGAAGAGCCTTTGGGTTGGGTCCACACGGAGTTACTCTCGGTCAGCCAGTCCTGCGACCTCCAACGCAGGGACCATATTTATTTGTATGCTTTCACAGCGTCCGGCACAGAACAGTCTGCACATGTGGATGTGACAGTAAAACAAGTGATAAATAATAAGCCAAGAAGGAGCCAGTGCAATTTAATCTGTATAAGTGAATAGAGTACCTGGATGGTCAGCTGGCTGAGGACGTCCTTCTTTTTCTCTGTGGGTCTGAGGATGCACGCCTGGGCTAGATCCTTGCAGCATTTAGAGAATACAGCAGAGAGCCTTGCCCGCTCCATTTTGCTCCACTTGACTTCTTCAGTTTATCTGTGGGAGATGAGGGGAGCATGGGTGAGAGAGGGAAGCACAAGGTGTGCCAGCTGCAGTGGGAAAGGGACAAAGTGGCAAGTGATCTGTTTGTCCTTGTCCTTCCTTCCTTCCTTCCTTCCTTCCTTCCTTCCTTCCTTCCTTCCTTCCTTCCTTCCTTCCTTCCTTCCTTCCTTCCTTCCTTCCTTCCTTCCTTCCTTCCTTCCTTCCTTCCTTCCTTCCTTCCTTCCTTCCTTCCTTCCTTCCTTCCTTCCTTCCTTCCTTCCTTCCTTCCTTCCTTTCCTTCCTTCCTTCCTTCCTTCCTCCCTTCCACTGCTCATGTTTATTAGCACAGAAGATCCCACTGACTGGCTCTGAGGTTCAAAGCCCTGTTACATCTTCTCCTCCTCCTCTTGGAAGGCAAGGAAAAATGGATTGTTCTGTCCCACAGACTCAGAGCTGCAAGGGACCTCCATGATCATCATATCCACCTCCAAGCAGAACCTTGTCAGGATCAGCCCTAACAGATGTTGCTATAGAAGCAGCAACATCTAGTGCTTCCTCTAGGAGACTTCCACAACCCCCTGGCAATGTGTCCTGGTGATTGCTCACCCCACGCCAGCAGGAAGCTTTGCCTCATGCATAGCCTAGATGCAATGCCCTGGTGCAATGTCCCTTACTTGTCCTGCCCTTCAGGGACACGGAGAACAGACTGTCCCTTGGTCCCCTCAGCAGCCTTTCAGAAGCAGACCTTGGCCCCTGTGCTGTGCCCCAAATGGGATGGTGAAGTCAACTTTGTATTTTCAGGTAGTGAATACATGAAAGAATCTACTTTCTTTCTGGAATGAGCTTCATCTATCTTTTCCTTCTGTCACCCGTAAGCCTCACTAGGGCCATCAGGGGAGATGACTACTGGGAGTAAGGCCACTGGAAATCAGCTCCCTTACTGCTTCCATGGCTGCTGACCCTAAGGCCAAAACTGAGCGCTGTGCAGCAAAAATAGGCACAAGTGATGACCTTACTGGCTTCAGTGGGATTAACTTAACATATGCCTAAATGCTTTACTAGAGGGAGTCTGAGGCATCTATAGTGGATCACTGCGAGGTGTGATAAGAGAGCACCTGCTGACTTTCCTGGGCTTTGGAGCACGGCAGTTACTGAGCGTTATGGCTTAGCCCTGTAGGTAAGCAGAAAGGCAGTGCAAACGCCAGTGCAAACTCCCTTGCTACCTTGCCGGAGGTCACCTACTCCATAACTCACTGGAGACACTTCTTCCTGCAAAGAAGGGCAAGCTGAAGAATTTAGTTGGCCAGAATGGATTTTTTAATATTTTTTTTTTGTCCTTTTGGAAAAATAACAGCATAGCAATTCCTCTGCCTTGTCCTCTCCTGTGCTGTACTGGTAGCTGCACTGAAGCTGATTGATTAGTTTAATAACAGGCAGTTGATATGCAGCCATAAAATTATGCACTTTTACTCATCAGCCTGATTGAACTCCTCTGCTGACTGTACAGGAGCAGAATGGAAGAGTTATAATAATGAGGGAAACAGCCAAGGGAAAACAAGCACGGTGGTGTTATTGTTGTTGTTTTAAAGCTGAGGAAGAAAATTACTCCAGGGAGGAGCTTTTCCAAAATAAATACCAAAATACAGAGGGAAAACGTTAAGATGTAATTAGCACTGGCACAAGCACCATTAAATGTCTACTGGGGTTGGAGGCGTTAGCAGAGATTTTTTACACCCATCTGGCCTATGTTGGGGTTTCAGGAGGTTGGGGCTGACCCTGAGGGTCACCCCAAGTCCCCACATCCTCTGAAAGGGTGAGAGGGGCTGAGCCCGTTGCAGGATGAATCAACTCAATGGGAAAAAGATGGGAACTCAGCTTTTTTTTTTCTGATTCTGGCCAAGGAGGGAAGGATCTGAGGATGGTCCTGAGAAAAGCATGTCTAGGAAGGGTTTGTCCCCTCTGACCCCATGCTAACGGCATTAGTGGTGAGAAGATGGTGTGATGAAGGTACAGGAAGCACCAAGGCTCTTGCAGCCTGGCCTGGCAAGGACATGACTCCTGTCGGTGATGACCCCATGGCCCTGAGCTCTGCTCTCGGTGTTTCTGGGTGTCGGAGGAGCTGAAGTCAGACCCTGTCCTGTGGGTGTCAATCATGCTCTCCAAAGCCACCAAAGGGAATTGAAGGTTCCCATTCAGCCATGAATCAATATGCAGGAGCAGGCAGCGGGGAGGGCGGGCAGGCAAGCGCTCGCTGATGAAAAGCCACACAGCCCCCATCCATGCATGGAGAATGGCATTTAAGACTGTATTTCCCAATAAAATATTTCCCAGTGCTCCAACATGGCTTGCTCAGTTGACAGGCTCACTGTTTGTCCTGCACACATTAATTTTATTTATAAGACTAATATGTCTGTGAATAGGTCAGCCTGCTTCTTGTGTCTCTGATCCCCATCGGTCTCACTGCTGTGAAACATTTTAATTGAACCTAGCTATGTGCTGTGTCCCCAGCACGGGCATCATGCAGAGGGCTGGCTGCCTTGCCACAAAGTCCAGCCTCCATCCAGAAGGCCCAGTCCAAAACTATCAGATTTTTCCTTTGGAGCCAGTCTCCCTGGAGAAGGGGATGGGAACAGGGGTGGAAACAAGCATCGCATGGCATTTATTTTCTCCCAGACAAATGTTTGGCAGATGGTTACAAAACTTTTCTTGCCCTTCTCCCTGATTGCACCCCATTCAGGTTGTTCCTGGAATCAGCGCTCTTCCTTATTTGCTCCAAAGGGCTTTGGGTCAGGCCACGCATGGCTTGTACGATGCGGTTTGATATTACCCACAGCTGCACTGCCACAGCCAAGGGTGCTGCTTCTCCAACTACTCCCCTGTTTATTATGGGTGCCCTCGCCTGTCGTTCTTGGGTGGGCTTTTATCGTGGGCTCTTCCTATGCCACCTCCTGTTTCCCATCTCCCTCTGGACAGGAGCAACTGGGTTGCTGTTGGTGTGTGTTATCTTGTCCAGATTATCTCTCCAAGAGCCACAGGTCAGGAAGCTCCTCCACAGCTCCTGACAGCCAAGGGCTGACTGGCATAGTCACCCTGTCTGGCTGAGATAAGTGTCCCTGAGGCCACAAGGGTACAGTTTAGAGTCATGGCAGGATTCCTGATGGCACCTCCAACAGACCTCAATGCCTATGCATGAGCCCCCGAATCTTGCCAAGGTTCCCCATGACTATCATAGGAAGGCAGACCCTGAGCTTAGGTACAGCCCTTTGGACTCTGCAGGGGCAGGACTCAGTTTCTGTCCTCGTGCAAGATTGACTCAGCCTGTGTCACTCCTGATGGACATTTCTTCTCCTTATCCTTAGAAACCTCTGGTGATGGAGATCCATGATCTTCCCTGTGGTGACTCCAGTGCTTTACCACCCCACAGCCAGTGGTAAGGTTCAACTGCCTCTCACAGATAACTGGTATCACTTTAGGCACCATTTTCTGTGATTCCACGAGATGTCTGTGAAACCACGGTCTAAGTAACCTCCCAGCGAGAGCACAGTTAGGATTTCAAAAGCTGGAGCCATGGTCAACTTGGTGTCCCTCACGGCAATGTCCATAATCACCCAGCAGCCGCTGGCAGGGTTTCAGTGCCAGCTGCAGCACATCTCTCTGGGTATTTCTGGTAGTGTGCTATGGAGCTAATCCAGAGTCTGCTGAGAGTGGTGGAAGTCTTTTGATGTACATCACAGGGATATATCAGACATGGGAGGAGCATCCTCACACGAGCCCAAGAACCAGGACTGAGGTTCTGGGTTGACAAGTTTGGAGCTAGAAGACCTGAACTCTGTTTTCTTCCTTCCTGGAAGCCTGTAGCCTTCTCTAGACCCAGTGAAGGAAGATGTGGAGTACAGACCTGAATTCAGAGTACTGTTGGTGTTAAAGCAATGCCTTGCTCCACTGCTAAGAAGCAGGTCTGCATGTGGCTCCTTCTCCTCTGGGCTGGATTGTGTCCTCTGGCCTTTAGTGGAAAATATAAGCACATTGTGCTGCAGAAAAGACTTTACTTTTATTCGTCTTCATCTAAAGTAAAAACAGACCCCACAAATCACTAACAAATTGTCTTTCTGCAAGTGAAAAAGTCGGTAAAAGCTGTCTGGGTTTCTTTATGCAATGAAGTTGGAAAACAAAATTTCACTGCTCCTTCAGGCTTCCGTTCCCCTTCTTTTTCTGGCAAAAACCCCATTACCAGGACGGAAAGCTCCAGTATTGAAATTTGCCATTGAAGTTTTAAAAGGCAACAACTACCACAAACCTTTCCAAATACTTTGGAGAAAAAAAAAAAAACAGCAGTAAAACCTACCAAAGCTTTTTTTCCCTCTCCTTATTTTGAGTACTTGCAAAGAAGAGCCCTTTCCAAGGTAAAGTATGTCACGGGGAGAAAGCGTAAGAAGAGGCAAAGGAAGAGGAAGGTAACATGTAGAGAGAGGTTGCAACAACAAACAATATTCTGACTCAAGGGATGTTGCAAACACATTGGAAATATTTTTAAACCATTTTTAAACCAAACCAGAAGCTGAGGAGAAGGTAGGCCAGGGCAGAGGGGAAAGATGTGCAGTTTGAGTTAGGAGTCCAGGGAGAGTGAATGAACATCAGCCCTGAGAGGGGGCTTCAGGACAGCATGGAAGGAGGCAGAAGCAAAGGCAGTGAGGTCAGGAGAGCCACCAAATTCAGCAGGCTGGCACTGGATATGGCAAGTCTCTAGTACAAAACTGGGTCATGATATAGTCCTGTCTTGGAGTCACCCAAGGGCGCAGAATGCTACAGCAGCTCGCAAGGTGTCAGGGCCAGAGCCTGTCTGTACAGCTCTCGGTAACGCCTGAAACAGCAGATACAAACGGTTAACAAAATGAACACCCATACAGCAGTTCTTGCCAACTGAGAGGAGGAAACCTACTTAACAGTAAGTGTCTGGTGATTTCCTGCTCTGGGCAGAAGATTTGGCTAGGTGACCTCCTGAGCTCCCCCTTCCAACTTGATTTATTCTCTGAACCTATGTCAATGTGCTCACCACGGTCCTTGTACGTATCGCGGTAAGGATGATGAAGAGGATGTGGCAAGGAAAGGTTGGAATTAATTCAGTCCATGGTGAATATCTTTCTACAGATATTTAATACAGCCCCAAGGATCCTACAGCAGGGCCTCAGTCCCCCTCACAGTGCTGGGTTTTTACAGACAGTCCCAGCAGAATTTGGCTTCATTTTGGGAACGTTCCAGATCGTCTCCATGAATTCTCCTTCCCTCCTCTCCCCAGAGAGTTACAACTGGCTTGAGAAATGGGGACTTTACCCCCAGTTGAGAGAGAGGCAGATGCACAAGGGATCTCAGCCCTGTTGCACTCCTCTCAAGCTCTTTGCCATTTTGTCTTCCTTCACTGCCCACCCCTCCCCAGCCCTCTCCCAGAACTGCCTCTGCCCCTGCCTTGCTGTAACACAAACACTGACTGCCTTCAAACTGAGCTGGCAGCTGCTTCCCCCTGCTGCTGCCCCGGCCCCTCCACCACAGCACACACCCGGGTCCAGGAGGCAGCGTCCTCAAAGTCCTTATTTTTCATCTGGGAGAGAGAAAGAGGAAAGGAGAGGACTGGAGAGGAGACAAGGAAAGAAAAGGAAAGGACAGAGGAGGAGAGGAGAGGAGAGGAAAAAGGAAAGGAAAAAGGAAAGGAAAAAGGAAAGGAAAAAGGAAAGATTTGCCAGAGATTAAAAAAAAAATCTTATAGAAAGTAGAAGGAATGTGGTGTGAAGCAAAACGCAGGTCTTAAATGTACCGCTTGTGTTTTCCCCTCTGCAGGGGCAGCTCTGTGGCTGCCGTGCACTGCAGGACGGTCGCTGCCTTTGTTTTCTTCCGGCTGAGCGACCTCCCGGTCACTCCAAATGTCACCGTGGAGCCGCGGCTCCCCGCAGCAGCCCCTTCCGGACCGGGGGACACTCCATCACCAGATGAGAAACTTGGCTTCAAACACCAGAGAGCACATCAGAAACAACAGAACCACCGGGAGCAAGAGGGAGAGGGGGTGCAAAGCTGGGAGCTTGGTCTCAGTAATCATTATCTATCAGCATACCCAACACTAACCCTCCATGGGCTGCAACAGCAGCCTCAATGAGCCCAAACACCCCAAATTCCCCTCAGACACCACCTTTGGAAATAGAGGGTTTTTTCATGTTGCTTCACTATCAGACTTTGCACCTGACATACTGATAAAACCTCAAGTTACACAAGCAACACGTGGGAGAGAGCATGGTCTTTCCCAGGCAGCGCTGCTTTATTTTGTGGTTGGCATTTAGCTATCACTGAGATGGGCACATTAAAACCATGATAAGACAAATATTTGCTCAGCACAAAGAGCTGTCAATAGGTAAATTGCCTGGCATCACCTCCAGCATGTTTCACACAGCATGAGTGGGGATGCATGGGCTGGAGCCAGGAAAATCCCAACTTCTGACGGTTCATAGGCTAAGATCCCAGTTACCCCTCTGGGGGACCTGTCTTCTCTCTTAAGGCTCAATTTGTCATGTAAGCAGTGTTGATTGAAAAGTATCAGGTACAAAATTTATCTACCTAAATCTCTTGAAATCCTGATGGAGCAATTGATGGAGGCCAGGATACACTTGTCTCATCTTCCAGCAGAAATCCAAAATGGACCAGATGAGTTATGGTACCTCCAAGCTGCCTCTTTTGCCTCCTTCTCTCCATGGCCTGCCAAGGTATCTGCTAGCTGCACACAAGGTTTGGTGTGGGAGAACATATACTGCTGCCCCTTAAGTGTGCCCTAATCATTTGTCACCATCCCTGTTAAAAAAAATACTGCCTCCTTTCTAATGCAAATTCACCTGGACCTCAGCTTTACAGCTCTCCGCTATTGTCACATTTTTCTCCCCTAGATTAGGCAGCCCCGTATCCTGTATCCTCTCCCTTGGAGGTAATCCTCAGATGTAATCAAGTCCACTCCCAGTTTTAGTTGTGTTTGTTAACCCTCTCCCTGTGATAACTACCTCCAGCTCAGATTATTTTGGTGACTCATCACCCCCAAATTCCCAGCATTGTTTTTAGTGGGAACCTCGCAGTACCTGTTTCATTAACACCCTGCGTAGAAGCAAGCTTACCTCTGCATCCCTCTCATATTGACTGAGCCCTCCACCTCCACGATGAAACCTTTCTGACCCTCCTTTGGGGTGAGTTCATGGCCTGCTCTCTGTCCACGGTGATCACTTTCTCTTTTTGCATCCTCACTGCTCTCCCTATGGCCAGATGGGACTGAGCTTTCTTTGAATGTCTTTAGCTAGTGAACACGAGCCCCAAGGCAACCAGCAATTTTTTATCCAGTGTTGAATTCATCCATGGCCACCATACTGAGGTCCTCAAGTGAGCGATTTCATTTTTGATGCATGATATTGCGTGTTCAGAAATGACCAGCTGTGTTTTTAGAAACACTAATGCTATTCTGCTATTACAGCACAGGTTTCTCAGACTGAAATCTCTATTAACTGAAGTCTTTTCATTTCTGCATATTAAAGGCTGGAGCTCTTCTCCACTTCAATTCAATGGCTTATAACGGATCCCTGCCACTACCCACTCTTGGGTAATGTTAGCTTAAAGATGCAAAGGCATGAAAGACTCTCTGGCTCTGAGCTATCAATAAATCTTAAATGGAATGTGTTTTTTTTATTAATAGGTGTCCTCTGCTCCCTTTCCTCCCTTCCGTCTTCCTCCACATGTAACAGCCCATTACTGCAGCACTCCACTCGCCTGAATCCCTCATTTGTCACCCCAGCCTCCCCACAGTACTATATAAACCACTGAAAAAGCTCCTCTTCTTCTCTGTCGCATTGCTTCAATCTGCTCTTGTCACACAAAATCTGGTTTTGTTTTGCATTTGCCTGCTTTACTCCTGCCCATTTTGTTACCAGTTTAACACCTTTTTGCTTGCATTCTCTAGTCTCCAGCCAAAGAAAAAAAACAAAAATCTTCCCTACCCAGGAGCTGTCGGCTTGCTTTGTTATCATCTGCCCATCTTTGTCTTCTTCTGCGAAACTGAAACTTTCAGCTGCGTATCGCAGAGGAGGTAGCTCACGCCAGTATGTTTTGCTTTCTTAACCTCTCAGAATAATCTCCCAGCTGCTCCCCCCTCCAAATTATTTCTTCTTCAGGCTCACAGGGTCTCTGAAGTCTGTGCTGACCTGCATAACTCCATGTGATGCTCCATCTGTTGTTGACTTCCCTGTGTTTACTCACTAAGGGGAAAACTGAAAACGTGACTTCAAGATCTGGCCAGTGTCACTGTCATTCCTCAAAAATAAAGTCTGCTGTGGATTGAGCTCTGATTTTGATTGGCTCAGGCCTGCTCTGGGTCAGCCCCAGGGATGCTGACTGAGGGAGGGCACGTGAAATGCTTCCTGTGCAGTTCTTCATCTCGCGTGGAGCCACCTCAGCCCATGGAGAACCAAGGGTGCGTGCCAGGAATGGGCAACGCTGATCTAGCATGCACAACCACAAGCAGTGAAGTTATAGACCTTTAGTTTAGCTCAGAGGGGCCCTCAGAGTACCTGTTCTGTAGCCCCCACTCTGCCGTGGGGTGCAAAGCACATCCCAGCATGGACATCATGGTGGCCAACCTCCCTAAAGGACAGCCACAGCAGAAGCAGCTCTCCAGAACAGAACACAACCCACCGGCTTCACCACGGCCTAGCACGTGTGAACCTCTTTTAATGGGAGTCAGACTTTGATATCTCAGCATAACCAAGACTCTGCATTCAGACACAGGCTGGACTGAAGGTGTGTCCAGGTTTGTACACACATAATTCCCTTTCTGTTTCTGTCTCCATATAGGCATACACGATGCCAACAGCTGGATCTCCAGTTCAAGTATATTTATAAATACATGTATACGTGCATGGCCGGTGAGGTGTATTAAAAACAGTTTATTTCAGAAATAGCATCATTTTTCCTGGCGAAGGAGAACAGCTTCTCTTATTTTCTGTGCCACTTGTATTTTTGGGCTTAGCGAGGCAAAATGCCAAGGAGCGACAGCATGTTTACCTAAGAGCAGCTAAAAGAGCTGTGTAGCAATCAAGGTATTGAGTGGGTTGGGCTGAAAATAGATCAGCTTGGAAAGACTTTGATCAAAACTGTTCAGCAGGGGACTGGATGGCCATGAGCACCGGTAACAACCTCTTCAGGAATATATCACCATCTTCTCCGAGCTGATTAGGTGCAATGCTTTTGAGCAGTGTGTCTGTGGTCTGCCTCGCTGACTTGCTGTGCCATTGTAACCCACAGCTGAACTGCCCTCTCCCATCCTTTGAGGTTTAACTTTCCACGTCAATACTGAGGTGAAGACACAGATGAAGGATCCCCCTGCACAAACACTGAGCAAGGTGCATGCTCCTTCCTCCAGTCACTCCTGAACCTTATCATGAAATGGGATTCATTAAGGGGAGTGTGATCTTTTTTCCCTACATAACCTCTTCTGGAAAGATGTTTGTGGCCTCACTGGGATATCATGGAGTCCTTCACCTCAACCTTTCCGGGGTAACTATTCTTGTTTAACCCCTTGAAGCTCTCCTGAGCTCTCACTAAGAAGGACTCCAACCTTATTGCAAGCTGATAAAGTTTTGCCTCTTCTTTTCTTGATGAGCAGACGTGCTTTGCCCTCTGCCAAGCCTAACCTACCCGTGTGATTACCAAACTATTCGCCTGCGGCTTCACATATCTCACTTTATACAATACCTTGTGCCAGCTCTCCTTTCTGGGCATGTCTACATAGTTATTTTGGCCCAGGGTCTAGGTCTGGCATGTCTCTTGGCATTCTGACAGTCATGACAGATTACAGAAGAAAGTGTTCAGGCTCTTTCGGCGGCTCCAGGAAAGCTCTCACTCTGTGATAGGAGAACATAAGCACAGCCCAGGCTCTGGCTTTGAAGGTGTGGGTATACGACAGGTCTAGTCACAGGCCCTGGCTCAGGTCCAGACGAAACGAACAACAGCGTCAGGTCTCTGTAGCGCTTTGTTTGGGAGTGTTTCCGGTCCTTAATTGCTTTATTTTGTAGCAAATGGCTTAGGATGTTGCACCATGAGGCTTTTTTCTCTGCGGTTTTCCAGCTGGAAACATCAGGGAGAACTGGTCACGGTGTAGGGCTGGGAGAAATTTTCCCACCACATACAGCACTGTAAAACCACGAGCTCTTCTCAAACTGCCAGCTGTGGAGCTTGTTCCAGACTTGGGTACCTACTGTTATCATGAAAACCACGGTTACTTCAGGACTTTGCATTTCCAGGGCTGCCAGACCCCTAGTTCTGTACTCCATCAGCGGGAATAAACAAAAGCACCATCTAAGGGTTGTTTGAACGGGGTCCTGCAGCTCCTCACGGGCTGCAGAGCGCGCTGGGTCTGTCGCTGTTCTGGATGATACCGCTCACACCCATCCCCCAGTGCCGCTGATGTTTAAGGCTTTATCAGACCCCATAGGAAGTGGTTTGAATGTGGTCCAAGCAATTACCTGAGGTTTTCCAGCCTCCTACATCGCATCTGGCACAACCGAGCTGAAGGTGTGTCAGGATTGCTGGCTCCAGGTCTCTGTGCCATACATCCCAGGTTCTCTGATGGCCGGGGTGGTATTTTAGCACTCTATAGGAGGCTTAGAAACCAAATTACTATTTGAATACAATGATACTGGCCATGCAATTCTCCTCGCAGATCTTGAAAATTTTCTTGCTATCAACATCAGTCCTTTCCTGGATCAACTAACAGCACAAACATCATTGATTCCTGTACATGCTGCTGCATGCCTACTGCTCTGAAAAAAAGATGGGAGAAAAAACCAGAAAAAAACAGAAAAAACCCCAATCATTTTCACTTTTGGGTTTAGAAAGAGGAAATCAGAGAGAAAATTTTAAAATGCCAGACCTTTGCAGTGCTACTATTCTCGTCCTGGGCACCTAATGCTGTACTGGTTTCCTGCTCTCTAGTAAAGCTGAATAGATTTCAAAAAACCGGAGCGGTACGAGGACCAGCAGCTTGCCAGTTGACATCTCCTCATGAGAGAAGCCTGTGGATGGCAGCCAGTCCATGGCATCTCCTGCATGAGCCCAGAGGGTCTGGGTCCTCATCCTTGGGAAGCAGCGGGCTGCACTTTCACGGAAAACAAAATAGCAATGAAATATGTGACCTTCCAGTGTCAATCTGAAGGTCCTTCCTGCCTGATAGAGGAGGCAGTAATGGGACTTTTCAGTCCAGCAGCAACTGTAGACAGGGCTGTGTTTTCTCTCTCACACCCTTGAAGTGAATGTGAAAGGAAATGTCAAGCTTTGTATGGAGACCAAGCGTAGGATTTTAGCTTATGCCTGAATATTCTGGGGGCTGTCTTTGAGGATGCTCCTTATACCACCTTATCACAAGCCCAGGCATTGGGGTTTTGGGGTTGAAGAATTACTGGTTTAAGGGAGATGATTTCAGAAACTGAGGCAGAAGGTTAGGAGGCACGGCATTACTCCTGCATAAACTTGGTTAGTTACTGTGGATCAGCTGATACTCCTCAATTTGTTAAACCAGGTAATCTGACCTTAAATCTAAGCCCACAGATGCAACCATGGAAAGAGCACTTCCAGGAACAGGCTATTTATCCTGTAGCTGTGCACGGAATTGCAGCAGAGTAATAACCCTGGGACAGGGTTTATCCCCCTCTGGTTGCCGTGCCTTTTGGATGCTCAAAAGAAGGTTTTTCTAACATTGGCGATCCCTACTTGCTAACTCCAAGATTTTAAGCTTTAAAATGGAGAAAACTAATGAAACTGGAAATACATTAGTGCTGTCTCAGAGGTAAAGGTACCTGCTGACATCCCAGCCCCAGCCTGTTGATAACACCTGGATTTTAGCTTCTGTCTCTGAGGATGGACTGCTGGGACTGACTGCTCATCGTTATAGGCAAAAGTACCATATACAGCACATTGACTCAAAAAATAGATACTGCTGCAGTACAGCTGACTGGCTGTAGAGATGTTTTGTTTCAGCATGTGATGGGGACACTGAAGCAGTTCATTGCCAGGGGCTCAGGGGCTTGATTCTGCTCACAGCCAAGATTCTCAAAGACGGTCGCCGTCTGTTATCCCTGTCAGTGTTGTGCCACTGAAAATCCCATGTGCCCAATAACGCCTGTATAAGCAAGCACAGACATCAGCCCACCAGCCAGTTCCTTACTTGTTTGCATTCAATGTGCATTTAGAAGCAGGCAAAAAATAAAATACCATGACTGGATAACACTCTCTTGAAGACCACTTGTGTTTCCTATCACCTCGGCCTAATGCCATGTTCAAAACTTGCCTGGAAACCTGGGAAAGTTATTCACAGGGCTACTGAAGCTCAAAGAATAGCTGCAGTTGAGAACCCTTTATTCCTTGGGTTTTCCAGGCACGGCTTATTTATTTAACATAGGGATCATGTTATTTTTTCAGGAAAGAGTTTCAGAGAGCAAAACTGGTGGACACTGAAAGCAGCTTTGAGTCCTGCCACTAGGACCCAGACAGAATGCTGGCATTTTCCCCTGGGTCTTTACATAAAAATTCAAGGAGCCTATTGCATCTTCTTGATCACAGAGACAGTCAAGAGCTGGCCATGCATCAAAAGCAGCATGGACAGCAGGTCAGGGGAGGTGATTGTGCCCCTTTACTCCACTCTGCTGAGATCCCACCTAGCATACTGCATCCAGCTCTGGAGCCCTCAGCACAGGGCAGACATGGAACTGTTGGAGCAGGTCCCGAGGAGGCCACAAAAATGATCAGATGGATGGAGCACCTCTCCTGTGAGGCCAGGCTGAGACAGTTGGGGTTGTTCAGCCTGGAGAAGAGAAGGCTCTGGGGAGACCTTGTTGTGGCCTTCCAGTGCTTAAAGGGGGCTTATAAGAAAGATGGGGACAAACTTTTTAGTAGGGCCTATTGCAATAGGACTAGGGGTGATGGTTATCAACTGTAAGGGTAGATTCAGACTAGATATAAAGAAGAAATTTTTTACAGTGAGGGTGGTGAAACCCTGGCCCAGGCTGCCCAGAGAGGTGGTCGATGCCCCATCCCTGGAAACATTTTAGGTCAGGCTGGACGGGGCTCTGAGCGACCTGATCTAGTCGAAAATGTCCCTGCTCACTGCAGGGGGGTTGGACTAGATGACTTTTAAAGGTTCCTTCCAACCCAAACCATTCTATGATTCTATGAGTCTAGGTTGAAGAGCCTCTCTGGATTAAACCAGGTCCTCACCAGCATCCTTGTCCTGCAAGGACAAGATAACTTTGATGCTAGGAGTTACTGGCAGCGATTTGAAGTCTGGTGACTTCAACTGTTGGAAAACACGTGTGTGCACATATCTAGGCGTCCATGGGTGCATGAGCTGTTTCACAACCACAACCTGTCCCCAGCACATCAAGCTTCAAGCTGTGCATTTTTTTTTTGCAGACAGCAGCTCATCCATCCAGGCGAGAGCACGGTTAGATGCCAAGCCCAGCTGCAGGTACTGAGGGGATGGGAAGGAGCCGTGGACAAGCAGCAAACGTTCAACTGAGACTATCTGCTGCTGTTGGATTAATCTCTAACCTGTGCTCTTAGCTGGCCAAGGGGAAGTTGTTAGGCTGAATTTATTTCTCTAGCTTCAGGTTACAGCCTGGAACATGAAAATAAACCAGCACTGACTTTGGGTTAACTTAAAAAGCTGGGCTGTAGAGTAGAGATGAAAAGAAATCACAGAAGGAGCTGTATGTGATCACCAGTGTGAGGAGCAGAAGACAACCCCATGCAACTGACAGTTTCGGCATGGCCAGGCCACCTCCCGGAGAAAAAGGAAAGGATGGAAAGCCCGAAGGTGAAGGGGTGGCAGAAAAGAGACTTGGACCCATGAGCAAGGGTGCTCTCCTTCTGCTCTGGGATTGAACGTTGTGTGATCTGAAGAAGCAAATTTAAACCATTGTTTCTCTTATTACCATTGTTTCTTGTTACCATTGTTTCTTGGTACCATTGTTTCTCTTGTTTTCTCTTGCAAACCATCCTCTGCCAGGGGAGTAGCAGTCCTGAAAACTTGGAAGTATTGTGGAGAAAAGAGGAGAAACATCTTTTAAAAAAATCCCTTTTTAGAAATGTGACATTACAAAAAAAAAATCAGATGTTTTCACTGCCAGTGCAAGCTGAGGACAGAAACAGGGGAAAAATGTCTGGAGAAAAGAAAAGCTTTCTCCTAGCTTTGTTGAATGCTGAGGCAGGGGCAGATGGATGAAAAGCACTAATAAGAAAAAGTAAGTCTGAGGAGTGGGCTTGAAAGCTGACTTATTGCTTATCTGATCCCTATGCAAACCGGACTGGCAGTCTCACAGGACAGTTTCAGGTAGCATTTGACCAAGTCTCTCAACTCATCCGCATGTGGGTTTTGGGTGTGTTTGAGCTAAGCTAAGCCTGCCAGTCATTTAAAGTTTGCTTTTACATACACGGAGAGCTGGGCTGGTTGGGCTGTGCGTTACAAAGCCTCTTTCTAGGAAAGAAGCTTTGCGCAACAGAAGGGAAAATAGGTCGTTGTCAAGGTTTAGGGCATTTGCAAAAGAAAGTAAACAAGTGGTGCTGTGTGGTTGGGTGAGATGGGAGGTCAGCTCTGCACCGAGCAGGATCTGTCCCCTGCTCAGGACAAGGCTGTACTTGCAGGAGGGTTTGGCTGGGAGGAAAATCAGCCTCATGTTTATGGCAGTGGGACTCGGATCGTTACCCTACCCCGATTCTCCGTGTGATCCCTGGCAAACCATTTAATACCAGTGCCCTGTCTGGGTACAAGGAGGAATCACCGCCCCGTGACACCCAAGGCATTGGTGCCAAGCTCTGTGGGGCACAGCTTGCACCTGGGCATGATGCACCCAGAGCAAATGGGGCTGCTGGTATCACTACGGAGCTGCTGGTAAGAGTGGGAGGCTAATGGGGACGGGAGGCTGGTGCCAGAGCAGTTGTACCAGGCACGGCCGTGGCAGACCCAGAGCAGATCCTGTCCCAGAGAGACTCAGTGCAGAAAGAAACAAAAACAAGGCAGAAAATAACAACCACCAACCAACCGCAAAAGTACCACAGGTCCTTAAAACCGCCCTCAGGCATTCGCCAAGCAAAATCCCAGGGGAGCTCAGCTGCGTCCCTGGGTAATGCTGAACCACAGCAAGTTACCTTCCCACCGCCCCCCTTCTTTGGGTGTGGGGCTTGAGGGGGAGGCTGGGGCACGCACCCATGGATCGCCTGGTGCAAAAGGCAATGGATGGCTCTGTCCTTGCAGCAAGGGCCACGGTTTTGCGCTCCCTGGGAGGGGACAGGCTGTGCTGGAACAGGGCTGTGGCACCCGGGGGGCTGTGTGGGGGCTCGGGAGCACATCTGCCAGCCGCCTGGCCCCCGCCGCCAGCCCGCGAGTACATCTTGTTTGTGTTTTTCTGCGGAGCACACTCCCAGCGGGTTATGTCAGAGGTGAGGAATGCAGGGCCACCCTGTGTCATGAGATCAGACTTACATTTTTAGGCTGAACGCTTACCGTATTTGCTGGGAAGCAGCACGCAGGCGGCACGCGGGGCCCCGGAGGGGTGGGAGATACCCCTTCGCTTCCATCCCTCTTTTCCAGCCCTCGCTCCAGCAGAGCCGGGTGGAACGGATGGGGCCCGTCTGCTGGAACAAGCTCTCCCTCTGTTCCTCGCAAGGAGCAAGAAAGGAAACGCAGTGAATTAATGCAAATGAAAAGGCAGCAGTGAAAGGCGGCTGGGCGCCGTGCCAAGCGCTCAGAAAACACTCACGGAGAGAGGTGGTGGCGAGCTGCTCTCTGCTGCCGCTGAAGGCACCAGCACCCTGGATTGTCCCATAGGGGAAACTCATGCAAGCACCAATAACCACAAAATATCACCATCCCAGGGGCCGAAAGCATGAGGAGAGGCTCGAGCCCATCCAGGGCCATCAGGGAGTCTGGAAAAGCTAGGAAAGCTCTGGGAAGAATATGCACAGGGTCTGACCCAAAGCACTGCACAGACCAGTGGCTTCCCCCCAGTTTCATTGCTGGGAGCCAACCCTTATGTCCAACCTTTCTAAAATTTCTTGACTGCTTTGCAGGAGTCCTTCTGCTCAGGAAAGCTGGTGCAAAATAACTCTGTTGATGTCTTGCGGAGTCTCTGCGCTGGCCGTTCCCTGGTTTTCCTACTTAAGACTTGGAGGCTCCTTTGCAGCTTTGCTTCGCACCCGGGGCAGGAAGACGGGAGCCACTTTGATCCTGGTGCCACCACACAGAAAACCTGCTGAGGTGGGGTTGGACCCTGGCACAGGGAAAGGCTCCCCTTCTCTGCTCTGGCATGGATTTTGGATTTTGGATTTTGTCCACACACACCCCCTTTTTTTTGTCTTTCCTGATATAGCTGCAGTAGTAGGTATCCTGAGATCGAAAGCCAAAAAGCAAAGAGAAATGGTTCCACAGAACATGTCCAAACTGAACACCACAGTTTGTTGGGTTTTTTTTTTTGTTCTGTTTTGCCTTATGGAGGGTTTTGACATGGTGGTGTTTTGCTCTGTGTCAGAAGGAAAACAAACCCTGAAATACCAAATTCTTTCACACAATGGACTTTCCTTTCTCTAAACATCCCTGAGAGATGGGCCTCTTGCAGCTCTCTTCTCTTCCCAGAACAAGAGAACAAATACTAGGAAATCTGGAGAGATGAGCTGCACGGAGCTGGCTGCAGCGGAGGACTGTGCACCAGCCCCGTGTTACTCAACGTCTCCACTGCCGGCTGGTCCTCACCCGGAGGGGGCAGGTGAACCTCCAGCAAGTGCTGATGGTCCCTGTGCCGCTGGTAGTTTTCTGCTGTGCATCTCAGACTCCTTTTCATACCCTGCCAGTGGTGACAAGACAATTTCAGGTCCATGTCTACTATCCTGAGCCCTCCGCCATCTAATACAACCCTGTTTTGCCGTGTCACCTCCATGTGCAGTCCCAGACTCCTTTGGTCACTCTACCAGAGTCCCAAGACCTTCTTTGAGAAATTCCTCCTTTCGAGGCAAATCCTGGTTTTTGGGTTCTCTCTAGGCTTGTGATCATTTGGAGGCACCAGGGAGTGTCTTGTGGAGGTGAGAGAGGTGACCAGCAGGGACAGGAGGGACTAGCAGAGAGCAGGAGCTCCCAGGGGACCTTCAGACCCAGCACCCCTGGGAAAGGGAAAGGGGGTGAGGTGCCACCAAAACATGAAGGTGATTGGCTGACAGGAAAGGGCTGGTTGCTGGCTCATAAAAACAAGGAGAAAGAGGTTATCACGTGGGATCCTTGGGAAAATGGGTTTTTTTTCATGGTTTAGCGTGTTATCTTCTCTTTCTTCCCACTCTCTTTGTCTGCCTTCCCTTTTATAAAGTTGTGCTTTGATAAGATTTTCTGTTTTATCCTTTGGGGTGGAGGAGCGAACTCACAGGACTATCTGAGATTGGGTTTCATTTCCCCTGAATTTGGCGGGGAAGGAAAAGGGAGCTTGAGGCAGCATTTAGCAACAGCCCTGGACAATGAACCAGGGCATTACAACCGCCAGGCAAGACCTGGAGAGGGGTTTGCAGGTCCACCTGGGCTGATCCAGAAGACTTCTACACTGTAAATGACACAAAGAATCCTTCAGGTGCCTGGCATGCTTTGAGGAACAGAAATCATCATTAGCAATGATTATATATCTTTAGGCTTGATATAAGTTCAGTTCAACTGCACTGTACTCATTCACTTTTGTTATGCTCCTTCAATTTGGGGAAAATACACTGACACTGCTTAGCAACCTTTAATCCTTTTGGCAGAGAAAAATAATCTGTGAAGGCCAAAGTTTAGACCTGTTACCCTCCCCCAGATGGTTACTTGATCTCCCAAATAATAAGTTATCTGGCCTTGCCATTTGCTTCTAATCAGCATTATTTTCCAAATTGCAATTGCGTGTCCTGAAATCATAGAATCATAGAATATCTCAAGTTGGAAGGGACCCATGAGGATCATTGAGTCCAACTCCCTGCTCCTTGCAGGACTACTGTAAATGCGTATCGCTCGACTTTAATGATGGGTTATTACTTGTTCTGCAGCGTGGCAGTGCACCATACTATCTTGGGCAGATCCAAGAATATAAGGTAGCAATACCTCTTTCTGACCCAGGCAGGCAGTCGCTGGTTTGACTCGGTGCTGCTCAGCAGTGGGGTGTGCTGTCTCTGCCAAAGCAGATACCGTAGGTTCTTTATTTCCTAATTGTCACTTTTCCTATGACTGCTTCAAACAGAAACAAGGAGCACGGAAAGAGCAGTGCTTCCCCTCTCAGAGATGGGGTGGAAAAGACAGAAAAAAAGACTAAAGGAAGGATGTGGTGAAAGGCACCACCACATCCAGGGTCCTGACTCTGATCTCGCTTGAAGCAGTGTAAACAAGCAGGTTACAAAACCTAGGAGGTCTGACTCTGACACTGGCACCAGAAGAACAAGGAAAATATACTTTAGACCAATAATGCTGTAGAATATACATGAGATTTTCAAAGCACCTAAAGCCATCGTCATCAGGCAGTGCAGTAATCTGAGTTTTAGGGCCAGGTCTACACACCAGGGCCACAAGAACCAGTTCTTTAACCCAGTATAAAGTGACTCTGCTCTCTTGTTTGGAAAGATTTTCAGTCGTTTGAAACACCTGCAACCCCAAGGTCTCTCTGCTGCTGTCCTAACCTCCCTGCTGGGACATGCTGCAGCTAGCCAGACTCATCTCCCCCAAGCCCTCCATCTATCTTTCTGCTCTCTATACTCCAAGTCTCTGGATAACTGTCATTCCCTGCAAACTGGCTTGGGTTTGCCCTTTTCTGCCCTTGACTTATTTCCCCCACTTTTTGTAACCACCAGCCATGATAAAGGTCTCTGCTCATATTTGGACGGGACTGCCCTTGCCTGTGCTCCTTCCCATGAAACTCACTGGAAGAGTATCCCACACACTTGGACTCTCGAGCAACTCAACTCCCCTACACAAAGGAAAACGAGGCAGAGCTGGTAAGTCTGAGCAAGAGGCCTGGCCCAGCCCCTGTG